>NW_012118932.1:7722012-7725431 GCF_000951035.1 Colobus angolensis palliatus | reverse complement strand
TCCTTCCTTCCTTCCATCCATCCTTCCTCCCTCCCTCCCTCCCTCGTTTCCTCCTTCTCTCCCTCCCTTCTTCCCTCTCCCTCCCCCACTTCTCCCTTTCTTCCCTTCCTTCCTTCTTTCTTTCCCTGCCTCTTAGAACACAGGCACTAAATCTGGGTGTGACAGTGTCAGGAACTCAGAAAAGTAGGGTCAGGAAGTACTTTCTCACCTGAGTGCTTGGAATTGAAGTCAGAGTCAGAGCTGGTTAAACTCCGAGACTGACAGCTTAGAAAACAGCTCCTCTGAGAAACCTTTTCCGACAACCCCATCTTTTTTGTTTGCCCTTGCCTGTGTTCTCCTAGCATCGTGTGCCTGGTTTCAGCAGAGAACTTGTCACTTTCTATGGAAATTTGATTTGCTTGTCTGTCTTTCTCACTCGACTGTCAGTTTCACGAAGTCAGGGACTAGGTTTCATTCAGCCTTGTATTACGTGCTCAAAAAAAAGTTTTCTGTGAATGCCTGACACTGTATAAGCTAAGCGGAAGGAGTAGATGGTATCATCTGTGGTATCCTCACCGTGCTTCAAGGACAGAGACAAAAATATCCTCTGTGGTGTGTGTCAGTAAGTAAATTCCAATGAACACTGCTGTTGTGTCCAAATTACAAAACCCTCAGACCAGAGGTGCACATTAAGTTTTACAGCAAATATTCAGCAACAGCATTTGTTAGTCCTGATAGTGACTCTTTTCCTTGACATTTGGTGTTTATTTTCTATTGTCTTTACTCTGTAGGGTAAGAAAATCATTTAATTTGACCCAGGGAAAGATGTAACTGAAAGGAGAGCACAGCTAGTGCCAACTCACTCAGCTGTTGGGATGCTGTCACAGTAGTCAAGGAGTGTGCAGTTTGAATCCATTTTGATTTTACTTCAGGTTTTCAGTTGTAAAATAAGAGTGTGAACTTTTTGGCCTCACGGTATCAGGATGAGGAACAGATAGTAAAATGAGAGTAAGTGGCAGTTTAATACAAAATGAGGTCAAGTCTGGAAAGTTCTCCCCTAGAGGGACTGTTCTATGGAAACACAACCCACCCTTTTTATAGTGTAATAGGTAGGTATAGCATAGTTTTGCCAAGTCTGATTTCATATTGAGCTGTGTTGGACTCTTACAGGAACCTGGACCCTGGAGGTTCTCTTCCCATTTAAGTCTTATATTCTGTTAACTTCTTGGGGTTTTTCTTAAGGATTTAGGTTTTAACAAAGCCTTGGGAAATTCCACATTGGATCAAATAGCTACATTTCTAATAATGTCACCTGTCCTCATTATTGACTCTTGTCTACAAACCTGCATTTATGAGATGTGTACTATATTCTTATTAAACACTTCTTTTTATAATAAATTCATCTCATAAGTAAGGATATAAAAGGATAACCTTTGGACTATTAATTTTTTAAATGTCAATTTAAATATTTAAAAAATTAGTGGGTATATACCCAGAGGAGTATAAATCATTTTACCGTAAAGCCACAGGCATGCAAATGTTCATTGCAGCACTGTTCACAATAGCAAAGACACGGAGTCAACCTAAATACCCATCAGTGACAGATTGGATAAAGAAATGTAGTGCATATGCACATGGAATACTTTGCAGCCACAAAAAAGAACAAAATCATGTCTTTTGCAGGAACATGGATGGAGCTGGAGGCTATTGTACTTAGCAAACTAATGCAGGAACAGAAAGCCAAATACCACATGTTCTCACTTATAAGTGGGAGCTAAATGATGAGAACTCATGAACACAAGGAGGGGAACAACAGACACTGGAATCTACTTGAGTGTGGAGGGTGAGGGGAGGGAGAGGAGCAGAAAAGATAATTTACTGGGCTTAATACCTGGGTGATGAAATAATCTGTACAGCAAACCCCCATGGCGTGAGTTTACCTACATAACAAACCTTTGTATGTACCCCTGAACCTAAAATAAAAGTTAAAAAAAAAAATTAGGATAGAAACACAGCACGGTGTGGTGGCAAGTGCCTTTAATCCCACCTGCTCTGGAGGCTGAGGCAGGAAGATCATTTGAGCCAGGAGTTCAAGGTTGTAATGCACTATGATCATGTCTATGAATAGCTACTGCACTCTAGCCTGGACAACATAGAAAAAAAAAAAAGAAACACAGGAAAATAGAAGTAATTTTAAAATATGTATTTATCTTTTCTAGGGAATTGACAATTGCAAAGTAATTTCACCTATAAAGTAAATACTACATATGTCGATTATGGTATACCAGAGCTTCTAATTATATGCCTTATTTACAGATGGAGAAAATGAAAAATGTTGTTTTCAGAAATTCTTATTTTTAGTTCATGGTTCAGTTAACAGACTGTTACTTTATGTTGTGTAATGATTCAAAAAATTTTCTGTGCATTTTATTTGCTATCTCCAAAATGGACAGTTCTTACAAAAGCACAAAACTTAAAGCTCCATTAACATGATTTTGGGTAGAGGTTGCAAGAAGGTAGATTTCAGCCCAATGTGAGGGAGAATTTCCTAATTAGAACTGCCTAAAAATGGGAGACTTGGCATGTCCCCAAAAAGATTGAGACCAGTGAAGGTGGGATTTCTGCACTGGGTGGGAATTTATGGGAGATGAACTTTAACATCCCATCAAACTCCCAAGAATCTGTAATTCTAGAAATGTTCCCATGACCAAGAATAACTCCTTATTGATCTGCTCCTTCTGCCTGAACATTTCCATTTCCTTTGGGTTTTAAAAGCATTCTTTTCTTTCTCTAGGTTAAAAGCCTTTATCTCTCCTAGGCTGCTGCTTTTAAATTATACATTCCTTGGGAAAAGCAAAGCAATAAAACATGATCCATTTTTAAGAATCTAATGTGATTTCTTTTCTTAATTAAACACAACTAATATTACGTTTCCAAAGGTGTCTTAAAACAGTTGTTAAATTTTAAAAGAGGGAGAGGGTCATCTTGGTAAATAGGTTTGGGGAATTCTGAGCAAAAATAAATTAAATAGGATTCTTTATGTGGGACTCGACAGAACTTTTACTGTGTAATGTATCCTGTGAATCCCTAGGAAGAAGGATGCAGTATGCAGTATTTCAATATTCCTTTGACCATAGACCCTTTTTTCACTGAGAATATCCAATGGCATGTATTAAAGCTACCACTAATTGAAGTTAATACAATGTATTCACTTTTACATAGGTGAACTAATACAATATTTACCACAACTATTTAAGATTTATATTATTATCAATAGTTCAAAGATGAGAAAACTAAGGCTAGCAAGTAATTTACCTAAGGTCATACAGCTTATAAATCCCTGAGCCACTATTCAAGCAATAAAGAGTGTATTCTTAAGCATCCACTACTGTGCTTCTCAAGGAGGCTGCAGCCTCACTAGGGAGTTACTCATATGGCCC
>NW_012118932.1:7712311-7721962 GCF_000951035.1 Colobus angolensis palliatus | reverse complement strand
TGGTATACCAGAGCTTCTAATTATATGCCTTATTTACAGATGGAGAAAATGAAAAATGTTGTTTTCAGAAATTCTTATTTTTAGTTCATGGTTCAGTTAACAGACTGTTACTTTATGTTGTGTAATGATTCAAAAAATTTTCTGTGCATTTTATTTGCTATCTCCAAAATGGACAGTTCTTACAAAAGCACAAAACTTAAAGCTCCATTAACATGATTTTGGGTAGAGGTTGCAAGAAGGTAGATTTCAGCCCAATGTGAGGGAGAATTTCCTAATTAGAACTGCCTAAAAATGGGAGACTTGGCATGTCCCCAAAAAGATTGAGACCAGTGAAGGTGGGATTTCTGCACTGGGTGGGAATTTATGGGAGATGAACTTTAACATCCCATCAAACTCCCAAGAATCTGTAATTCTAGAAATGTTCCCATGACCAAGAATAACTCCTTATTGATCTGCTCCTTCTGCCTGAACATTTCCATTTCCTTTGGGTTTTAAAAGCATTCTTTTCTTTCTCTAGGTTAAAAGCCTTTATCTCTCCTAGGCTGCTGCTTTTAAATTATACATTCCTTGGGAAAAGCAAAGCAATAAAACATGATCCATTTTTAAGAATCTAATGTGATTTCTTTTCTTAATTAAACACAACTAATATTACGTTTCCAAAGGTGTCTTAAAACAGTTGTTAAATTTTAAAAGAGGGAGAGGGTCATCTTGGTAAATAGGTTTGGGGAATTCTGAGCAAAAATAAATTAAATAGGATTCTTTATGTGGGACTCGACAGAACTTTTACTGTGTAATGTGTCCTGTGAATCCCTAGGAAGAAGGATGCAGTATGCAGTATTTCAATATTCCTTTGACCATAGACCCTTTTTTCACTGAGAATATCCAATGGCATGTATTAAAGCTACCACTAATTGAAGTTAATACAATGTATTCACTTTTACATAGGTGAACTAATACAATATTTACCACAACTATTTAAGATTTATATTATTATCAATAGTTCAAAGATGAGAAAACTAAGGCTAGCAAGTAATTTACCTAAGGTCATACAGCTTATAAATCCCTGAGCCACTATTCAAGCAATAAAGAGTGTATTCTTAAGCATCCACTACTGTGCTTCTCAAGGAGGCTGCAGCCTCACTAGGGAGTTACTCATATGGCCCAGCATCTTCATACTGGTCCTGAGTCACTAGGCTCAGATGTCTGCCTACCTCCAGCTGCCTGATTGAGGCTCTGTTATTTACTGGGACTCTACTTGTCCTGCTTCCAGTTTCTACTGAACACCCAGTGTTTGTTACATCATGCATAACAACAACACTTTATATTAAGTGCCAGATGTAAGCACAGTGAGATGTGAAGGGGTTCTGGAGAGGATGAGCTCACTTGGACTGGAACAGTCAGGAAAAGGTTCAGGATTGAGGAGGCCTTGAGCCGGCTCCAAATGATGGGCAGGACGTGGAGTAGCTGGGAGGGAAGGCATGAACCTGTCAGATAATGGCATAAGCAGAAATTTTCATGGAAGAAGGAATATGACAAAGAGAATAGGAGGGAACTTTCCAATTCTGTGAGGCCAGTGTTATCCTGATACTAAAATCAGGCAAAGATATCACAAGAAAAAAACTCCACAGACCTATATCCTTTATGACAATAGACACAAAAATCCTTAAGAAAAAACTAGTAGCCTGAATCCAACAACATGTAAGAATGATTAAGTAGCATGACCAAATGGAATTTATCCCAAGAGTGCAAGGTTGGTTTAACATACAAAAGCCAATCAATGTAATATACCATATTAATAAAATAAAGGATAAAAACCACACGATCATCTCAATAAATGCAGAAAAACTATTTGACAAGATCCAACATCCTTTCACGATTTATTTAAAAAAAAATAGACAACACTGGAAATAGAAGGAAACTCCTTCAACTTGATAAAGAGCATCTGAAAAATCCACAGCTAATATTATATTTAATGATGAAAAATGAATGTGATCCCCTTAAGATCAGGAACCAAACAAGGGTTTCTTATCTCATTCCTTCTATTCAACACTGTATTCTACAGTACTATATTGTTGGCTATAGCTGGGACAATTAGAAAAGAAAAAGAAATAAGAGGCATTAATCTTAGAAATGAAGAAGTAAAACTGTATTTGAAGATGCCATGATTGTATACATAGAAAGTCCTAAGGAATACACACACAGAAAGCTATTAGACTAATAAACAAGATTGTACAAGGTTATAGGATGCAAGGTTGGAGTTTTTGGAATATCAATTGTGTTTCCATACTCTAGCAATTTATAATCTAAAAATGACCTTAAGGAAACAATTCCATTTACATAGCATCAAAAAGAATAAACTACTTAGGAATAAGTTTAACCAAGGAAGTGAAAGACTTGTACACTAAAAATGACAAAATATCATTGAAAGAAATTAAAGAAGATTGAAATGATGGAAAGACATCCCATGTTCATGGACTGGAAAACATAATATTGTGAAGATGACAGTACTCCCCAAATTGAGCTACAGATTCCATGTGGTCCCCATCAAAATCCCAGCTGTCTTTTTTTCCCCCAGAAATTAGCAAGTGAATCCTAAAATTCATATGGAATTGCAGGGGACCCAGAATAGCCAAAACATTATTGAAAAAGGAGAACAAAGATGGAAGACTCACACTTCCTATTTAAAACACTTACTACAAAGCTACAGTAATCTAAACTGTGTGGTACTGGTATAAGGATAGATATATAGATAATGGAATTGAATTGAGAGTCCAGAAATAAACTCTTACATTTGTGGTCAATTGATTTTCAATAAGAGTGCTAAGACAATTCAATGGGCAAAGAAGAGTTTTTCAACAAATATTTCCGAGACAATTGGGTAGCCACATGGAAAAGAATGAAATTGGACCCCTTTTTACATCATATACAAAAATTAACTCAAAATGAATCACAGACCTAAATGTAAGAATTAAAATTATAAAACTCTTAAAAGAAAAAGTAAATTTCTGTGACCTTGAATTAGGCATTGGTTTTTTAGGTACCAAAAGCACAAGCGACAAATGGAAAAATAGAAAAGTTGGACTACATCAAAATTAAATTTTGTGTTACAAATGATACAATCAAGAAAGTTATAAAACAATCCACAGAATGGATGGAAATTTTTGTAAATCATATTCAGAATAGGTAAAAATAAAAAACAAAACTCCCACAACTCAATAATAAAATGACCTTTTCTCCCAATTTTTTTAATGGGCAAATGATTCGAATAGACATCACTCCACAAAAGTTATAAAAATATCAATTAACACATTAACCATACTTGCTCAACATCATCAGCCATCAGGGAAGTGCAAAACCACAAACGAGATACTATTTCACACCCATTATGAAGGCTACAACCAAAAAAGACAGACAATAACAAGTGTTGATGAAGATATGTAGGGATTGGAACCCTCACACATTGCTGGTGGGAATATAAAATATTAAAGGTTTAGGGTAATTTTTAGTCCTGATCCCATACCTTCACTTTATAAATGGGGAAAACAGGCTCAAAGAGGTGACAGTGCTATTAGTGTTAGAAATGTGACTACAATCCAAGCCTGCCCATTTTGCACATGGTAGTGCTTTTTTCTTGAATAGCCCCATTCCCCATCTCCACCTCCTTTCTTTGTCTAATTCCTCTCCATCCTTGAGTTTTCTGCACAAATGTGCCTTCCTTAGGAGAGCAAGCTTTCTCTGATTTCCTCAGCCTAGATCAGGCCCCTCCCGGTGACATTGTTCTCACAGCTTCCTTGACCTTTCCCTAAAAGTAAGCCTTGTGACTTACCATTCATTGTATTTCCAGCCTCTAACGCTGGGCCTGGCACGTAGCAGGTATTCAGTAAACATTTATTCAATGAACGAATGCATGATTATTGCTCTTCACCATACTGACTTTTCCCACTGGACAAGTCAGTGTTCATCTAATTTGGCCTCCAGTTTCCCACCTTGGTAAAGAGTATCACAGTCCCTCTGACCTGCTGGAAAAGGAAGAATCCACAGTTGGTGTCATGAGACATCATGTCACCAGTGAAATTATAGTGAAGTGCAGGCTCCCTGCTTATCATTGTGTGCATTGATTCACCTGATCTTGCTGCTTTTCAGAGGATGAAGTCAGAAAGGACCTGTTATACTTGATTGTTTATCCTCTATCCTTAGGAACATGGAATGTGCTGAAATTGAATAGGGAATGGTGAAAAGGTGCAAAACCCATTAAATAAAAATTAGGGACTAAGCAGGAAAATCAACAGAGCTGAGCTGAAGAGGTCTAGAGAAAAAGAAGGTTGATGAATCAGTTATAGCAGGGGTCCCCAACCCCCAGGTGGTGAACCAGTACCGGTCTGTGGCCTGTTAGGAACCAGGCCGCACAGCAGGAGGTAAGTGGCAGGCAAGGGGGCATTACTGCCTGAGCTCCACCTCCTATCAGCTCAGCAGCGGCATTAGATTCTCATGGGAGCATGAACCCTATTGTGAACTGTGCATGCGAGGGATCTAGGTGGCACGCTTTTTATGAGAGTTTAATGCCTGATAATCTGAGGTGGAACAGTTTCATCCTGAAACCATCCTCCCACCCCCTGTCCATGAAAAAAGTGTCTTCCACAAAACCTGGTGCTGAAAAGGTTGGGGACTGCTGAGGTATAGCGATTCTGAGAGATACAATATGTTGTAAATGCAGCAGAACAGGAGCTAGGGACCTCTCGGGAAGCCAGCTGTTTCACTCGAGAGCTGTGTGACCCTCACCTAGCTAGCCCCTTCATCTCCCAGGATTACTAGGAGGACAAAAATGCACATGACATTGTGCTATCTGCAATAAAGCACTTTAAAAAGTAGGTTAGTATTAGTATTGAGATGAAGAGAATATTGATGACTACTATTTCCAGAGCATTAACCAGAGGAAAATTGATTCAAATGACAGTTACAGAGGTTTATGAAAAGATCGTTCTCCACGTGGGGAAACGGAGTGGAATAAATAGCATGGAAGCCTGTGAAGTGGACTTTAGAGGCAAGTTCACTTGTCCTAGGTGCTGCAGACACAGGACTGAACATACAGACTGCAGTAGATGGCACTCTGGCTTCCAATTCTAAGATTCTCCCTTTGAGATTCCAAACTTTACTCCTCTTCCTTGAATTTGTATGACATACCCGGGTTCTTTTGTAATTAACAGATAATTTGGTACACTATAGCCTATCAAGTACCATATATTTTGATAGAATACCCGAGTTCTGGATGAGCCTCTAAGTCAGATAATATGACTCCAGTCGCTTCCAGCAATTCTAGTTTGTTTGATGAGGATATTTAATTGCTCTTTAACATTTCATTTGAATGAGACTCACGAATCTATTTAGGAAGAAAACTGCTGATCAATTGCAATTGCCCCTGTTGTCATGGAAACAAGCTGAAATGGGACTATAATTATATTTCCTTATTCCTGAAGTGAATCCCTAATCATTGCCATAGTAATTACCCAATATCTATGGTCCCAAATTACATGATTCTTGTCCAAAAAAGACAAAGGATAAGGAATAGGAGGGCTGGCCTGAGGCATGCATTCACTGTGCAGCTGCAGAAAGCCTTCTCCTTTTTTGGATGGGAAGAATTTCCCTCTGTAGGCTCGCACTCCACAGTTGGATGATGTCAGCAGGTCTTAGATTGTGCCCAGTGCTTAGAAGAGTGGCTCGAAAGCTGTATCAGGTAGGACGATTTCAGTTGTAACAGAAATCAGAACTACTAGCATCTTCAACAGGAATCAAGTATATTATGTCTGATGGACCAGAAAGTCTGGAAGACTTTCCAGGTTCCAAGGTTGGTTGATGAAATGGCCCAGCAACATCACCAGGATCCAGTCTGAGTCCCTTTTTCTCTGGCATCCTCGGGGAGTGGCCTCTTGTCCTCCAGTTTGTTACCTCATGGTCACAAGATGACTGTCACAGTTCCAGGTGTCACAGGAGGATGACAAAGACCACGGACAGAAAGAAGTCAGTCCCTGTCTTGTATTATTGTGAATGTGGAGAACTTTCTCAGAAATGCCTCTGCCTACCAAACTTCCCCTTGCTTTTCATTGTTCCTTTCGCATAGACGCTATCTTTAGCAGATAGTGGCACCAGACAACAGAGCTTAAAATGGAGATTGCTCTTCCTGACACCTCTCTGCTCTCCTTAGCACTAAGTGCCTAGTGGGTGGGAGACGGAGTAGCATGGCTGCAGGGCTAACTTAGTTTGTTTTCTTTCCTTTGCAACCTCTCTCTCTGCTCTGACCTTCCAATGTGCTGAGCTCCAGGCCGCAGACCCAGCATACACCTCTGTCTCATCTCTCCCATTCCTCCAGATAGGTATGAGCATAGAGCACTGGGCCTGGGTTTCAGCATCCCAGGACCATGGGGTGTGACATCCTTTGCTCTCAGGCAGCAGCACATGCCACCAAGAAAGAAGGGCAGCCTCCTGGGGAGAAGTAGAATCACAATACAGGGAGTTGCGCAAGTGAGTCATCCGTCCAGTTGAGCTAGACTAGAAGAGAGAATCCAGACGCAGACCTAGAAGCATAGTGTGGTAGCTGTGTTTTGGTCACTTAGCCATTGGCATCCAGTTCCCCTTCTCGAGTCAAGGTCACCCCCTGAAAGCTCCTTCCCTTTTAGGGAGTCGTCTTTACCTTGCTGTGTATAGCTCTGATACGACATAGTGCCTGCTTCCTAGGACAGAAATCAAAAGGATCAGATCTTCCACCTCCATTCCCACTGCAGCCTGGCATAAGCCTGCAACCCAGCCTGGCCAATCACATGTTCTCCCTTAGGACTTTGACTTGGCAGGTGAGTCAAAGATGTAAGGAACACAACTTCTAGGAAGAGTAGTTACTGGCTCACTCTGGCCTAATGGTGGCTGTGGCTCCTGATGCCTAGGCTCTAGAACTCTCCTACCTAACTCCAGTGTTTTTCCAAGCCTGCAGTCTGGCTTCTTTTGTTCTGTGAGCCTCCACTATACTTCTAGTACATTTTCTTTAGGTTGAGTAAGACAAAGTTTCCGTTGCCTATAGCTCAGAATGGTAACTGACACATGTAGACACCAGGAAACTAGATGTGAGAGAGAAGGTTTGAAATAGAAAGTGGGAAGCAAAGCCTGGAGCAGTTCCCTGGTTTAAGTTGAAAAGAAGGCTCAAAAAGCCTTGAGAGAGGCTGAACAGTCTCCTGACTTGCCCACCCATTGGCTTCTTGGAGCTTTGTGAAGTGACCTCATGGAAAACAGCCATGATCTGAACATATTCTGCATTTTCCCATAACACATCTGCATCACACTTTCCATTACCCCGGTGACCTCTCTACAGAAAACCCACCTAGTAAACCAACTCACCCTACAGTGGTTATCATTTTCTCATCCATTGAAAATGTTTGGTGGGGCACAGTGGCTCACACCTGTGATATTAGCACTTTGGGAGGCTGAGGTGGGAGGATTCCTTGAGCCCAGGAGTTTCAGACCAGCCTGGTCAACATAGTAAGAACCCATCCTAAAGTGAAAAAAACAAACAAACAAAAAAGCTGACAAATTTGATAATAGAAAGCACTATGGGAAAAACAGATAATAGATGTGATCCCTGACCTCATGCCACACATAGTACTGGGGTGGAGATAAGATGGTATTACTATTGTCAGTAAAATCACATTGGCCAGGCACAGTGGCTCACGCCTGTAATCCCAGCACTTTGGCATGCCGAGGCAGGTGAATCGCCTGAGGTTAGGAGTTCAAGACCAGCCTAACCAACATGGTGAAACCCCATCTCTACTAAAAATGTAAAAATTAGCCAGACGTGGTGGTGGGCGCCTATAATCCCAGCTACTTGGGAGGCTGAAGCAGGAGAATTGCTTGAACCCAGAAGACGGAGGGTTGCAGTGAGCCGACACGGTGCCACTGCACTCCAGCCTGGGCTACAGAGTGAGACTCTGTCTCAAAAAAAAAAAAAAAATCACATCTGTGTTTTGCTTTACAACATGCAAAGTACTTTTATGTTCTCTCTTGTTAAAGGCTTGATTACAATAACTGTAACATCAAACAGTATGACATTCATGCAAAGGGATTCCTGAGGGACAAAAGGGAGCAAGAAAAGGTGTATGGGGTTGATAAGGTTTGAGCTGGACCTCGAAATACAGTGTATTAGTCTGTTTTCACACTGCTATAAAGAGACTGTGTGATTTATAAAGAAAAGAGGTTTAATGGACTCACAGTTCCACAAGCTTAACAGGAAGCATGGCTGGGAGGCCTCAGGAAGCTTACAGTCATGCTGGAAGATGAAGGGGTAGCACACACATCTTACCATGGTGGAGCAGGAGAGACAAAGAGCGAAGGGGGAAGTGCCACACACTTTTCAACCATCATATCTTGTGAGAATGCACTCACTATCACAAGAACAGCATGAGGGAATCCACCCCCATGATCCAATCACCTCCCACCAGGCCGCCCCTCCAATTCAACATGAGATTTGGGCGGGGCACAAATCCAAACCACATCAGTGGGTAAGAACCGAATTGTGAGACTGGCACTGGGCAGTCCAAGCAGCAGAAGAGCCTATGCGGTAATAGAACCCAGTGATGGTATTTGAGGAACTGACAGGTCAGGTTTGCCTCTTGGGTGCTTGAAGTAGGGTGACATTAGATAATAACTTTTTTTTAAGAGACAGTGTCTTGCTCTGTCACAAAGGCTGGAGTGCAGTGGTGAGGTCACAGCTCACTGCAGTCTCAAACTCCTGAATTCAAGCAGTCCTCCCACCTCAGCCTCCTGAGTAGCTGGGACGACAGGCACGGGCCACCACGCCCCATGAATTTTTTTTTTTATTTTTAGAGACAGGGTCTTGTAGTGTTGTTGCCCAGGCTGGTCTCAGACTCCTGGCCTCAAGCCATCCTCCTGCCTTGGTCTCCCAAAGCACTAGGATTATAGGTGTGAGCCACCATGCCCAGCACTGCTTACACCATTCTTAGTGTTTTACATATCATAAATTTAATTCTAATGAAAACTCTGTGAGGTAGGTCCTATTATTATCCCCATTTAACAGTTAAGGAAACTTAGGCACCTGGAGGTTTAGAGACTTGCTGAAAGCCACACAGCTGTCAAATAGTAAAACTAGGTTTCAGAGGTAAGAACTAATCGCTAAGAGGTAAGAGGTAATCCCTACGCTACACAACCTCTGTTTCATAGAGCCAGAGTAGTTTAGAGCTCTGGCATGAACAGCGTTAAATGCCAAGCAACCACTGCAGCTTTATTTGGGAGGATTTTGGCACGAGGAAAACACCAGTGGTTTCTGAGCTGGCAAATTAACTCCTTTAAGATTAATGGTAGGGGACTAGGTGCAGTGGCTCACGACTGTAATCCCAGCACTTTGGGAGGCTGAGGTGGGCAGATCACCTGAGGCCAGGAGTTTGAAACCATCCTGGCCAACATGATAAAATTCCATCTCTACTAAAAATACCAAAATTAAATGAGTGTGGTGACATGCGCCTGTAATCCCAGCTACTTGGGAGGCTGAGGCATGAGAATCTCTGGAACTCCAGAGGTGGGAGTTGTAGTGAGCTGAGATTGTGCCACTGTATTCCAGCCTGGGTGACAGAGTGAGAGTCTGTCAAAAAAAAAAAA
>NW_012118932.1:7675939-7711541 GCF_000951035.1 Colobus angolensis palliatus | reverse complement strand
TTTTTTTTTTTTTTTTAGATACAGAATCTCACTCTGTTACCCAGGCTGGAGTGAAGTGGCACGATTTTGGCTCAGTGCAACCTCCGTCTCCTGGGTTCAAGGGATTCTTCTGTCTCAGCCTCCCGAGTAGCTGGGTTTACAGGCATGAACCACCACGCCCAGCTAATTTTTATTTTTTTAGTAGAGGGGGTTTCACCATCTTGGCCAGGGTGGTGTTGAACTCCTGACCTCAGGCGATCTGCCCACCTTGGCCTCCCACAGTGCTGGGATCATAGGCAAGAGTCACTGTGCCCAGCCAACCTGGCAAATTTTTTGAATTATTTTTTGTAGAGATGGGCTCTTGCTATGGTTCCCAGGCTGATCTTGAATTCCTGGGTTCAAACTATTCTCCCTGCTCAAAGCGTTGGGATTATAGCCATTATTCAGCATGCCTGGCCCTAAAGTAGTCGTTTGGAGCCTCTAGGTAGAATCTTGGAGTTAATTCATCTAACTCTGGGTAAATGAAAGGAAAGAGGAGGTGGAGTAAAGGAGAAAGAAACACCAATGTGTGTTTCCTGCTGTCTTTCTAAATCCATGAGTTAGATCAGAGGGCTTAAATGTTTTAAGATGTAGGTAGAACAGGACCCTGTAAACCTCTGTGAGTTTTTCTTAGTGCTAAATGCATCTTCCCTTAGAATTGACTCAACCTATTCAAAGCCTCTAGTCTGTAGCTAATAGTTCCTGGAATGGGTTCATGATATTTGAACCTTCTTGGGTAGGAGTTGCATGGATGACACCCGAGGGGCTATTGTTCTGTGCATCAGGTACCAGGATCAGGTTTTCAAGAACTGACTTCAAAATTTCCCATGATTTTAGGCAAATGTCAAGGATTTTTCCTCTTTTCCTTTTTTCTCCCTCTTTTCTTAATTTCCTCCTCTTCTTCCTACCTTCCTTCTCCTACTCTTGTTTTTAAAAAAAATTCCATTTTTATTTCAGATTCAGAGAGTACATGTATAGGTTTGTTACAAGGGTATATTACATGATGCTGAGGTTTGAGCTTCATTTAATCCTGTCACTCAGATAGTGAACAAAGTACCCAATAGGCAATGTATCAGCTCTTGCCCCCTGCTCCCTCCCTCTCTCCTATTAGAGTCCCCAACGTCTGTTGTTCCCATCTTTATGTCTGTGTGTTCCCAAGACTTGGCTCCCACTTACAAGTGAGAACATGCGATATTTAATTTTCTGTTTCTGCATTAATTCACCTAATTGCATGTCATCCTTGCACAGGGACCGTGATAATCTTCTCCATATCCAGTTCCAGTTTTAGTGTATGTGCTGCTGAAGTGCTGTACTCTTCCTCCTCCTCTTTCTTTTACTTCTTTGGTCTTATGAGGTCACTACTGATCTTTACAGATATTGACTGTTTAATTTGGGTGGAGGATATCAAGATGATGTAGATCTTCTATGTGGAATGGGTACTTATGGCACACCTATTTACTCTTTCAGCCGTGTCTACACATAGATATGAGTCACAAGGCTGCATTCCTGTGTTTTTAAAATCTTCATCAGCACATTCATGTTCATTGCAGTCCTACTTACAATAGCCAAAAAGGAGAAACAACCCAAATGCCCATTGATGGATGAATGTATAAACATGATGTATATGTACAATGGAATTATTCATTCTTAAAAAGGAAGGAAATTCTGACACATGCTACAATGTGGATGAACTTTCAAAACATTATGCTAAGTGAAATAAGACAGGCACAAAAGGACAGATATTCTGTGATTCTATTTAAAGGAAGTTCCTGAAATAGTAAAATTCGTAGAGACAGAAAGTACAATAGTAGTTGCCAGGCGCTGGGGAGAGGGGAGAATGGGAAGTTATTGTTGCATGGATATGAAGTTTCAGTTTGGGATGAGGATAAAGTTCTAGAAGTTGATAGTGGTGATGCTTTCATTATAATATGAGTGTATTTAATGCCACTGAACTGTGTACTTAAAAAATGTTAAAATGCTAAATTTTATGTTATATGCATTTTATTGTAATAAAATTGTGATCAATATTACATAAATATGAAAAAAATTATGGATGCTGGGATCTCACTTGGTATTGACAGATTTTGTGTTTAAGAATTAAAATTAGGCTGGGCATGGTGGTTCACGCCTATAATCCCAGCACTTTGGGAGGCCAAAGCAGGAGAATTGCTTGAGCCCAGGAGTTCAAGATCAACCTGGGCAACATGGCAAGATTTCATCTCTGTGAAAAATTTAAAAACTTAGCCAGGCACAGTGGTGCATGCCTGTATTTCCAGCTACTTGGGAGGCTGAGGTGGGAGGAGCCCTTAAGTTCTGGAGAGTTCTAGGCTGCAGTGAGCAGAGAGACCACTGCAACAGAATGCCTGGGCAACAGAATGCCTGGGCAACAGAATGGGACTCTGTCTCAAAAACAAAACAAAGTAAAACTGGTATATCCTCTTTTATATAAGATTTGCAATTGTAGGTGAACTGGAACCCTCTTAATTAATACTCCTTTCTTGTCGTGATCCAGCAGCCACCATTCATATAATGTCTTTGTTCTCTAAGAAATCCAAACATCTGTAAACACTGTATTAAGCCCTGTCAACAGTGAGCCAGGAGCCTGAGTTCTGGTTTCTGTTTTGATTGAATCTGTCTCTTCACTTTGCTGGGCTTCAGCTTCTCCATCCATAAAGACTTGGGTCTTGGATTCCATGAGCACAGAGGGGCCCTTTCTTCAGTGGCTGCTGGCTGTGTGATGGCTGTCCCTGTCATCGCTGATACAGTACACTGCCTTTTGCTGCTGCCAGTTTACTCGTAGAGACTCACTAGAGATGTGAAGAGCAGCGCTCCAGGCCTCCAGACACAGGTGTGGAGAAATATTGGCAGGCAGAGTGGAATGCAGGCTCAGAATGGGTCTGTGAGCTCAGGATTTCTAGTCTTCTGCATGAATTTTTACATTGTCTTTGAAGGATTTCTGACAGTGAAAGCACAGATAATGTTATCGGTTAAGGTTTTTGCAATTTATCTTCTTCCTAATCTGAACTTTACCTCACTTATAAAATAATATAGCACAGAGTCCTGGGGATGAGAGTAACAAAGAAATAGAAAAGACAGGAGTTCTGTGGGAAAATTGATGAATTCGTGTTGAGTTTGCAGAGACAGTGGGAGAGTCATTCCACTGTAGCTGGAGACACATGAGAAGAGTGTATTGGAGTGAGGCAGTTATTAAAGGTGAAGCCAGAAGAGCAACCTCAGGCTGTTCTCTCATCAATGTCTTTGGAAAGGTAACTGCAGGAGGCAGTGAAGAGTAGAGGGGCAAGTCCAAAAGCTGGTATCTTTGGACTGAATAGAAACCCCTGATGAAATGTTTCGAAGCCCAACCTCTCTGTCAATACAAATAATATCAATGACAACAGCAAATCAGAACAGAAATGTAGAAATGGCAGTTACAACATGTCAGCCATGCTCCTTTCTGTACATAGGAGAGCTGACTGCCTTCTAGAGCCCCAGGAACTTCTGCTGTTTGGACCTCCAATCCAAAAGGACCATTTTTCTGACCTCTGTAAGTCAGGGCTGTGATTTTTCTCTAGGCTTCTGAAAACTGTTCCTCAGAGACCAGTGCTGTTCTGAACTTCCCAAGTGGGCCTTTCTTTCTCTCTTTGTAGAGTTGGCTTTTACTGTGTGTGCTTTGCATTTGACTTCAAATCTTGTTTAAATTAAAATGATTGTTAAATGACTATATTGACAATCCTCCAGTTCAGGGTTTAAAATCTGTGGGATTTTAGAGGTCTTTATACAGCTCTCCTCACAAGCAAGAGGCTGCTCTGTGTTCTAAGTAGTAGAAGAGAAGGTTCCCACCTGCAAGTCCATTTCCTATCATTTGAGCAGAGAGAGAGGGAGGGCAAGTTGCAGCATTGAGGCTGAAAGGCCCCTCTCTAGGTTCCCTCAAAAGGAAGCAGGGAGAGGTGGAGTGGGCCTGCTTCACAATCAACTGTGAAAGATCTTTAAATGTCAAGAGTAAAGAAGTACGGATGAACTCTGCTAAGGTACAATTTGTGGTAAATTGCCCCTCCACCTCCCAGTCATGTAATTTGCAGTTCCCAGCTGGTTAAGGACCATGGTTCCATCAAGCTCTGTGTTCATTAGAACATGGTTTCAAGCTGAGATCTCCACGCATAGGCTATTCAGTTTCAATTCCAACCGTCCCTCAAATTTTGGAACTTTGGGCAATACTTTTACCCACTTGTTGCCTCAGCTTCCCCTTCAGAGAACAGGAAATAATCTACATTGTAGAGTTGTTTGGAGCTGGAACTGGTAACCATGCTTACCAAAGATTTAGTATTAGATTTAATATTACACAAACTGCTGCCCTCTTTCTGCTGCTCTAACCATATGACTGACATACCTGCCCCCATTTTGCCTTCTACCATGATTGTAAGCTTCTTGAGGCCCTTACCAGAAGCCAGGCAGATAATTAATGCCATGCTTATACAGCCTGCAGAACCTCTTTTCTTTATAAATTACCCAGCCTCAGGTATTTCTCTGCAGTAACACAAAAATGACCTAATATAGAAAACTGGTACCAAAGAATAGGACATTGCTATAAAGATAACTGAAAATGTCAAAACAGCCTTAGAACTGGGTAACAGGCAAAGGTTGGAAGAGTTTGGAGGGCTCAGGGGGAGACAAGAAGATGAGGGAAAGTTTGGAATTTCTTAGAGACTGGTTAAATACTTGTGACTAAAAATGCTGATAGTGATATGGACAGTGAAGGCCAGGCTAATGAGGTCTCAGATGAAAATAAGGAACTTACTGAGAACTGTAGCCAAGGTCTCCTTTGTTGTACTGTAGCAAATAACTTGGCTGCATTGTGTTCATTCCCTAGGGATCTGTGGTAGTTTGAACTCAAGAGTGGTAACTTAGGGTATCTGTTGAAAGAAATTTTTAAGCAGCAAAGCATTTAAGATGTGACCTGGATGCTTCTAACGGTTTACATTCAGATATGCCAAGGAGGAGGACCTTAGGAAACAACCCAGGCTCTCGGTTGAGGCTCTAGGAGGACTACACCCTAGAAGTGTAGGCAAAACAGAAGTAGTCTGAGCCTTACAAAGATGGCTAACCAGCATGAATTAGCTCAGTCTTTGATTGGATTGAAGTGAAGTGCTTCTTTGCTGTTTGCAGCCTTCAAGAAGATCGGGTGAGTCTTCTCTGGAAGAAGAGAACCCAGCCTCTAAAATTTTTGAGGCATGATGTGTGAAGTTTAATTAAAAATTACCAGGCATCTAAGAAACAGACTACAAGAAAAACAAGATAATAGAAATAGACCTAAAGGTGACCTAGATGTTGGAGTCTCAGATAGACTTTCAAATAATTGTGATTAATATATTCAACAATATAGTTTACAAGATGGAGAATTTTAGCAGATAACATAAATTTATTAAACAATTAAATGGAAATTTGAGATCCAAAATATACTTCTGAAATTAAGAACTCAACAGATGGGTTTTAACAGCAGATTGGACTTAAAGAGAAAATTAGTGAGCTGGAAGCAAGTCCATAGAAATAATCCAGTCTGAATCATATTGAGTATAAAGATGGTAGCTACAATAATGAGAATAAAAGTTATGTGGCTTGTACTTAAAAGCATCTAACATGGGAGGATCAGAGAGAGATGAGAGGAAAAATGGGGCAGAAGCAATATTTAAGGGATAAAGGCTGAGAATTTTCCAAAGCTGATGAAAGACATCAAGCTACAGATTTAAGAAGCATTGTGTAACCCAAGCTGAATAAATTAAAAGAAGCTCACACCCTGCTACACCCACTGCTAAAAACCAAAGATAAAGAGGCTAATTTTAAAATCAGCTATAAATGAAAAATAGCTGTATTAGTCTGCTCTTGCACTACTGTAAAGAAATACCTGAGACTGGGTAATTTATAAAGAAAAGAGGTTTAATTGGCCATGATCCTGTAGGCTGTACAGAAAACATAGTGGCTTCTACTTCTAAGGAGGCCTCAAGAAGCTTCCAATCATGGCAGAAGGCAAAGAGGGAAGTGAGGTGTTTCACATGGCAGGAGCAGGAGCAAGAGAGAGCAAGGCAGGAGGTGCTGCATGCTTTTTAACGACAAGATCTTGCAAGAACTCACTCACTACCATGAAAATAGCACCAAGGGGATTATGCTGAACCATTCATGAGAAATCCATCCCCATGATCCAGCCACCTCCCACCATTGGAGACTACAATTTGACATGAGATTTGTCGGGGCACAGATCCAAACCATATCAGTAGATCATGTGTCTTTTCAAAGATGCAGTAATACAAGCATATCTACAAAAATTCTATGCATCAGGTGTGGTGACTCATGCCTGTAATTCCAGCACTTTGGGAGGCTAAGGTGGGAGGATTGCTTGAGGCAGGAGTTCCAGACCAGCCTGGGAAAGATGGCAAGAACTCATCTCTACAAAAAATTTTAAAAGTAGCCAGGTATGCTGACATAAGCCTGTAGTCCCAGCTACTTGGGAGACTGAGGCAGGAGGATCCCCTGAACCCAGGAGTTCAAGGTTGCCCAGGAGCTATGATTCAGCCACTGCACTCCAGCCTTGGTGACTGAGACCCTGTCGTACAAAAAAAAAAAAAAAAATCAGCAGTCACGTTATTATAATTAATAAATAAATTTAGCAAAGTCTCTGGTTATAAGATCAGTATACAAAAATAAGTTACATTTTATATCCACTAATTAAAAAATTGGAAAATAGAAATTTTAGTCTATACCATTTACAATAAATTCAGAAACACCAAATATATAAGAATAAACCTATCAAAATATGTACAAGACCTCTATACAGAAAACTTCAACACATTTGTTAAGAGAAATTAAAGATGATATAAATACATGAGGAGTTAGCCCATGTTCATGGATTACAAGATTCAATATTGTAAAAATATCAGTTTAAAAATGTATAGATTTAATGCCATCTAAAAGCAATCTCAATATTATATTCATGTACGTGTATATGTATAAATTTATGTAGAGGCCAGGTATATATGTATAAATTTATGTAGAGGCCAGGTGTAGCAGCTCACACTTGTAATCCCAGTACTTTGGGAGGCCAAGGTGGGCAGATCACTTGAGACCAGGATTTCGATACCAGCCTGGCCAACATGGCAAAACCCCATCTCTACCAAAAATACAAAATTTAACCAGGTGTGGTTATGGGCACCTGTAATCCCAGGTACTCAGGAGCTTGAGGCAGGAGAATTGCTTGAACTCAGAAGGTAGAGGTTACAGTAAGCTGAGATTGCGCCACTGCACTCCAGCCTGGGTCACAGAGTGAGATCTTGTCTCAAAAATAAATAATAAAACCCAGAAAAGGAATGCTGAAAAACTTAAACTACTAGATATCAAGACTCCTTAAAAAGCTACAGCAATTAAGATAGTGTGTTATTGGTATAAACACAGATAAGTAAAAAAAAAGTAAAAACAAAACAACAGCAACAAAAAACAGACAAGTAGACCAATGAAACAGAGGCCAGACAAAATTACAATATAGACAGTTACTTAATTTATAGCAAATTGCCCATTGTCTTCAAAGCTTAGTTTAGTTTCCATGTCCATAAAATACCCTTACTAACAGTGCCTACCACATAAGTTTTAAATATTATATATCAAAAAGATTCTGATATTATGTTAAAGAGGTTAGCATACATGCAAGGTACATCACAAGTGTCCAATAAAATTTAGCTAGGATAAATATTACCACTGTGACCACCACTATTATAATTACTACTACTGCTATTATTACTCTTCATTTTCTCGATTTTTCAATATGATCATCTGGAAATGAGTAATGGATGGATATTAGATCTTTGCTGGGAACAGGAATGTTTGGAGTTCAACACCAAAGAGCAGGAGAGTACCAATTCTTAGCCTATGTAGAAAAAATAATGGGATCAGTGGGATAAACTTCATGACTCAGTCAGGTTGACTTAGAAACTGGAATGGAACTTAGCCTAGCACTGCTGTATTCTGTACACACAACTGCGAGAAATTAGTAAATATATATATATGCCCTTTGCAAAAATACAGTGTAGAAATGAAGTCATGTACCCCTTCTCTCAACTGAGTCATAACCAGCAGTCTGAAAAAGAAGTTTAAACAGAGAATATTCAGAAGTTCAATTCCACAACTTCGAATGAAAAGCTTATTTCCTAACATTTTTAGGTGAACTTGGAAGCTCAGTTTGTGACATAGGTCCCAGATTTTCTGAGGACAGGGAGATCATAACATATTACTCTCCCGGCATGTTTCCTAAAAGAGTGCCTCATATTTCATAAAGGGAATTGCTGCTATATGGTGCCCTGGGTTATTTAGCTGAAGACTTATGCCTTATTCTAGTTATTTAGTATCTTCAACCCTCTCATAGTCCAGCCCCCATGGCATCTGCACCATGTTCCTCTCCCATACCCTGTGTCACTCATGGGTGGCAATACTATAAGACCTTCTACCACTTTAAAATATGGCAGCTGGCTGGCATGGTTCTCAGCAGATCTGAGTTCAGTTTCTCAGTCTATTCCTTCAATTTGCATGTCTTTATGTAAGTTATTTACTTGCTGAGTTTCATCTGTCACAAGATGGTGATGATGGGGATTAAATGAGATAATGAAAGTAAAACTCCACACTTTTTTTAAAAATCAAAGTAAGGGTTGATGTTTATAATAATTATTATTATAGCGTAAGATCACATAGCTGGCAGGCTCACATCCAAGTCTTTTGTTTGTAAACCTCGCACACTTTTACACCATGCTGCCTGTAATTTAGCAAACTAGATTATAAAATTTGGTAATTAGTGTTCCCAACTGGGTCTAGACTTGGGCAGATAACAAGTACAGCTGCCCCAGAACCTTGCCCACTGCATTCTGTAATTCAGTTCATAGGCACTGCCTGGGAACACCTGCCCCCAGTGCTGACTGTTCTCTCATGCACTTGGTCACTGAGAAAACCCCAGTAGGGGCCCCTTTCTGGGGAGGGGAAGGAGGAGGTTGTGCTCTCTCTCCCTTCCAAGTGCTGCCTGTATTACCTGGCATTGTGCCTGCCTTGGTGCTCTTCCTGCCCCTGTGAGGAGCTGGCAGCCTCAGTGTGTACTCTTTCCCAGAGATAAGTTAGTTTCCAAGATCAAGTAAGGAACAGTTTGCTTCTGCTGCTTCCTCTTTGTGCATTTCTTTTTTTTTTTTTTTTTTTTTTTTTGAGATAGAGTCTTGCTCTGTCACCCAGGCTGGAGTGCAGTGGCGCGATGTTGGCTCACTGCAATCTTCACCTCCCGGGTTCAAGCGATTCTCCCATCTGAGTCTCCCAAGTAGCTGGGATTACAGGCGCCCACCACCACGCCCAGCTAATTTTTTTTTTTTTTTAGTAGAGATGGGATTTCACCATATTGGCCAGGCTGGTCTTGAACTCCGGACCTCATGTGATCTGCCTGCCTCTGCCTCCCAAAGTGCTGAGCTTGGCATGAGCCACTGTGCCTGGCCGTCTTTGTGCATTTCACACGGCTTATACCTCATTGTTAGGTAGGAGTCCAGACTTCCTCCAAGTCCAGCCCTTCAACTAAAAAGTGTTTTAGCTGGGCTTAGTGGCTCATGCCTATAATCCCAATGCTTTGTGAGGAAGCCAAGAGTTCAAAACCAGCCTGGGCAACATAGCAAGACCCCATCCCTACAGAAAATAATATAAATTAGCTGGATGTGGGAGCAGATGCCTATATTCCTAGCTACTCTGCAGGATCCCCTGAGCCCAGGAGTTTGAGGCTACATTGAGCCATGATCACATCACTACACTCCAGTCTGGGCAACAGAACAAAGTCTTGTCTCTAAAAATATAAATAAATAAAAATGAAAATATAAAAAGTTTTTGTTGGATACCAGCCACCTATAAGGTGTTCCATATATGCAAAGCCTATCAGAATGGCCCTAACACAAATGTCTCCCATTTTCTCGAAATTCCTAAAGCATTTATTGTCTCTATCAACAATTCTGTAGTCCTCTTCCAAAGTCTTTGTTTGGGATGTGTACATCTTTCTTCCAGTTTGGTTGTCATCTGAAAGTAAGAAATCCTTGCCTCTTACTTCTAGACTTGCATGTTACTTAATAAATTCTGGTTGGCAAGACTTACTGGGACAAAACTGATAGTGACAGCTCAGTTGGAGAAAGGCTCTTCCAATTAAAAGTTCTGCAGTGCCTTCTGTCTTGGATCCTATACAAATAAGTAACTGTCTTTGTGTTCTCATGGT
Source organism: Colobus angolensis palliatus (assembly GCF_000951035.1). Classification (NCBI taxonomy): domain Eukaryota; kingdom Metazoa; phylum Chordata; class Mammalia; order Primates; family Cercopithecidae; genus Colobus; species Colobus angolensis. Next base: position 7,701,259 of record NW_012118932.1, on the reverse strand, counting down.
GAATGGCTCTGAACCAGGGCTGTGTAAGAGATGGGGACCTTTTCGTCTACCCAGCTCTTTGGCCGACCCCCAGCTGAAAGGGACACAATGCTGGAAGTGCTTGCCGAATGAGATTGAGAATGTGGGTGGAGTCCCTCCAATCAGGAATAATGGGAAACTGAATTGCCAAAAGAAATTGTATCCTAATAAAATGAAGCACATGATTTACATTCCAGGTCCTTCAACTATTCTATGGGAACCCGGGCATTTTCCCATGACAGTATTTTTATCCCTGATGGGGGAGCAGAAAGTGAGCAGACAGTTCAAGCAATGTCACAGGACAACATCCTGGGCAAAGTCAAAACTCTTCAGGTAAGACAGCTTGAGAGTGGAAGGTACGAGCCATAGGAGGGGCCCAGCTATGGAGGGAAGTGGGAAAAGTCCCGAGCTTGGCCTTGAGTAATGGATTGGGAGGTCCAGAGGTCACTCTTGGTGAGAATTATTGCTTTCTTGAATTCAACTCTATTCTCTGGAAACCTCCTGCCCAACTGCGAGACCTACACTATCGCCATTGCAGCCACCTGCATGACACACCCTCTCCTTTTCTTTCAAATTGTTCCCTCCTATTTTACTGGACATGAAAATAAGTACCCAAGAGAAGCTGCAGGACTTGGGGCCAGGCACGGTGGCTGAGGCCTGTAATCCCAGCACTTTGGGAGGCCGAGGCAGGTGGATCACTTGAGGCCAGGAGTTCAAGAGCAGCCTGGGCAACATGGCGAAACACTGTATCTACTAAAAATGCAAATACTAGCTGGATGTGGTGGCACACACCTGTAATCCCAGCTACAAGGGAGGCTGAGGCAGGAGAATCGCTTGAATCCGGGAGGAAAAGGTGGTAGTGAGCCGAGATCATGCCACTGCACTCCAACCTGGGTGACAGAGCAAGACTCTCTCCCCCAGAACAACAACAACAACAAAACTACAGGACTTGGATGAGAGGAAGAGTTCCTAACCATTAAGCATTGCCCATAATCCCTGAATCAGGGCTGACTGTTGACTGAGAGTATGCACAACACATATCCACTTTCCGAGTCTTCTCTAATTGGACAGTGAATGACATGACTGTATTTTTCTGTTGTGTTTGTAAATCTCACCACCCTGAGCCACCTTGTCTCAGAAGAAAATCACAAAGCTCTTAAGCCACCTTTCAGTTCACTCTGCAGAGTGGGGCAGTTTTCCTACCTAAAATCAACTCTGGTGGTACCTCCATAACAATGAAAATATAAATAATTCTTCACTAAATGTGATTGAAATGGCAGGTAATACAGGAAAAGCAAGAAGAGCAATGCCCTTAGAGCCTGACTATGAGGTCTGCCTAGTGGCTTGGCAGATAGAATTCTCTCACCTGGCCAGGCACGGTGGCTCACTGCGGTAATTCCAGCACTTTGGGAGGCTGAGGTGGGTAGACTGCTTGAGCTCAGGAGTTCAAGACCAGCCTGGGCAACATGGTGAAACCACATCTCTACCAAAAATACAAAAGTTAGCCAGGCATGGTGGTGTATGCCTGTAGTCCCAGTTTCTCAGGAGGCTGAGGTGGGAGGATGGCTTGAGCCTGGGAGGCGGAGGTTGCAGTAAACTGAGATCACACCACTGCATGCCAGCCTAGGTGATAGAGTGAGAGCTTGTCCAAAAAAAGAAAAATTTCTCTTACCCAAGATAAATGCCCAAGCAAGCACTTCTCTGAGGTTCTCCAGCTAGCTGCTTGGAGGCTCTCCAGGTTATGAGCAGAGGGCTCTGGGCTGCTGGTTTCCACCTGTCTGTAAGTCTACAACACTGGATTAATAAATGAATCAATGAACGAGAAAAAAAAAAGGAAAAGAGAACAGCTGCCCTCAGTAGCTACTGATATGCTGACGCACTTTACTCAGTAGAGATCAGCAGAAGATTGAGACTATCCTGGCTAACACAGTGAAACCCTGTCTCTACTAAAAATGCAAAAAAGTAGGTGGGTCTGGTGGCACGTGCCTGTAATCCCAGCTACTCGGGAGGCTGAGGCAGGAGAATCGCTTGAACCTGGGAGGCAGAGGTTGCAGTGAGCCAAGATCGCGACACTGCACTCCAGCCTGGAGACAGAGAGACTTCGTCTCAAACAAACAAACAAAAATTTATTTCTGAGGTGTTCTTGTTTCTATGGAGCATGAGCTGTGTATTTGGTGATATTTTGTGGAAATTGTGTCTGGTTACATATTCCACATAACACCCAGCTAAATGTGTAGCCTATGGCAGATGAGGAAGTAGCTAAGAGACCCTGGAACGACACCCAGCTTGCCTAGATCTTGATGCCTGCTGCCACTGCTTCCCCAAGCCATCGTCCTGCCCTCAGGGCCAACCCCAGGCATGTCCTTCAAATCTTAGGATTCCTAACTGACTTCCATTCTTGGTTCTAGCTGGCTGTGCTCTTACACTTTTTATAGAAAAAGCACTTCTTATAGGTTGAAGATGCCCTTAGAGCCTGACTATGAGGTCTGCCTAGTGGCTTGGCAGACAGAATTCTCTCACCTGGCCAGCACGGTGGCGCACTCTGGTAATCCCAGCACTTTGGGAGACTTCTTACCGGTCGAAGAAGAGGGAAGGATGATGATGGCCAAAGAAAACCTTGACCCCCTCCTCCGTACCTTTCCTTGTTCAAGTCTTTTGATTCTTGCAATATTATTCCTAAGAAGTTGTGAACCTCTGTTTCATCGTATCCCCTTTCTAAGAGGAATGACTTACAGATTTCAGTTCACAAAATGGCTGTATTTTATGAGAGCTTTTTAGGAGTTTTTAAAAAATCAGATTAAAATCTCTTGTCTTCAATGATACCTGATCTGTCACATCACACCACATGCCACTGCCATGCCAAGAAGTGGATTTAGTGTTGTGAAAAAGTATACTATATAATTCTGCAGTGTTGGAAAGATAGAAACTCAATAAAAATATGTGAGTGCCTGGTATTTCTGTTAATAGTAAGGCATGATTTTAAATAATCTGATGTCATAATTAATAAAATGTAAAATGACTAACTTCCCCAAAGTGATGCTTGCGTAAACACAGGAAGAAAAATGTGAGTAAAGCAGAATAACTATTTAATTCGTGTGCGCTCATTTTGACAATATCTATTCATATGAGGTCTGCCTAGTTTTGCTTCTGCTGCATGGATTCACAAGCTTCCTTTCATCTCTGTAGTTACATTTTTGAAAACATAAAAGGCTTTGTTTGCTCTTTGAGGAGGGAAATGGGGATCATAGAAAATATGATTTTTTTTGGCGTGACCTGAGATATAACTGTATCATCCCCCAAAAGATTGTGCTTTATTTTTCAGTCGACTAAGCAGTATGTTCCTGGTAAGTCATAGAAATGATAGTAACTTTATGAACTTGCATGAATGCTTTGCATTTTTCCATGACAACATGATGCTGGTATTGATGCTTAGTAAGCAGCCTAAGAGACTGCCCCCTTGTAGATGCCAGCATGGAATGAGAGAATTGAGTTGTGTCTGAGGCATGTATATTTTTACGTCTGGAATTGTCTTTGTGTATGTGTGTATGTTTATTTTTAAAAAGAGAGAAGTAATGGAAAACACCTATTTGACAGTGTATGTCCTGGCAAGCTGATTAGCCACCATTATTAAGACATTCTTCTGAGATGAGATGTCTACTGGAATGCCTTTTTTCTCTGTGGCTTAAGAAACTTCCCAGCCCTTGCAGCCCCTAGAGACCCACGGAAGGGTGTCTGTAATGCCTGCATTTGGAAAGGTTGCCCTCTAGTGCCTGCACATTGTTGGCTCACCGAGAACTGTCTTAGGTTACAGGTTGGTATCTCTCCAGGGAATACAGAATACAGTATAAACCAGCCTCCCCTTTCCTAAGTAACGTGAATCTACCATCTGCCACAATTTCTGTGGCAGATTTAAAAGAAAAATCACTATTTAAAAGAAAAAATCACCATTTTTTCTAAATATAAAAATGATGCAGGTGCATAGTGAAAACAAATTTTAATATATAGGGCAGTTGTAGGGACAAAACCAACAATGGTGTCCTTTGTGAGGATTCTGTACATAAAAGAGTTGCTCTGTGGCCAGTAGTATGAATACCATCTGAATGACTGACAGAATGCGGTGAAATACAAAGCCACCTCCACCTGGCTGTATGGCTTTGGGTGAACTCATTCAACCTCTCTGACACTTTCTCCTCCTGAAAACTAAGGGGCATGCACACAAGGGGTGATCTGAGGGCCCCTCCTGCTCTTAAGATCTGCTATCTCTATAAAATCACCATTGACCTGCTGTAGCACAGAGCAGCTTCAGAAGCTTTGCACTTCGTTGCATTTCAGCTACAATGACCTTGACATTCCCTACAGCTGCCCACCAGCACGGATCAGGGAGGGTGCCTGTTTGTGTAAGATCAGACCAGGCTGTGAGGTATGTACCAACTGGTGGTAAAACTCAGGGGTACCACAGTCTAAGGCTGCAGGTAGTTGTTAGGATTATACCACACCTTTGTCAGGAAGTGCTGCCTCTGTTTGTACCATGGATTATCTGGTGGGGGAGGGAACACCTCCATCCTGAGTAGTTTGTATCTCCCACCGAGCCAGATTTCACTTACAAATGCCAAAGTCATACATTTGGGGATTTTGGCACCTTACTGCAGCTGTCAAGGACACAAAGAGTAAACACCCACTCTTAGCCACTTCTTCCTAGAGCAGGATGTCTTTAATTCCGTATGCTTTTTCTTTTTCTTTTTTTATTACTCATTTTAACAATGGAGATACCTGTAGTTTGTTCAAAAAGACAGCAAATTTTTTTTTTTTTTTTTTTTCTGCTTTGCTCTTTAGACATAGTCTGAAGGATAGGAAAATCTAGCTGGCAGAGAGCTGCAGAATATGGTGTGCTCGGCATTTCCACATTGTAGGGATAAGCCTTATAAATATGGATGTGCATTCCTGTAACGTCATTCTGCAGCATTCCACATTACAACAAAATGGCCCAATTTGAATGAATAAAATATAGTTCTTGTAGCTCACATTCCAGTCTCAACAGTAACTCCATTCATAGCCACCAGCAACATGGAGCGTCAGTTGAGGCACAAGTGTCCACTCTACCTTCTGCTTATACTTCCCGTGTGTATAAAGAAGGAGCCTAGGGGCTGGGCGTGGTGGCTCACGCCTGTAATCCCAGCACTCTGGGAGGTGGAGGTGAGTGGATCACTTGAGGCCAGGAGTTCAAGACCAGCCTGGCCAGCATGGTGAAACCCCATCTCTACTAAAAATACAAAAGTTAGCCGGGTGTGGTGGCACGTGCCTGTAATCCCAGCTACTCGGGGAGACTGAGGCAGGAGAATCTCTTGAACCCCGGAGGTGGAGGTTGCAGTGAGCCGAGATGGTGTGGGTGACAGAGCGAGACTCCGTCGCAAGAAGAAAAAAAAAAAAAAAGAAGAAGGAACCTGGGGGGATGGGAGGAGTGGTAGTTTATTTCTCTGAAAACTTAAAGGCCAGCTTATCTTAACAGTCTGGTTTTCAGTGATTATTTCGTAGTTCCTCTCATGACAATGCCTGAGTAGTGGGCAGAATTAAAGTAACAGAAAAGACACATTTATCCACATAGTCAACTCACATGACACCTGAGATTGCCAAATAGGTGTGAGCAGTAAACTTAATTGTTGATATAATAAATCACACAAAATGTCGTAACAGCCAGTCTCCTCTGAGTTGGCTGAAGGAAGCATTCAGAGGAGGTACCACAGGGAGAGCCTGTAGGGGTGAGGAGGTACCACAGGGAGAGCCTGTAGGGGTGAGGCCTTGGCCTTGAGTACCTGAGGATTGCGCACCGTGCCTCGGATCCTGAGTCCTGCCCTGGCCTGCGTCCACTGTCTCATCCCAGATGACTGTAGGGCAGTCCTTCGTCTGGACATAGAAACTGTAGCCCTCCTCTTCATCATGGCCACCTCCTCTTCATCATGGCCATCCTTTCATCTCAGTTTTTCTTCCTAAGTTCCCCAGCCACCAGCCTGAGTTTGTTTTCTCTGGGGGAATTTCAAGTCAGCTTCTTTACTAAGATGCACACTTTCATTCTAAAAGGCAACAGCATGATGCTGATTTTGCCAGGATGAACATATCTGTGACATTACATGATAGATACACATTCTGCTTCCCTCCCTCCCTCTGCCTCTTCTCCCTCTGCCCTCCCCTGCCAACGTCCCTCAGCTGTTGTAACTGCAGCTGGTCTGCTCTTCCTGGGCCCTGCTCCCTCTTCTTCCCTATGCATTTTCTCTGTTCCCTGTCCCTTCTTCTCGATTTGCCTCTTTAATTCTCAACTTCACCTCCTAACATTACTCTTTTCATTTCTCTGCTTTGTACCAGGCACCTTCTTTTTCCTGCTATTGTTCCATTTTTTTTTTTTCTTACCTTGTTCTCTTTTCTATTTGTAGATATAATAGTTACTCCATCTTTGGACATTATTTCAATTCAGACTGAATTGAAATACATTTTGCTTTATTCTTTTTTTTGTCTCTTCAGCATCAGGATGGACCAACAGGAGTATTATAAAAAGGGCCCTAATGAAGTAAAACAGGCTAGGTGCAATGGCTCATGCCTGTAATGCCAGCACTTTGGGAGGCTGAGGCAGGAGGATTGCTTGAGTCCAGGAGCTCCAGACCAGCCTGAGCAACATAGCAAGACCCCACCCAACTCTACAAAAATTTGAAAAATTAGTCAGGCATGGTGGTATGCACCTGTAGTCCCACCTATTTAGGAGGCTGAGGTGGGAAGATTCCTTGAGCCCAGGAGTTTGAGGCTGTAGTGAGCTATGATGGCACTACTGCACTTTAGCCTGGGCAACAGAAGGAGACCCCAACTCTAGGAAATTAAAATTTAATTTAAAAAATTTAAAATGAAGTAAAGTTTAAGAGAGAGAGAGAGAGAGAGAGAGAGAGAGTGTGTGTGTGTGTGTGTGTGTGTGTGTGTGTGTGTGTGTGTGTGTGCATTGTGATGATGGCCAAAATCCTAACTAAATGGTATTAGAGTGTTAGGCCAGGTCCTCCTTGGAAGTTCATTATCCTTTCCAGCTGGGTGCAGTGGCTCATACCTGTAATCCCAGCACTTTAGGAGCCTAATGCAGAAGCATCACTTGAGCGCAGGAGTTTGAGACAAGCCTGGGCATCATGGTGAGACCCCGTCTGTACAAAAAAATCTTAAAATTAGCTGGAGAGAAACAGAAGAAAGATATTCTGAAGCAGTGAAGCAGTTCACAATCACCACAAGCAGGTTCTCCAGCATTAGGTATGGTGGTCGATGTGTGTGGTCCTAGCTACTTGGGAGGCTAAGGCAGGAGGATCACTTGAGCCCAGGAGATCGAGGCTGCAGTGAGCTGTGATCATGCCACTGCACTCTAGCCTGTGCGTCAGAATGAGACCCTGTCTCACTCAAAAAAAAAAAAAAGAAAGAAAGAAATATCCTTTCCACTGTAAGCACAAGAAATGTCCTCATCTCAGCATTGGAAAAAGCAGACCCCCCCAGCAAGAGATGTCTCAGTCTAAGGGGATTTAGAACAGTTTCCAGTTTTTGGCCAACACTCCTAGAGAAGGCTGGACTGGGCGGACACAGGAACCATTCCCACCTCTTCTGCACAGGTCCCCACCCCCTTTCCAAAGGCTGCAGGGTGAGATGGGCCTGTTACTTTGTTATTCCATGTCCTCTTGTCTAACTCCATCCATCGGCTGTTCTAACCATGCCTGCTTATTGATTTGTTTAGAATAGATACTACTTGCTGCTTTCTGTTGGACTTGTTTTTAGAAGATACCCTTTTCAGCCTTTTCCTCCCCACAACCCTTCCAGGCTGCTGACGCTGTACTTCCCTTGCTGAACGTGGCTTTTCATGTGTGCTCCTTTCCTGTGAGGCTGGGAGAGCCAGGCTCAGGCTGAAATACCAGCAGACCCAATATAAGCCCTTGCCTGGCTGTGCTCCTGACTTGGCATGCTGGGGTCCCCAGGGGGCATGTGGAGGGGACCCTTGGGCTCATCTCTGTTATATCTCTGCAGTCTCACTGCCCACTGTGCAAGCCTGAGGGGGAGCTGGGCAAAGGTGGGTGGATTTGGTACCACTGAGTTCAAAGGGAGAGAAGACATTTCCTTCAAGGGATTCTTCCACCAGGGAACATCAGTGAAGTATTAGAAATACTCTGTCTCTTTATTTCTGCTCCTGGAAGAAACAAGTGCAGTGTCAAATTTATGAGCACCAGTGGAGTGCCATGAAAACAACACTGAATGTTATTTTTAAAAGACCTGAGTTCAGATTCCTTTTGAGCCACTCATTCTTTCCATAAGCTTGGGCCAGTCACCTCTCTCCACTGGGCCTCAGACCTTTTTTGCAAAGTGAGGGGTTTGGAGTAGGTGATTGCTGTGGCTTTTTGCAGCTCTGTGGGATTAAATATTAGCCAGATTAGAGATAAATATCAGGCTAGGCACAGTGGCTCACGCCTGTAATCCCAGCACTTTGGGAGGCCAAGGTGTGCAGATTGCTTGAGACCAGGAGTTCGAGACGAGCCTGGGCAACTTGTTGAAACCCCATCTCTACAAAAAATACAAAAGTTAGCTGTGTATGCACCGTGGTGATGCATGCCTGTAGTCCCAGCTACTTGGAAGGCTGAGATAGGAGGATCACCTGAGCATGGGAGAATCATCTGAGCCTGGGAATTCAAGGTTGCAATGAGCCGAAATTTGGCCACTGCACTCCAGCCTGGGCAACAGAGTGAGACCCTGTCTCAAACAAACAAACAAACAAACATTTCAGAAAATATATTTTTTGAGGAATATAATGACTATGAAACCTAAGGACCTAGGTCTTAGAGCAGTGGTTCTCAGGTGGGGGCAATTTTACACCCCAGGGGACTTTGGGCAACTTCTGGAGACATTTTTGCTTTTCTAATCTGAGCTTCCTCTACTTGCAAATACTATTTAATCCTTTCTACCCTATTTTCCCCTCCCTTCTCCCTGTCCTTTTAGCCACCACTCACCAGTAATCAGTCCCTCTCTGGCTTTTCCCCACTTGGTTCCTTTATCCCCTTTGTCACGGTTAGGTGGCCACAGCAAGGCAAAGAGGACGTCCAGATTGTTCCTATCCTTTACAGGGTTTTAGTATTGATCATGGAAATACTTGCTGGCTCTGGGGCCTTCTTTGCCTTGGCAGTGACCCACTGTGGCAGAATGCAATGTTCTGGTTTGGGGTCTCAAGCTAAGGGCTGGTGAGGAAGGCTGCAGAAGTATAAATCTTCAAAGTGAATATGTCCCAAAGGGGCTGGAGAGTTGCACCAACCTTTAGGGTCTTGATTTCCCTCACTGGTTCTTACATTTCATGTAACTATTTTCTATACATTTTTTTTTGCACTTTTAAAAGGCTTTTTATATAAATGAATTTATAGGCTAATCAAAAATGTTTGTCATAACGTATATCCCAACTTTTGGTTCAGAAAATGTGGCCACCATGCCCACTGGGAAATGTTGGGATCTCCGTGAAAGAGGTGGCTGGATGAGAAAGCTCATGGCTTGAAGGTGGGAAAGAAAAAAGAAAAGAAAGTAGAAAACAAATTAACTTATTACAGGATGGCATCGTGGTTTCCTGGCATGGAGTTGAGTCTAGAAATCAGTCGTGCACAAGGTATGCCTCAGCGCTCACTAGATATGCTGGAGAGACTGGTTGTGGTGATTGTGAACTGCTTCACTGCTTCAGAATGTCTTTCTTCTGTTTCTCTCCAGCAACAGTTGGGCAAGAATATCAAGTTTGGGCAGCGGCCACCCAATGCCATTCCCATGAAGAAGGCAAACAGTGGAGAGGCTAGCTTAGAAGAGGATCTGTTCCTGACTGGTCCCATGGAAATTGTGACTCAGCAGGACATCATCCTCTCAGATCCCGAGAACAAGGTAAGTCTCCTCCAGGGAGTTACTTGATTGATTGCTCATAAACCAGGGCAGGATATTGGGCCTCCAGTAACCCTGGGGTCTTCAGTGGGGGAATTAGAGGGAGGATCTTTTCTGATAAGTGGCTCAGGGCTCAAGGGCACTTCCTGGTAGATGTCCTGACCTGTAGCCAGCAATGAGGATGGGGAGAAAGAGGAGACATGCCCTTTGCAGGCGGTCTTCCCAGTATCTTTCACTTACGCTTCAAGGCTTATGCCTGCCTCTTCTGGGAAGCTGTACCTGGCCTCACCACAAGCTGTACTATCTTCTCATGCCTTCACTGTGTGTCTTCACCATTTTTTACGTGTCTATACTCCCTATCTATGTCCATGTAACTGTTTTCTCTCCATCTCTAAACATGGGATTCCTTGAGAACAAACTGGGTCTGACATATCTATGTCTCCCTAGGACTGAGCCACTGCCTGCTTTGCAGCACTGCATAATTATTTGTCCAACTGGACTAATTTAAAGGGAAATGAAGAAAGAAATGCGTATAGGGGCTCCATGAGACAGAAGACATCAAACAGGCCAACTTGAAGAGTACCTAGCCTGCAAAGAAAGTCACATTGCAGCACCATCCTGTCTAAATTTGATCTCTTGACACTTTGAGCATATCCTGAAATGAGAGTTCTTCCAAAGCAGCAGAAAAGATGCCCTTAGACCTCTTAGGGAAAAAGGAGCAAAGTCCAACCAGTAGTGAGTCAGGAATTCTCTATGTGAGGCACTGGAGTTTCACTTTAAATAAATAAATAAATAAATAAATAAATAAATAAATAAATAAATAAAGCATTCTCTAGGCTTTGCCCATCAGGACCCCTGGGATTTTGCTGGGCGTTATTAAAATGGGCATGCCTCAGAAGAAATCATGCATTATCAACTCATGCGTCATAAGAGTAGTGAGAAAGATGAGTGATTTGCAGAGGCAAGTGGGGAGGGGATGTGAAAAAGGACATTCTTCCCCTGTTGCCCATTGTGACACCTAGCACCCATGCATTGACACCCTTTGTGTGATAGGTCAAGCAGAGATGGGCCCATCTCTCCCAGCAGGTCTAAAATTGCTCTTTCCAACCTCTCCAGTGCTAGGCAGCAGCAACAGCCATCGCCTTGGTGCAGGGATATCCTGAGGTCTGAAGCAAATGTCCTCCCAGTTATTGATGAGCTCATAAGTGCTGGGCACTATGGCCTAGGGGATTGTTTGTTCAGCAGGCACTGTCTCAGATATGGGTGTTACAGAGGTGAACAAGATTCTACAAGGGGCTCCCCACCTCTGTAGTTTACACCCTAATGAGAGGGTGTAACAAACAACAAACAAGTCAACAAATATATAAATAGAATCATTTCAGATCAAGAAAAATGCTGGGTGCACAGAAATAAAACAGGGTAATGGAAAAGTGAGTAACTTGGTGGTGGAGAGGTCTCTTATTTGGATGAGGAGTATAGCAGGACCCTGGTGGGGGCAAGGAGGGAGGGTAGAGCGAGGTGCCAAGCCGGACTGTATAGACCATGGGAAAAGGGTAAATGCTATTTTGAAGATAATATGAAGCCTTTGAGTCATTTTAAGCAGAGCAGAGACATAATCTGATTTGTATTTTCTGAAGATCCTTCTAAGTGTGGTGTGGAGAGCGGATGGAGGTAGGGCAAGCTGACGTTGCTCTGGAAGGGAAGAAAAGATGCTTTTGTAAGAAATGGCAATACAGGATAGATGGTATCACAGGGGCCAGGCACTGTGGCTCACACCTATAATGCCAGCACTTTGTGAGGCTGAGGTGGGAGGATCACTTGATGCCAGGAGTTTGAGAACGACCTGGGCAATATTTTGTAGAGACCTCATCTCTACAAAAAGTATAAAACAGGCTGGGCGCAGTGGCTCACCCCTGTAATCCCAGCACTTTGGGAGGCCGAGGTGGATGGATCACCTGAGGTCAGGAGTTCGAGATCAGCCTGGCCAACATGGTGAAACCCCATCTCTACTAAAAATACAAAAATTAGCCAGATGCGGTGGCACATGCCTGTAATCCCAGCTACTCAGGAGGTTGAGGCTGGAGAAGAGCTTGAACCCAGGAGGCAGAGGTTGCAGTGAGCTGAGATCATGCCACTGTACTCCAGACCAGGCGACAGAGTGAGACTCTGTCTCAAAAAAAAAAAATATATATATATATATATATAAAATTAGCCAAACGTGGCCCATGCCTCTAGTCCCAGCTACCTGAGTGGCTGAGGCTTGAGCCCCACAGTTCTAGGCTGCAGTGAGCTGTGATTGTACATCTGCACTCCAGCCTGGGTGACAAAGTGGAGACCCTGTCTCAAAAAAAAAAGAAAAAGAAGATACCACTATAAGAGGCATAGTGAGCCATATGAAAGGTACAAATGACCTCTGGGGGTCTCTTAGGCATGCCTAGGACATGGGGGTATGAATCTTTAGCCTTTTTCTTCTCCCTTTCTGCTGTTTTCTTGGCCCCTCCCTGGTCTTTCACCTTCTCAGCCTAGCTCTTTGCATGTGGAGTTGGTAGGCCTTCTTTCTTCTCACTCATTGCTTAGATGGGGGAGGTGTGGCTGGAGAAGGGGCAGAGGCAGCCAGCAAGGCCAAAGCATTGAGGTTGGAGGCCATGTATGAGACACAGCCCTGCACCCCAGGGAAAGTGGCCGTTGAGCTACTCGCATTCTCTCAGGCAGTGGAGAAAAACACAAAGGACCGAGACTGGGGATTACCCAGGTGGGAAACACGTTGAACTTGGGGAGAGGCTGGTGCATCCTCTGTGTCTCAGGTAGTGCTGTTGGAGTTTGGATATTAGCATAGTCCCCACTGGGACTCCTGCTGGCTCTCTGAGGCCAGCTGCACCCCTGTGTAGAGGAGGGGGCGGCCCTACCCAGGCACAGACAGTGTCTGGTTATTTGCCCAGAACTTCCTGTTCAGGCCTTTGACTTGAATGCTCTCTTACTGTTCCAGTCCAGTGATACGCCAAGTTCTCTAAGTCCTCTGAATCTCCCTGGAGCTGGAAGTGAGATGGAAGAGAAGGTAATATGATTTGAACTTATTTATTTAACTTCTTTCCTTAGTTAACTTTCATCTTCTCCCCCCTCCCTTTATTTATTTATTTATTTTTTTGTGTGACCTGCTGCCTCATTTTCCATTCATAAATGTTGCCTACATATATTTAAATTCCTTCAGAATGCCACTAGTGACAGATGTTGGAGCATCTGTTTCCATAGCAAGGCAACTGCTGGAACTGAACTCTGCTCTGAAAACTAGCCATACTCCCAGCATGCCTGTGTTTGGGGTCCTAGAAGTTGGTAGCTTTCCTCAAAGGATCATGTACTTCAAGACCCTGTTAATTGATTGAAAAAGGCATTCCAGAATACCTGAACTCCAGTCCGTAAGGAAATTAGTCCTCTTATATTTAGAGAAGTAAAACAAAAACAAAACAAAAAAGCACTTTAGCATTTCTCTACTTTTATTTTGTTTTTTTAAACCTGAGACTTTACCGGCAGGAGTGTAAGAACCCTGTGGACTCTTCTCTCCGGGCACCTCTTCTGTAGGAGCCGATCTGCCCCACTGAGAACCTTTCATCTACACAAGGGGACAGACATCCTCCCAAGGCCTGGCAGACAGTATAGGAAGTAGGATCTGCTCCTGAAGAAGGGGATGGCTCAAGACAGTGCTGCCACCCAGACAATGAGGAAGCCTGCTGGGATAACTAGAAACAAAGCACAGCACTTAAATCTCAGCGTCAAGTGCTTATCTACGTCTTCAGTCTGTCACATTTGGCTCCGACTCCTTTTTCTCATGCATCTATTAGGGGATGGAAACAAATGTTTAATTCAGCAACAGCTCAGAATCTGATGCCTATCATGAAGATAACCATAAATAAATGAAAGCTAGAAGGCCAAAGGCTGATTTTTCTGTGCTTCTTGTTATAAATTAATATGTACTGAGCATCCATTTTGCTGTTAGAGCTAGCTGCTTCGTCTTTCATCTTTTGTGCATAAATATAGAAGATAATTGCAAAATGCAAGCCCTTCCGCTAAACCTTACCACTCCATGCTTACAGCAGGAACAAACAGATAAACCCTGGCCACATTGGAGCTGCTGGCATAGTGCTACGCCCCCTGCAATACTCTGGCATTGTGTGGCCAGGAGCCCTTTGCTTGCTGCCAGCCTGTGAATTCTCTGTAGGTAGAGGCGTGCATTCCTACCTTCTGATTCAGTGTGGCCTCTGGGTTCTGGCTGTGTCACGCACTCTCTGATCTTTCCAAATCTACACTTCATCTGAGGTTGTGATTTTTTAGTGATTGCATCTGTATTCTAGAGCTGCAGGCCATTCCACAATTCATCCTTTGAAGGACCGCACTTCTCCCCGTGGCAGATTTTTGCCGCTCATTTTTCTCATCAGGTCCCTCTTCCTTTTATCTTCTCAGTGCAGTCAGTACCCTGAGACTTCTTTGGAGTGGTTGTACCAAAACTTTTTTTTTTTTTTTTTTTGAGACAGAGTCTTGCTCTGTAGGGTAGGCTGTAGTGCAGCCTAGCGATCTCACTTCACCCTCTGCATCCTGGGTTCAGGGAATTCTCATGCATCAGCCTCCCCAGCTGGGATTACGGGTGTGCACCACCACACCCAGCTAATTTATTTTTATTTTTAAAATTTTTGGTAGAGATGGGGTTTTGACATGTTGGCCAGACTGGTCTCGAACTCCTGGCCTCAAGTGATCTGCCCGCCTCAGCCTCCCAAAGTGCTGGGATTACAGGTGCGAGCCATCGCGCCCAGCCATACCAAAACATTTTTGCTGATCAGGAATTTCATGTTCCAGGTATAGATGTTTTGCTTTATTTTCCTTCATTCCTTCAACAAATATTTATTGAGCACTGACCAAATGAGGTTTGCTATGTGGATGTAAAGGGGACCCACACAAAGATGAAAAAAGACACATTCCCGGCCTCAAAGGGACTGAGTCCTGTGTAGGAGCTGAGGCATATATGCAGTGTCTGAGAGTTTAATGGTTCTTAGCACAGAGGTGATCTAGTCCAGGGACCAGCAAACTACTCATTAGTTTAGGCTTTGTGACATGAAGCTACAAGTACTCTCCTTTGTGCCACTCTTCCTTCATAGCACAAAAAGCAACCAAAGACAATGGGTGTGGCTGTGGCCCGGTAAAACTCTGATTTTCCAAAACAGGCTGTGGGCAGGATTCGGCGTCCTGGCTATGTTTTGCTAATCTCAGAGCTACTCTGAACCTCATATTAGTCAAAGTAGGACAACTAGTTCCTAAAAGATATATGACCTTTAAAAGTTAATACCAGTGGACGCTGGCGGAACAAACAGTCAGTGTCCTTTGGTTTCAAAACAGGTGTTCATTTCATTTTCCAAGGAGTCCCCTCTGCTCACCAGCATTCCCTGGGTCAGGCTGGGCAAGGCACGCACTGGAACGAGTGCTACCGTTCTGCGATTTCCTGCAGGTTGTCTTCTGATCCCAACTGACTTTCTATTTTAATCTCTCCTATAGGTTGCTCCCGTTAAACCATCTCGGCCAAAAAGGCACTTCTCTTCTGCTGGCACCATCGAAAGTGTCAACTTAGATGCCATTCCCCTGGCCATTGCTCGCCTGGACAACAGTGCCGCCAAGCACAAGCTGGCTGTTAAGCCAAAAAAACAGAGGGTGTCAAAGAAGCACAGGTACCTTGCCCAGGTGCGTAGAGCCTGCCCAGGCTGACCAGACAGGTGCCCTTGCCTACTGGGCACTAATTCTACAAGTGGGTTGGCATTGGGGTGGAGCCATGGAAAGACCTGAGTGTCTCCCCATCGGGAACTTGAGTGTGTGACGGTGTTGGGGAATACTCAAGCCTGTTTACTTTCCTCGCCCTTTCTGCCATGAGGCTGGTGGACCTCAGAGGGAGACGGTGCTTTTGAGGGACTCCAGACCCGTTGTGTTTGCTTTGCAGTGGAAAAGTGGTTTAGCCAATGCTCCCTCAGTTTGACTAGGATAGGCTTCCAAGTCACAAGCTTCAGGGGACATTGATGAAGTCCAAGTCTCTTTTTGCTCATCTATCTAATGCTGGAATATTGGTTTTCCCCTTGTTTATTCATATTAAGAAAAGGAATTAGGGAACGACAAATAAAGGAGCTGTGGGGGGTGGGGGGCGCGGAAACAGAATACACGTCCTTTCCTCCATTCCCACGACAGAGTCTTGCGTGGGGTGATCAATGCCTGAGTTTAGCTATCCCTGAACTTGAGAATACT
Organism: Colobus angolensis palliatus; assembly: GCF_000951035.1. NCBI lineage: Eukaryota > Metazoa > Chordata > Mammalia > Primates > Cercopithecidae > Colobus > Colobus angolensis. The sequence goes on along the minus strand of NW_012118932.1, from coordinate 7,685,059 downwards.
TGCTTCCAAGTGTTCTTGAGAAATTAAGAGGGACGCTGGCACTGTGAATAGGAAAAGGAACGACTATGGGTGGAGAAAGGAAAAAGCTAATTGTGTTTCCCTTCCCAATGTTAGGATCCACAACATGAGCAAGGCGGCCTTGAGAGTCGGCCCTCCCTGGACCAGAACGGACACCCAGGCGAGGAGAAGCCAACGTGGCAGGAAGAGGAACCCAATCCGCTGGATTCCGAGGAAGAGAGAAGACGCCAAGAAGACTACTGGCGAGAATTGGAGGCCAAGTGCAAGCGGCAAAAGGAGGAAGCAGCCGAGAAGAAACGCCTAGAGGACCAGAGGCTGCAGGCGCTGGAGAGGAGGCGTTGGGAAGAGAACAGAAAGCAGGAGCTCTTGGAGGAGGAGGGCGAGGGGCAGGAGCTGCCTCTAGAGGCGGAAAGGGCGCCGCGGGAAGAGCAGCGGCGGAGCGTGGAAGCGCCAGGCTGGGAGGACGCCAAGCGGAGGGAGTGGGAGGAGCGCGAGCGCCTGGAGGCCGAGGAGGAGCGGAGGCGTCTGCAGGCCCAGGCCCAGGTGGAGGAGAGGCGGCGGCTGGAGGAGGATGCCAGGCTGAAGGAGCGGAGGCGGCAGGAGGAGGAGGAAGGGAGATGCGCGGAGGAGCTCAGAAGGCAGGAGGAAGAGGAGCCCGAGGGATGGGAAGAGCTGGAACAGCAGGAGGAGGAGGAGGCGGAGGCGCAGGGGCCGCACGATGAGGTGGAGGAGGTTGGGGAGGCCCGGCGGGGCCCGGAGGAGGAGGATCTGGAGGGAGACGAGGAGGATATGGAGGGAGAGGAGGAGGAGGGCCAGGCGCACCTGGAGGACGCGAGGGTCCAGCCGAGCGAGCTTCTGAACGACTTTGAGGAGAGGCCAGAGGAACAGGAACGCCTGAAAGCCGAAGTTTGCAAGGAGCAGAACCCAGAGGCCGAGCGGGGAAAAAAGCAGCAGGGAAGGAGCAGGGATTTCCAGGAGGCCGATCGTCCTGGGCCCGAGGAAAAGAGAGAAGGGGACACGGAGCCTCTCCGGAAACAAGAGGGGCCCGTGGAAGCCGCGCAGCCTCCAGTGGAGAGGAAAGAAGCCGCCGCCCCTGAACAAGGCCACAAGGTGGAGGAGCTGCGGTGGCAGGAGGTGGACGAGAGGCAGACCATGCCCCGGCCCTACACGTTTCAGGTGTCCTCCGGGGGGAAGCAGATTCTCTTTCCCAAAGTCAACCTGAGCCCCGTGACGCCCGCAAAGGACAAGGGGCTCACTGCTGCCCCCCAGGAACCAAAGGCCCCCAAAGCCAGCCCAGCCCAGCACGCGCTACCCTCGTCCCAGAGCGTTCCCCACACCGCCATTCTGGTAACGGGCGCGCAGCTCTGCAGCCCGGCCGTCAACCTGAGCCAGATCAAGGACACCGCGTGCAAGTCCCTCCTGGGCTTGGAGGAGAAGAAGCACGCGGACATCCCCGCTGGGGAGAACCCTCCCCGAGGCCCCGGCGACGCGCGGGCGGGCAGCGGGAAGGCTAAGTACCCCCAGGAGTCTCCCAGCGGCGCATACGCACTCGCAGAATGGGCTTCCATTCGGTCCAGAATCCTGAAGAATGCCGAGAGTGACCCGCGCAGCAGCGAGAGGGACCAGTCGAGGCCCGGCGATGAGTCCACTCCCAGGGGCCGGTGTGATTCCCGCGGAAACCTCCGGAAGACTCCGCCAGTCAATGCAAAGTTCTCTATTATGCCTGCCTGGCAGAAATTCTCCGATGGTGGCACGGAGACCTCCAAACAGAACGCGGAAGCTGAAAGCATACGAAAAAGACCCATGCTGGTACCCAGCGAAGAGACAGCCCCCCAGCCTCCTCCTATTGGTGTTCGCGAGCTCGGGAAGGGTCCGGAGAAGTCGGAGATGCACCGGGAGCCCGCAGACACCACCGAGGGATGTAAATTTGCCAAAGACCTCCCGTCTTTCCTTGTCCCAAGCCTTCCTTATCCTCCGCAGAAAGTGGTGGCCCACACAGAGTCCACGACCTCTTCGGACAGTGAGACTGCAAACGGGATAGCAAAGCCAGACCCTGTGATGCCAGGTGGGGAGGAAAAAACCTCACCGTTTGGAATAAAATTGAGAAGGACCAACTATTCCTTGCGCTTCACCTGCGACCAACAGGCAGAACAGAAGAAGAAGAAGAGGCACAGCAGCACCGGAGACAGCGCAGATGCCGGGCCGCCTGCAGTGGGGAGCGCTCGTGGAGAGAAAGAGATGGAGGGTGTGGCCCTCAAGCATGGTCCATCCGTCCCCCAAGAACGGAAGCAAGCCCCCTCTACCCGGAGGGACTCGGCTGAACCTTCCAGCAGCCGCTCTCTTCCTGTGGCCCACCCTGGGCCCCCACCGGCCAACAGCCAGACCCCGGCTCCAGAGCACGACAAGGTAGCAAACAAAATGCCATTGGCACAGAAGCCAGCATTGGCTCCCAAGCCCACCAGTCAGACCCCACCGGCATCCCCACTTTCCAAACTGAGCAGGCCCTACTTGGTAGAGCTGCTGTCTCGCCGAGCGGGGAGGCCGGACCCAGAGCCAAGTGAACCGTCCAAGGAGGGCCAGGAGAGCGGTGACCGCCAGCCACCCTCGCCCCCAGGTCCCGGGGAAAGGAAGGGACAGAGGAAGGACGAGGAGGAAGAGGCGACAGAGAGGAAACCCGCTTCCCCACCTCTGCCTGCCGCTCAGCGAGAGAAACCATCCCAAACACCCGAGGCCGGGAGGAAAGGTAAGTAGCTGCAGCGGGGGAAACTGCTTCCAGCCGAGGTGTCAGAGCCAGGGCATCAAGGAGAGGTCCACACGCAGGTTCGTGAGAATAATTTACCGACAATACAGATTTGAAAAAGGAAAGTTTTGTTAGAACGCTGCAGAACAAAACAATGGGGCGCCTCAGTGAGAGAACTGAGTGCCCTGGTGGATTTCCCTTAGGAGCATTTATGGACCTTAAATCAGGAGCTTAAGGGTAATTGGAAGGATAATTTGGGCCACATGAGCCACGTAGGTCATGATAAATGATTACATTTGTGGACATTTTGGCGCCTTAATGTCAGCAAGGGTTGCAAAATGAGTGTTGCCATGACATTCCAGAGATGTCTAGAAATTCTAGTTATAAAAGTTGAAAATCCTGGAACCAGATGCCTACATTAGATACTAGGGAATTTTAATTCTGAATTCCCCAGATAAGGAGTTCTGCCTCTGGATGGTCTGTTTGATGGTCACCAGGTGGTCTGCGCTCCTTGTCTGCCTCTGTCCAGCTCATTGACTATGTCACTGCTGGAACCAGAAGTGCCCAATGCCAGAAGTAGCCAGTGGAGCTGGTGTTGGCCACACCTTCATTAATTATAGAGGCCGGTGTGGGATTCCCGAAAGACACTCGTGAGCCATGGTAAGGCTCTTTACTTCTCATTCTTTCAAATTTGGGAAATACTGACTGACTCTGCAGTGTGTCTGCAGTTCACTCTTGGTAATACTTATTTACACAAGCAATAAAAGGTGCCAACACTTAGATGAATGCCTTTTCGTTTGGCAGTAGAAATTGAAATAATAATCCCAGTGACTGAAGATGTCATTAACCATTTTGAGGGGGCCTCACAGTGATGATAAAACTGGAATGTCCCCGACCAGTGTCTTCACTGTATCTGTGGGCAGTAGTGGCACCATGATGGCAGGTTAGGGGACTTTAGGTGTCTCCATCAGGCCTATGGATCCTCTCTATAGGATAATTGACTATCCCCATTTTATGTAAAATGCTCTGCAAATGCAGCTTGGGTCCCCCCCACCCCCACCCCACTGCCCAGCTCACCACTGCAGAGCCCTCCTACAAAGAAATTTTGGAGCAAGCCTTACCTCTGGCTGGCCCTGGTGTTTCTTCAGATTCAATGTTTGGGCCAGCAAAGCTGTCAGTTGGATTAGCTTTTGTGCCCCTTCAAAAGAGAACCTTCATCTGATACTTTTTCTTTTCTATTATGCAGAGTGTAGGAGGTAAAGTATGGGTCAAAGCCAAAAGTTACTCACATTTCCCAGAGAAATTGTCCCCTGAGGTTTTTTTGGGAGGAGTGTTTTCTCCTTTGTTCAAATGTTTAGATTTGGGGCAATTTTTGCAGAGAAATGATTTGTTTCCTGAGGAGTGTTGGTCTGGTTACTTGCCTTTACAGAAGACCCCATATATCCTATTTTATTGTATTATTTATTTATTATTATTAATATCTAGAGACAGGGTCTTGCTATTTTGGCCAGGCTGGTGTCGAACTCCTGGGATCATGCATCCCTCCTGCCTCCGCCTCCTGGTAAGTGGGACTACAGGTGTGAACCACCGCACTCAGCTTGTCCTTTTGGAATGGTTCACTTGCTTGGCCTGGTTTCCTGGACAGACATGTGGATCAGCAGTTTGTAGACCATTTCTCTCTAATGATTGCTATTTGTCCTGCTGAATTAGGGGCCCAATTTTGGTTTTGCCACTAGCGTTTGTGGCACTGGCTTTCATGGTATCTGCAAAGTCTCTTTCACAGCCTTGTCTGCTATGTCACTTGCCTTTTCCAAAGAAGTCATGCTTCTGCTCACTTCTTTCTCTTAGGGCTGTCCCCTTGACTATTACAATTTTCTCCCCAAATCTATTACTGTCCCTGTTTTCCCTCCCAGGGGAGCCAGTGAGGACAGATTCTGGGCTGTCACACTCTGCTATTTGAATTTTTCCTGATTCAATACAGAAATAGCCTGAAAGCAAGAATCAGTCTCCATTCACTGGGGTTTTGTTATGCAGCTTACTGCTGTAGGCCAGGACTGGCCAAATTTGTTTGACTGAACACCCCATAGGGATAAAAATGTTAGGCAAGGACCTCCAATTTATTTGTTGGTTGTATACATGTAGTACCATTGTCAGCTAAAACCCCTGGAGCACCAGCTACACTTACACTTAACAACAGTGGATCTAAATCTGCAATTGCAAATCATGGTGCTATTTTTTATTCTCTTTGGCCAACTTCTTGTTGGATCTGATTTCTTTGGAAATAGCAGGCAAACAGCTCATCAGCTCTGCTATTTTCTCATACTTGTATTATTAGTAGTATATTTTCTGCGGGACTTTCTCTGTGCCATATCCCATTTGTCCATTGTGGAAGGGATCATTTAGTTAAAAGGAGATATAAACTCGCCAAACTGCAGAACCTCCCATATGCTACATTCAAGAACCATTGAGAACAAAAAGCGCCCACCGCATGCAGCCCCACATAGCCTTCCCAGCTTCCCTGGAGATTCTTTAAACATACCATTTGTTATAGATAGCCTTTGAATATACGGGCTATGGGGTCACTGCCAGTCAGGGTACTAAGTATTAAAAAAGCTTGATTTTGGCCAGGCATGATGGCTCACGCCTATAATCCCAGCACTTTGGGGGGCTGAGGTGGGCAGATTGCTTGAGCCTACCAGGAATTGAGGACCAGCCTGGCAATGTGGTGAAACCCCGTCTCTACAAAAAATACAAAAATTAGCTGGGCATGACGCACACCTGTGGTCCCAGCTACTTGGGAGACTGAGGTGGGAGGATTGCTTGAGCCTAGCAGATCGAGGCTGCAGTGAGCTGCGAACTCACCACTGCTCTCCAACCTGGATGACAGAGTGAGACCTTGTCTCAAAAAAAAAAAAAACAACTTGATTTTGTTTTTATCCTTACATTTAAAAACAGAGAAATAGAAACTCTAATCTTTCTTTCTTAACTCCAGTAAATTGCCTTTCACATTTCCTGTGATATACGCAACTTTTTTGGAGACCAGTGCTTTATAAAGACGTCTGCATTCCCAAGACTGGGGCCAGTGAGGACAAATATGTAGGTTTGTAGGGTGTTGACTCTGAATCTACCTGGTGAGATTAAAACAGCAATGATAATCCCCGTGTGCTTGTACTATAAATGCTTTCAGGCCAGGCACGGTGGCTCACACTATAATCCTGCAGTTTGGGAGGCCAAGGCGGGCAGATCACTTGAGGCAAGGAGTTCGAGATCAGCCTGGCCAGCATGGTGAAACCCTGTCTCTACTAAAAGTACAAAAAAATCAGCCAAGTGTGGTGGCAGGCACCTGTAATCCCAGCTACTCAGAGGCTGAGGCAGGAGGATTGCTTGAACCCAGGATGCAGAGGTTGCCGTGAGCAGAGATTGTGCCACTGCACTCCAGCCTTGGTGACAGAGCAAGACTCCATCTCAAAAAAAAACACAAAAAACCTTTCATTATACATAGCATCTCATTCTGAAATTCTAACCTGCTTGTGGTGGATAGAACAGAAAAATAGCTTAGTATCCCTTTCTCCAAGGAATGCCCTTTGGGAGTAGTGACTAGAACCCTGTGATCCTTGCTCATCTCCTCAGAACTTGAAGAGGCAACTCAGGTAGACTATGATATGCCTGTTCACTGAGTTTAGAATGAGAGAGAATGGGTTTATATTGGAGCAAAATACATTTTTAATTAGGAATGTTGAACTCCTCAATTAGATTATGCAATTGACTATCTTTCAAAACCTTGACTGTAATAAGAGATTTTACTGTGTTTGGATGATTTCAACACTAGTCATCCTTTGTGCTTCATCATTTACAAAGTTATTTACATCATCTCTTTCGGTGCTCACAGCACACAGATAGGTAGGTAATCTTGGCTCCATTTTACAGACATGGACAGCAGTATCTGAAAAGTTGAGTGACTACTTGCCTGCTCCCCGCAGTGGTAATGATGACACATGGAGGAGTCTTTCCTAGGCTAAGTGATATTCCGTTATCACAGCCCCATCATAGTGTGAGTGATGGTCCAGTGCTGAAGCTTCTGAATGTATACTCTATGGTATGGGTGACTTCGCCATCTTTGGTGCCTCACATGGAGGTGGGAGGCCCTTCCATCAACTTCATAAAATAATAGCAGTAAACCTTCATGATCCCAAAGCAACCTCTACTTTGGTAGCAAAAACCTGTCAGGCCCTGGCCTCACCCTAAGGTGGACTCAGTTATATGTAAACTGGATCTGAGTTCCACATTGTGGTCTTTCACTGCCATGTCTTGTGCTTCTAAGAGAACCTCTTTAATGATCTGGGTCCCTTTTTGTCACTGAATCCCAGTTGAGCTAAGCCTGGTCAGTGGACATTTCTCCTACCAATTTTGCCAAATGCAGTATCTTTTCTTTGCTGTCTTTTCATTTTCTTTGGTGTTGGTAGATTTCTGCTGGTCTCTGAGGTTCTGCAGGCAGTTGTGGAGGATAAACAGTTTTTTTATTATTCTCCCATTTTTGAGAAGTGTCAAGAGAAGCACTTGTGTGGACCTGGCATTGGGGTGAAACACTGAGATGAAGGAGACCCCCCAAGGCCAGCTCAGCTTCCACATCCACATTGTACCCAGCTGTTCCAGTACTGCAACCACCATCTTCCCTCCTCCTCCTACCCAGAGATTTCTTTTTTCAAATTAGTCAATTATAAATTTCATTACTAATACTTTAAAGGCATTTTGACCCTTGCAGTAAACAATAGTCTAAGTTGTTGGCAGCAAACTGGCTGGTTGTTTCAGTGACCTTCCCAAACAAGTTCAGATTCAATGTTTAGCCAGAATCAGAATTCCCTTTGGTATAATAGCTTTCTGTAGAAATCATTTAGATCTTGGCAACTTGGCTTTTAGAAGTTTTCTAAAGAAGTGTTACAGGGACCTGGAGTAAAAAAACAGAAATCTTTAAGTTTCACTGTAAAGCAGAATGTTTGAGGTGATGAATTGTTTTTGATTTTCTGGTTAACTAAAGATGAATCAAAAACTCTTTGAATTTCAGTTTTGTTTTAAAATACTTCTAAGAGGTGTCAGTTTTATTTTCTGTGCTAGATCATAACTTAATTGTTATTTGATGATTTAGGGATATTGCAGTGCCCTAGGCTCATTATAAATATATGAATTATCTTTGTACAGCATTATAGATCTAAAGAATATAGAAAAATAAGCAGAATCTGCCCCCTGTTCCTTTTTGCTTGAATTTCTAATTTGAATTTATTTTCTCATCATTGCTGTTTCTTTTCATTCTGGAGTACAATATAAAATCCAGTTGACTGAGAGCCTTGGGAGTAAGTTTCTGGACTACCAAAGGGTAAACTTCTATTGGATTTCAAAAACAATACCATAGTGAGCCCCTTTCCTTTGAGATTTAGATTCAACAACTGATTATCTCTGAACATGCGTAATTTTTACTTGAAGGAAAAGGAGATTCTTGTCTCATAGGCATATAAGAACAGCTCACTTTTGTAGTGACCAGGATTTGCCAAGAACTGTTGTAAATGTTCTGGTTCCCAGGATCTCTTTTAATTTTCATGGCAACCCAATAAGGCATGTGCCATTATCATCTCCACTTTCTAGATTAGAAAACTAAATTTTAGAGAAGTTAAGTAGTTTTTGTAAGATCATCAAAGATCAAATCCAGGTCTGCTCAATTTCAGAGCCTAGTGCTCAACTTGTCACACCAATCCCCTGTGAGGTATTCACCCCCAATTACATAGGTGAGACAGTCAACCGTAAGAAAAACAGAGACTGAAGTCAGAAGGCCTATGTTCTAGCTTCAGAAGCCTGTGTACTAACTGCTGAGTGACCATGAGCATGGCACTTCGTGGCTGGAGTACTCACATCTATTAAATGAGGGCAGTGGACCAAAATCATGGGCTTCCCACAGTGTTCCTCAGCTGTTCCATTAGGCAGAGTGGTGCCCCTTTTTCATCTTTCCAACTTTGGAGTTCCATGTAGTATGTTCTTTGAGGGGAAAACCATGGTTCCATGGCTAAAAATAAATTTCATTTAAAGCAGTTAATTAGGGCCGGGTGCAATGGCTCACGCTTGTAATCATAGCACCTTGGGAGGCCAAGGCAGGTGGATCACTTAAGGTCAGGAGTTCAAGACCAGCCTGGCCAACATGGTGAAACCACGTCTCTACTAAAAATACAACAATTTGCCAGGTGTGGTTGCGGGTGCCTGTAATCCTAGCTACTCAGGAGGTTGAGGCAGGAGAATTGCCTGAACCCAGGAGGCAGAGGTTGCAGTGTGCCAAGATTGTACCACTGCTAGAGCCTAAGTGACAGTTCAAAACTCTG
>NW_012118932.1:7663906-7675889 GCF_000951035.1 Colobus angolensis palliatus | reverse complement strand
AAAAAAAAAAAAAAAAAGAATGAATCAAAAAAAGAACAACGAACCAAATACCTATCTGGATCCCCTGGAGGCCTGAATTTTATGACCCTGGAGATTTATTTTAGTTTTTTCTAACGGAGTAACTTCTTCCATTTCTAGGGAAGACAAATGCCCTTGTTTTTCTGGTGATCAAACATGTTACCTTCCCACCCAGTGGAACCACTCAGGCATCAGCACAGAGTTTGTGCTAGGAAGGGGCCAGCTGAATATACCATAGGGTTATTAATATGTCACAAGTTTTAGGGGGTGAGGAACTGAGGTAAGTCAGCAGTTAAGTTCACTGCAAACCGGCCTTTGTCTTGTTCCCTACAGAGAAGCCAATGCTTCAGAGCAGGCACTCCTTAGATGGCTCCAAACTTACAGAGAAAGTGGAAACTGCTCAGCCGCTTTGGATAACATTAGCACTGCAAAAGCAAAAGGGGTTTCGGGAGCAGCAGGCGACACGGGAGGAGAGGAAGCAAGCCAGAGAGGCCAAACAGGCGGAAAAGCTCTCCAAAGAAAATGTGAGTAGCCTGGGCTTCAGCTGTGATTTTGCCTTCCTGAGCTTAGCTCTCTTTTCAGTCACAAGGATACAAAACAAAAGGCTAGCTGGGCTGGTGGAAAGTACTTAGAGTGGGCTGAACACTAAATAAACTGACCACCATTAAACCAGGGAAGCATTTTCAGTGTGAAATTGGATTTGGTTTCTTTATACTCTTAGGTTAACCTGATTTGCCATAATCCATGATGTGCTTACAGCAGTGATATACAAGTTACATGAGAAACAAAATTTTGCAAGGAAACCAGGAGTCTTGTTCCGTGGCCTGATGTTACAGTCAGTTTGGTGGGATTTTTCTGGGAAAGTAACTTTCCCTGTTAGGCACACTGGCTCTGAGCTGCTCCCTCACCGGGAGCCATGGTTGAGCATACGTGGCTCATACATGTAATCCAGCCCACCGTTGGAAGCAGAGGTCAGGGGCTGGCAGCTAGAAGCCCAGAAGGCCTGCAGGGTCAGTCTTTCCATGTCTTAGGTTGAAAACATGCTTCCCATGACTGTCTCTGCCCACGCAGGTCAGTGTCAGCCCGCAGCCTGGAAGCAGCAGTGTCAGCAGAGCAGGTTCCCTGCACAAGTCCACTGCTCTGCCAGAAGAGAAGAGGCCCGAGACTGCAGTGTCCAGGCTTGAGCGCAGAGAACAGCTGAAAAAGGCCAACACTCTTCCTACCTCTGTGACAGGTAGAGAGCAGGTCCATTGTTTTGTAACTGTAGTTCCAGGTTTCTCTTTGTAGAGCGTGCTTTATATCCTACAGTGTAATGACTAACAGAGCACCTCAAGCATTTCAAAGCACAGGCTGTCTGATAACCTCATTCATAAATGTTGACACTGATTAAGCTTTTGATAAAGACCACCAGGAACTCACCCACTATCAGTAGTGTGTTGGTGAATATTTAACAGTTAGCTCTTGAGGGGGTGGAGAGACCTTTGTTTGGAGCATCTTCAATTTCTCTGTGTAAATAGAGAACCCTGGCCAGTTCAAAGCTATTATACCAATATGATGTCAGCTGGCTCTCTACATTTGTGAACGTTTAGCACGGCAGTATGAACCATCTCCAGCACCCTGTGCCTATATTCTGACAAAATTGGGTTTATTAACTTACAGAAGAACCTTCTAAACAAGGGAAGAGACAAAATTATAGTAAGACTTGGGGTAAAGGGTGAAGTTTAGGTAAAATTTAAATGGAGTAGCATTTTAATAAGTCAGATCAAAGCCATGGTGTACATAAAGGAGATAATATCAAGACTGAGCTGAAAAGTGTGTTCAGGCTTCTGTTTCCTTTAAAACTACAAAGTTAAGATAAATGTTTGAAATGTTTGAGGTCCTAGATATCCAACTTACCCTAATTGATCATTACACATTATTTACATGTATTAAAATGCCACATGTACCCCCAAAATATATACAAGTATGGTGTGTATATATATATATATATATCAATTTTAAAAATACACAAAAGAAAGATAAATGTGGGCCAGGTATGGTGGCTCATGCCTGTAATCCCATCACTTTGGGAGGCCAAGGCAGGCAGATTGCTTGAGCCCAGGAGTTGGAGATTAGCCTGGGCAACATGGCAAAACCGTGTCTCTACTAAAAATACAAAAATTAGCCAGGTGTGGTGGTGCATACCTGTAGTCCCACCTACTTGGGAAGCTGAGGAGGGAAGATTGCTTGAGCCCAGGAAGTGGAGGTTGCAGTGAACCGAGATTGTGCCACTGCACTCCAGCCCGAGCGACAGAGTGTCTCAAAAACAGAAAAGATAAATGTGTAAAATGTTGTATCTGAAAACCGCTACCCGGAGCTCTGCACCTGGGTTGGAAATGGAAACTGCATCTCTATGTCATGGTGACACTTGGCTCAGATGCTCCAGGCAAAAGTGAAATGGTCTGTTCTCACTGATGTGATTTCATGCAGCAGGTTTCTGATGGTCTGTGACTTTACAGAGTAAGGTTTCTCAGCACAGTGTCCATGATGTTAATTAACAACAGCAGTTTTTATATGTTCATGACATGTAAGAGATGTACACATTTAGAAAATATTCTTTATTTGGTTAAAAGGTAAAATGATGTAATATATCCAACTATCTTGTTATTACCAATCACTTGGAGGATAGATGACTCTGAACAGGCTCCCTCCAAGGGGTTAATAGGGCATGTTTTCCTCACGAGGCTCCACTATTCCCCAAAGGGCTTCTAATCTCTAGACCCAGGCTTTTCTATGCCGTGGCTCCCTGAGATCAGGAGATATTAAGAGGTCTCACTATTAAAGATATATTTACTACTGGTGACGGAGGGAAGCTTTATATTTGTTTTTTAGTTTTGTTTGGCATTTTGGGTGGGGGACAGAATTTTGCTCTGTTACTCATGCTGGAGTGTGATGGCGCCATCTCGGCTCACTGCAGCCTCCGCCTCCTGGGTTCTGCCTCGTCCTCCCAAGTAGCTGGGAGTATAGGCACACGCCACCACACCCAGCTAATTTTTGTATTTTTAGCAGGGACAGGGTTTCACCATGTTGGCCAGGCTAGTCTCGAACTCTTGACCTCAAGTGATCCGCCCACCTCGGCCTCCCAAAGTGCTGGGATTACAGGCGTGAGCCACCGTGCCTGGCTCAAAGCTTTATATTTGAAAACCACTTTAGATTGCTGTGTAATTTCTTAAGAACCTCCTAGGCATTATGTCATTTGATTTTACTTATAGGAATTAAGGGTTCTACCTGTTAGAACCAGAAAGAGAAAGAGTGAGAAAAAGAGAGAGAATGAGTTTCTTTCAAAATAAAGTGAAAGCCCCAAAGTCAAAGAGATCAAATCTTTCTCTGCCTGATTTCTCAGAAGTACTAATGGATTAATGCAACTCGGAGTGGCTCTAGCTTAATAAAGCAAGTCTTTATTCTAAAGTATTTTGTCTTCTCAGTCAGTATTTCCTGAGTTCTAGAAACATATGTGTAAGCCATTGCCATAGGCACTAAATATGACTCAAAGATAAGACAAGCACTCTCTCACATTAAGAAGGCTGTACACTCTAATAAAGAAAGTGATACGGTGTAAAGGAACTGTGAGACAAGGATGAAGGTCATGGGAGCTGGCAGGATCTGTGAGACTCAGAGGTAGAGGCACCCAGTGGATGCTTTTGTGGGGACAGTAGCTTTTTTTTTTTGAAGTGGAGTGTCACTCTGTCATCCATGCTGGAGCGTTCAGTGGTGCGATCTCGGTTCACTGCAACCTCTGCCTCCAGAGTTCAAGTGATTCTCCTGCCTCAGCCTCCCGAGTTGCTGGGATTACAGGCACCTGCCAACAAGTCTGGCTACTTTTTGTATTTTTAGTAAAGACAGGGTTTCACCATGTTGGCCAGGCTGGTCTCGAACTCCTGACCTCAAGTGATCCTCCCACCTTGACCTCCCAAAGTGCTGGGATTACAGGCGTGAGCCGCCATGCCCAGCCAGGAAGGTAGCTTTTAACCTCACCAGCTTAATAGATCCAGTCTGTTGAGTTGATCTTTTTCTTCATGGAATTGACTGGATATCATGCAGGCATAGCTTCTTTATACAGATTAGGCTTCTGGAAATTCTTTGAAATTAAAACTGACTACTTTGGTTGTTGTAATTCTGTGTGCAAGAGTTATAAACACACAGCTTGCTTTCCTTCATTCTCCTCACTGAGGGAGTCCAGGAATTTGCCTGTCTGTGTTTCACTGGGTTTTCTTTTTTCTGTCTCATACCTCTGATAAATCAAAATATGGCTGGGGTGGGGGGTGTTGGAGAGATGTTCATCACAGGATACAAAATTTCAGTTAGATAAGAGGAATATGTTCAAGAGACCTAAGAGAGTAGATTTTAAATGCTCTCACCACAAAAATGATAACTGTGAGGTTTTGTATATTTTAATTAGCTAGATGTAGCTATTTTGCAATGTATATATATTTCAAAACAATGTTGTACATGACAGATACATACAGTTTATCATGATAAATACATACAGTTTATCTGTTAATTAAAAAGAAAATGTGTAATGTGGCTCTGAACTTACTTTTTCCTTTTCCTTCAAAACAAAACCCAGTGGAGATCTCCGATTCGGCTCCCCCAGCGCCACTAGTGAAAGAAGTCACCAAGAGGTTTTCCACCCCGGATGCTGCCCCCGTGTCAACAGAACCAGCCTGGCTGGCTTTGGCCAAAAGGAAAGCAAAGGCTTGGAGCGACTGTCCACAGATTATTAAGTAAAGAGTGACTGTCACCAATCCCTACTGCCAGTTATTGGCTCCTCTCTTGCCCTTTTTATTTATTTATTTTTTATATGGGGTAAAGAAATCAAGCTAGGGAAAAGCAGCATGTTTTATAGGCTGTAAAATAATGTTTAGAAACTGAACTGGTGGTGTTCATTGTAAAGAGTGGATTTGCACAATCCTAGGTCCTGGTGCCTTGAGCTCCTCCTAGTTCTCAAGAGAAAATTCCGTCCACAGGACCACATGAAGCAAAATATCTAAGCTAAGAACTCCTCATGAGAGCCTGCCCATGCCCATTCCATGGCCTTGCACACACACCCACCCACACACCATTCAGAATATGTACTTTTGCCAACCTTTTGTAATGGTTTTTTGATTCTATGCACTAATTTTCTTTGTCCAAAACATTTACTCTACCATGTGTGGGAATGTTGATCCTTTCTACAGTAATGGTGAAAGGATCATATCTAGCTAAAAGCGAGAACACCCATTCTCCTGAATGCAGTGAGTAACTGGGAATCACAACATTCTGGCTCCCAACTGTGCCCATGTTAGTTTTCATGAGTTTTCCCCACTCTGAAGCTGTAACACAGAAGGCACATCCATTCACATTTTTACCACACTGTGGATTCATAGTGTGAGGCCTCGTTATTCCAATACCCTCCTTAAGGACATGTGAAGCATTTGGCCCAGCTGGCTCCCAGGGAACATTCTAATTTAATGTAGTGAAGAAAGGCAATTCTAGATCAGAGCTACAAGTTTGCTTTCTGTCTCGAGAATCTCCATCTAGGGCAGTGGTTGTTACAATGTGTAGGCTCCCACCCAGGCCTACTCAATCAGAGCCTGTGCGGACTGGGCCAGGAATATGTATTCTGGCAAAAACTCTTCTTCTCAATTCTGATAGATCCCAAAGGTTAAGAACTTTGAGACAAACACTGATCCTAATGTAATCTACTTTTTCAGACTTCGAAGGGGAGGCTCATTCACTCAAAAAGCAACAGCGAGACAGGAAAAATAATAAAACAACCCCCCAAGCCAGCCATTTATTACAAGAAACAACAGGTTATTGACGTTACATGTTTGAAAATTCCCTTTGGTCTTTAGGGAAAATTAACAGGAAGCCAAGATTTGGAGCCTTTGTAATAAGGACTTCCTGCAGAAAGTCTTTTCTTTACTATAATTAATTCATATTTGGAGTCAAATGTCCAGTAGCATTTCTAATTTTGAGCATTCACCTTGCTACCTTTAAAAAACATCTGAGTTTTAAGTGGCCTTTTTATTATCATACACATGTGCATACAAAGAAGGGACTTGGCAGTTTAAAAGCCACATATATCCACTTTTATTTCCCTAAATTTACTTTACGTGAAACGTAGACATACCAGCAAACTCACATATTGCTGGTGCTAACCTTGTATTTCATAGTGTTGGCCTATTCCCCTTTTCTTAGATTCTTACTCCAAAATATAGGTACACAGGTACACATCCTTTGCTCTGTGCAGAGGGAATTACGTCCTTTTTCCTCTCCTACAAAAACATGCTTTATTAAGTATCCATCATTACCTTCCTTTATGCTCGCTCAATATGCAATGTGCTGTTATTCTACCATGTACCTTAAATAAAGGATGATGGCAAAGTTATTTACCATGTAGAAACCATTTTCTTTCTAGAAACAATGGCTCAGCCTCACTGTAGCAGCTGGCATGTGTGGTCAAGTGGATAGTTGTACTCTTGCAAGTTGGATTTAATATTATATATACTGGACCTTCAGACTGTTAAAAATCAATGTAACTTTTTTTTATTGCTGTGGCAAGCAATTAGTATTTCACTGCACGTCTTCCATACTAATGTTCATGTCTAAATCTTGTATGTAGGCATTTGTTAGTTCCAATGATTTCCTCACTAATATAACACTTTTTAATGGAAATGTTTCCACCTACAGCCCTGGAATGATAATGCTACAGTAATTCTTCTGAATTGACTTTTTCTTTCATCCTGTCAGCTTTGGACAATATCCCAATTATGGCAGGGAACAGGTGGGGAAATAAGATCAGTTACAAAAAATGGTAGTTGTGTCAACTTTGTATTGGCTGGGATATCACTGTGCCCAAACAAAGTAGGCGAAATACCTCAGTTAAAATTTTTCCATCAAAGTCTTTAAAAGAAGAGTACACTGAAGAAAGGGCAGTCACAGTACTTACTTCTAACAGCTTCTAAAGGGTACTTGTTTAACATTTCATTTCAAAATCACCCCAAATTTGCACTAAATACCAATGAAGTGTTATTTTGCTTTAGTTGTGTTGCAGTCTTCAGAGCAACAAACTATGGGGAAATTCTGCAAAAACATATAAAAAGTTCAAGACTTTTTTTTTAATGAATATTACTATGTTAAATGCAAGCTTTTTTTTTTTTTTTTTTTTAAACAAACATGCACTTCTCCTGGCAAGGTTATAGATGATTAACCTCTGTTCATAGACTTATATATAAAACTAGAGGGTTTTTTGTTTACTTTTTAAATTTTTCAAGTGCAATTGTTTCTCACACAAACATTATTAATTACTATTAAATTATCATTTAGCCAGTTATCTGCAAATGTATAGTATGTATTGTCTCTTCTTGTGACGTTTAGTTTAATTGCTTATTTTAAAGCAGAAACATTAGTTACAAGTGTCTTAATATTTTTACCAACAGTAAAGTTAGAGACTTAATGAAAATACCTTAGTGTGATTTTAATATAATTTGGATATTTTGGTTGTATAAAGTTTTAATGTAAAATGTCCATTATTGAAGGGAAAAGATCTTTCAATAAAAAATACCCATGAGACCTTTGGCACTGATGGAATTTGATTTCGATGACTGCAAAACAATCTCATTATATTTACATAGCTTTTGTTGAACAAGAACAACTTCAAGGTGTTTTATTATATTTTTTACTAGGTATTTTTAGAGAAAAATAATGAACAGGGGCAAATAAAATGTTTGTCTCAATCCTAAATTGGAATTGAATGGTCTGGGTCTCAGACAAAAGGATTGTACAGCCTCCTCACAGCAGCAGCAGCAGAAGCAGCAGCTGAGAGCACGTGAGAATTTGCAGCTTATGGCCACACATCAGATATACTGACTTACAGGGCCAGACCCTGATGAAATGAAAAGTGAGTTAGGCATGTGAGCACTTGCCTTGGCTGCCAGAAAACTTAGTAATCAAGAGAAATACTATTTTAATGCAGTATTTTTAAAAAATCAAAATTAATGCAAAAAAAAAAAAAAAAACCAAACCCATTCCATGATGAACAAAAGATCAAAATTTTAAGGAAAGGGCATTGCTAGGAACAATGAACGCCTGAAATCACCACGTATAAACATGAAATTGCACTGTGTGGGGGGCACGGTGTGTGTGTATATTTTAGTCTACATTAGTACTTCATTAAAAATAATTAAGGAACGTAATTCGATAACTAGATCCTGCCTTTGAAAAACCTTTTGCCGTGAATGGCAAATTCATGTAATAAAGACGGTTTTTAACCCACTAAGTATATTCTGATCCTCCCCCTGGCCCCCGCCGGGATCTTTTTTAAAGAAAAAAACATAAAATTAGCCTAATGCATTAGGGTTCTCCATAGAAACCTAGCGATTAGGAGAGATGTATTATGAAAATTGGCTTAAGTGATTATGGAAGCTGAGAAGTGCCACCATCTGCCATTTGCACACTGGAGACCCAGGAGAGTGGTTCAAAGGCTTCAGAACCAGGAGCTTTGATGTCCAAAGGAAGGAGCAGATGGATACATTTCAGCAAGAAGAGAGCATTTGCCCCTCCTCTACCTTTCCGTTCCATTCAGGCCCTCCTCAGCTTGAACGATGCCACCCACATTGGCACACTGGTGAGGGAGGACCTTCTTTACTCAGTCTACTGATTCAAATTCAAATGCTAATCTTTTCCAGAAACAGCCTCACAGACATACCCAGAAATAATGTTTTACCAGCTATCCGAGCATCCCTTAGCCAGTCAAGCTGACATATAAAAACCATCACACCTAATTAAAAGTGCTACTAAATATATTGATGTGTTTTGTTCTCTCTTTGTAAAATCTTCTGTTGTTCCTATGGGAAGTAAAATATAGCTATTCTCCAACCAGGTGTAGTAGACAAGTGTCCGTTTCTTAGCCAAAATATAATCTTTAATATAAAATAAGACTATCCACATGCTCTATAATGGTAAAATATTTTCAAACATTCACACTTGTTATATAAATAAGGACTGTATTTGATTATTTTTTATTGCCACCTAATAAATCCAGACAATAAACATAATTATCTCTACACCCAATAATGAGCATTGATTCCAGGACCACAGGAGAAGAGAAGACTTCTCCAGGAAGTTCATAAACACTTTGCAATTGTCCACTCTGAGATTCCAAGATCCACAGTTTCCCATCAGTAGATGCTGCTGCCAGCAACATTTCATTGCTGCCATTGCAGTTATGGAAAGCAAACGGTGTTGCATAGACCCTTGAAGTAGTTTCAAATTTCCACTGCAGGTGACCTTTCATGTTACAACAGTAGATAAAGCAATCATGGGAACCAAAAAATATTTTTTGCTCTGATGGTGAGGTACACGGGGATGAAAAGATTGGTCCACTGGTACAGAACTGCCAAACCTATAACAAGTAATAAAAATAAATATAATTCATTCATCTAATTGCTCCAATTCTCCCTTAAAGGTCTATGAGGTTCTTAATGCAAATCTAAGAGATATAGGCTATTTGAATGGTAACTATACACAGACAAAATGGCTTTTTCTGAAAAGAAGCACTCTCACACTAGATCTCTGTCCCAGTGGTAAAATCTAAAATCTAAAACAAAATATACTGAAGTGTTGTTACCATGTGATTCACTGCCATGCATAATAAGTAAAATTAATTTTGAGCTCCAAGAGTTAGTATTATTCAGAGACACTGAGTTCAAAGGTAAAACTACATTGAGTTTTCAATATATCTTTTTTTTTTTTGAGATGGAGTCTTGCTCTGTTGCCCAGGCTAGAGTGCAGTGGCACGATCTCGGCTCACTGCAACCTCTGCCTACCGGGTTCAAGTGATTCTCCCGCCTCAGCCTCCCGAGTAGCTAGGACTACCAGTGCGTGCCACCACACCCAGCTAATTTTTTGTATTTTTAGCACCATGTTAGCCAGGATGGTCTCGATCTCCTCACCTCGTGATCCACCCACCTCAGCCTCCCAAAATGTAGGGATTACAGGCATGAGCCACCACACCCAGCCTTAAATGTATCTTATTAAAAACTGGGCCAGGCAAGGTGTTTCATGCCTGTAATCCTAGCATTTTGGGAGGCCAAGGCAGGTGGATCACCTGCAGTCAGGAGTTCAAGACCAGCCCGGCCAACATGGTGAAACCCCATCTCCATTAAAAATACAATAATTAGCCGGGTGTGGTGGCAGGCACCTATAGTCCCAGCTACTGGGGAGGGTGAGGTGGGAGAACCACTTGAACCTGGGAGGCGGAGGTTGCAGTGAGCCAAGATCATGCTACTGCATTCCACCCTGGGCGATACAGTGAGACACTGTCTCAAAAAAAAAAAATGTGAGACCAGTTTTCAATGTATCTTATTACAAACTATATATTCTTTTTTCCAAATGTAGGAAAAAAGAATTAATTGCGCTGAAAGGAAGAGTTTATGGGCAATGATAAAAAGTTGTAAGTTGTGGCCGGGCACGGTAGCTCACACCTGTAATCCCAACACTTTCAGAGGCCAAGGCGGGTGGATCACCTGAGGTCAGGAGTTTGAGACCAGCCTGGCCAACATGGTGAAACCTCGTCTCTACTAAAAATACAAAAATTAGCTAGGCGTGGTGGTACACACCTGTAATCCTAGCTACACAGGAGGCTGAGGCAGGAGAATGGCTCTAACCCAGGAGGCAGAGGATTCAGTGAGCCAAAATCATGCCAGTGCACTCTAGCCTGGGGAACAGAGCAAGACTCCATCTCAAAAAATAAAATTAAAAATAACAAAATTCATATGGAACCAAAAAGACCCAGAATAGCCAAAGCAATATTGGGTAAAAAGAACAAAGTTGGAGGCATCACAGTGACTGACTTCAAAATAAGGCTAAATGGCACTGTATTGGTATAAAAAATAGATAGCTCAATGTAATAGAATGGAGAACCTAGAAATAAATCCAAGTAGTTACAGCCAACTGAGATTTGAGAAAGGTGTCAAAAATACACAATGGGGAATGGACACCCTCTTCAATAAATGGTGCTGGGAAAATTGGATCTCTACATGCAGAAGAATAAACCTGACTCCTCACTCTAACTGTATATAAAAATAAACTTGAGATGGATTAAAGACTTAAATATAAGACCCAAAACTAGTTAAAACTCCCAGAAGAAAACATATGGGAATCACTTCAGGACACTGGTCTAAGCAAAGCTTTCATGGCTAAGGCCTAAAACAAAAACAAAAATAGTTAAGTGGGACTATATTAAGCTAAAAAGCTTCTGCACAGTACAGGAAACAACAGAGTGAAGAGACAGTCTGTTGAATGGGAGACTATTCATCCAACAAGGGACTAATATCTAGAATATGAGGAACTCGACACAACAGTAAATAAACAATTCCTGTTGAAAAGTGGGCAAGGGAGATGAACAGACATATCTCAAAAGAAAACATACAAATGGCTAACAGGTATATGAAAAAAACACTCAACATCACTAATGATCAGGGAAATGCAAATCAAAACCACAATGAGGTATCATCTTACCCAGTTAAAATGGCTATTACGAAAAGAACATAACAAATGCTGGCAAGGATGTGGAGAAAAAGGAACTTACACTGCTAGTGGGAGTGTTATTAGTGTAGTCATCATGGAAAATAGTATGGAGATTTCTCAAAAATCTAAGGAGAGAACTATCATACCCAACAGTCCTACTACTATTTACCCAAAGACAAGAAATCAGTATATCAAAGAGACAACCTTCACTCCCATCTCCCATGTTTACTGCAGCACTATTCACAAGAGCAAAGATATGGAATAAACTTAAGTGTCCACCAATGGATGAGTGGATAAAGAAAATGTATATATAGATGAAGTGAAATACTATTAGGCCATAAAAAACAAGGAAATCATGTCATTTGCAGCAACATGGATGGAACTGGAGACTTTTATCTTTTTTTTTTTTTTTTTT
>NW_012118932.1:7646578-7663082 GCF_000951035.1 Colobus angolensis palliatus | reverse complement strand
AAAAAAAGAAGTTGGGATTGGGTTGGCTAATAAAAAAATAAAAACAGATAAATGAGTAAAAACATATAGTAAGAAAAAATAAGCTCTGATGTTCAATAGCAGAGTAGGATGACTATAGCCAACAACAATATGTTGTATATTTCAGAACAGCTAAAAGAGAAGATGTGAAATGATCCCAACACATAGAAATGATAAGTACTCACGGTGATGGACACCACAAACACACTGACTTAATCATTATACAGTCTATGCATGTAACAAACTATCACATATGCACCCCATAAATAGGTACAAATGTCTGTATCAATTAAAAGAAACCAGGGGTTTTATTTCAACTTTCATAATCTCAGTAGAAGTTATAATAAAACATGCTAAAAACTGGTAATATTTTTAAAAATTGGGGGAGAGAGATGACAAAAGAAGTGTAGCAATGTTTGGGTAGAAATCTTTTAAATCTACTATGTCTTCTTTAAAAAATTAAGAAATCCATGGCTTCACAACTAAAATGGAACTACTTCTCAACATCTCAACACCATGAGTTGAATAATGATGTTTAAAATGTTACTTCAGTTGTCACCATCTGCTTTGCCTTTGAGAAAAATAAATTTAAAAAAATATATAAATAGAACTATAGATATATAACATTTCTAGTCCTATTTTTTATATATAAATTTATATAGATACATAAAATTTTATATATAAAAAATTTCTCATTCCATTACCTGTTCTCCAAAGTGAGTAAAGCAGAGTAAATTCCCATCTACACAGCCAATACAAATATACTGTGAGCAACATCGTGGGGAAGAGAAGAGTGGTTTTCCACAGGAATGTTTCCAAATAATGTTCCCAGTAGCCTGTCATAGGAAAAAGCAATTCACAGCATTTTACATCATCCTACTAATCAGTTACCCTTTAAAAAACAAACTCATAATCTCCTAGGGGTAGAACTAAAACAGCAGAAAACGCTATAGCGGTAAGCAGACATAAATGAAGCTGCTATACATATATTAAATCAATCAGTGCTATTTATGAGAACTAGGAAAAAGGCTTGCAATAAAACCAGCAAAGAAAAACACTAGCACCTAAGAGCTATCCCTATGATGGACATAAAGTTCTTAATATGATGAAAAAAATTTTGTCAATTTTGAACCCGGGAGGCGGAGGTTGCAGTGAGCCGAGATCACACCACTGCACTCCAGCCTGGGCAACAGAGCAAGACTCTAAAAAAAAAAAAAAAAAAAAAATATATATATATATATATATACACACACACACACATACAGGAATTTAAATTTTCTTATCTTTCTAGATCTCGTATCAATCATTTTTAATGAATTCTAGTTTGGTGTATGTGGACTACTATAACTGAAAACTACTCAAACTTTCAGAGCTCAAAGCAAAAATTTCAAAAATTTAAAGAAAAGATAGGTAATAAAATCAATATGTATTATTTTATGCCTACAGGATTTACAGCCAGTAAAAGTCCTCCCAATGTAGCAAAATACAAATGATGTGGAATCGGGTTCAAACACGGAGAGGAAAAGACAGTTCCTCCACATTTTGACTTCCAAACACACTTCTTTCTCTGCAAATAAGAAAACAAATTAATTTGTTTTTGCTGATGGTTAACAAATCCATATATCCTACCCTTCATGATATTATGTCTGTTTAGTTAACATACGTTTTTTCTTTAGTATAAAATACATGCCTATTATGGAGAATCAGATTAATATAAAGACAAAGGACACCACCCAGAGACAACCAATGTTAACATTTTAGCATTTTCTCATTTCTTTTTGGGGTATGGGTGTGTGTGTATGTCTGTGCGCACACATCTGAGAATATGTGTATATACACACACATGATTTAATATAGTTGAGATCATTCTGAATATACAACTTGGTATCACGTTTTGCTCACTGATTTTGTAATATTATTTAAATATAATTTTAATGCATAATATCCCATATGAACATAAATAATTTCTCTACCTTATCATTGAATGTTTTTTGGAATTTCTAGGTATTACAAACAACTTAGAAATAGGCATCTTAATGCATATATTTGACTATGTTTCTGATTATTTTGCCAGGATTTCTAAAAAAATAATTTTATTGGACCAAGGATATGATATTGTTACCTATGGTCAAATCAAATCATTTTCATTAGAGGCCTCACTAGTTACAACCTCTTACCACTCTCATCAGCATTTAATGTTATGACGAATATGCTTCCTAATCTAATACCATTTGTTTCTCTATCTCAGAGTTTTTAATTTTCACTCCTTTGATTATTAAATTTATGAACTATTTATATACATTTACTAGTCATCTCTTCTTTGGGGTCCTGTGTATTTATGTCCTTTGTTTATTTTTCTATCTATCTGGATCTTTATATTTTAATAATTTGTATTTGATCTTCATTTTCATTAATATTTATAAACATAAATGAATTTCCACCTTTTTCACATCTATTTCAAAAATTTTCCCAGCTTAATTTCATAATTCTTATATAACATTTTAATTTTTATGTAATCAGGTCTTAAAATATCTTATTGATATCTTCCTTTGTCATTTTTTTCTACTGTCAAGATGATAATCCTAAATTCTTTACATTCCAAAACTCTGAGTAGCACACTTATTTGTGGTAAATTTGGCAATGAAGTTAAAAAGGTCTTAAGATTTTAAGACTTAATTAATGCTTTATTCTTCCCAGACCACAGTGATAAGCTTGGGAAATAGTTAATATCTGTTCCAAGGCTCAACTGCACCTGACAGTTACTCACGCTTCTTCTAAGTATTAGAAATTTAATGCTTCTATGCTTATGATATTAGACTAATAAGGTAATTTTTTTTTTTTTTTTTTTTGAGATACAGTCTCACTCTGTCACCCAGACTGGAATACATTGTCACAATCTTGGCTCACTGTAACCTCCACCTCCCAGGTTCACACAATCCTCCCACCTCAGCCTCTAGAGTAGCTACCATTACAGGCATGTGCCACCGTGCCCAGTTAATTTGAGGTGAATTCTTACATAAATATCTAAAGCATATGCATGCTGGTCATGAGATCCAATGTAAATGAGTCCTGTGGTTGGATCCATGGTTGCTGAGCTTTTGACAGCATCTCCAGTAGTAAACATCCAGTATTTTTCTCCACTATTACTTTTCAGAACATAAACTAATCCATTATAACAGCCTGCCAAGAAACAAAGCACAAAAGATTTGATATAGATATATTACTGGAAAATAATTCTTTAGCCTATATCATGCTATTTATATTCAGTCCTCCTCTTATACATAGGCTCTATGATCAGCTTATCTGGCTTACATTTTAGCAATGTAAAGCAGAAACTGAATTAGTAATCACTTGTGTAAAATATCTACTTAGTAGATATATCTTGTCTTTTAAAAGTACTTCACTAATTTTTTTACATACTTATTTTTAAAAAGTGCTTCACTACTGAAAAAATAATAAAGCACACTGGTGGAGAGAGATTTTTGACACATCTGGATTCAGATTTCATCACAACTCTCATTGGGCATTTAAATCACCCAGTGTTGCTAAGCTCCAAATTATTCATCTGCAGAATGTGGAGTCATCTACTTCCAGGGTTACTGTGACAATTCAGATAATGTGAATACATGCCCAGTGCATAGAAGGTGTTTAAGAAGTGCTAACATTAACAGTCAATGTTCATTGAGCATTTACTATGTGTCAGGTGCTATTCTAAGTATGTTACATCTATTAATTCATTTAATCCTCACAGTGAAGTAAGTACTATTATAACCACATTTTATAGATGATAAAATTGAAGCACAGAGAGACTAAATTACTGGGGAAAAATTACACAGTTCATATGTGGCAGAACCAAGATTTGAATCTAAGAAGTCAAGCTCTAGAGCCTATGCTCTTAACAACTAAACTACTTTTCCCAAATTGCTGCTATGGATGAGAAGACAGGGCAGGAGTCCTTGACCTTGGTGTAGTCAAAATAACCTAGCCGGAAGTACAGATTGTTCAAATTTACAAAGTGAAGGTCACTGAAATTCCCTGGAGATCATGAAAATCAGGAGAAGTAGAATTTGGGGACAGCTATTTAGGGCAATTTCATTGACGTCCACTCTCTAGATGGCTCTGCCTATGGCCACTGCCACTCATTTGAGACCCAATTCCCAATGTACTTTTTATGCTTTTTTTCCCCCTGGCAGTTATTAGTTAGTAGCAAGAAAGTAGTGACCAGCTCAGAGATGACAAAGAGAAATGTCCTACATAGTAGAGCACCCCAGAACTCACCTGGGTAAAGATTTCTGTCAATTCAGTTTAATTCCAAAAGACAATACAGAAGAAAATTTTTTGAACTTCGGTTAGGCAAAGATCGCTAAGATGACACTGAAAGCATGACCCATTAAAAAAATTAAAATGGACTTCATCAAAATAAAGGACTCCTCTTCAAAAGACACTATGTCACTATGCTAAGAGAATAAAACACAAGCCCCAGACTGAGAGAAAACATGCAAAACATATATCTGATAAATTATTTGTATTCAGAATACATAAAACAATTCTTAAAACTCAATTTAAAAAACTTAAAAATGGGAAAAAGATTTCAATAGACACTTCATAAAAGATATACAGATAGCAAAAGAGCTTATGAAAAGGTGCTCACCAGACATGGTGGCTCAAGTCTGTAATCCCAGCACTTTGGGAGGCTGAGGTGGGCAGATCGCTTGAGCCCAGGAGGTTGAAACCAGCCTGGGCAACCTGCAGAAGCTCTGTCTCTACAAAAGTTACAAACATTAACCAGGTGTGGTGGTGCATGTCTGTAGTCCCAGCTACTCCAGAGGCTGAGGTGGGAGGATCATCTGAGCCCAGGAGTTCGAGGGTGTAGTGAGCCATGATCACGCCCCTGTACTCCAGCCTGGGTGACAGAGCAAGACCCTGTCTCAAAAAAAGGAAAAAAAAAAAAAAAAAAAAAAGATGTTCAACATCACTAGTCACTAGGGAAAGGCAAATTAAAACCACAATAAAACACCACTCATGATTATTTCAATGGCCATAACAAAAAAAATTAAAGCTGACAATACCAAGTACTAGCAAGAATGTGGTGCAACTGGACCTTCACACATCGATGGTGCAAACGCAAAACAGTTTAGTCACTTTGGGAAACAATTCAGCAGTTTCTTATCCTTCAGCTGTATTACTGAAAGTGTCCTGTAGTATAATTTTTAAAATGCTGTTGTTTAAAGGGGAAGAAGGAAGAATCAAATTCAGATTCAAGTAGACTGCTGCTAGGATAGCACAAGTAGGAAAAGTTATTCCTACGCCTTTAGTCTGAAAAGTTTTGATGAAGATTCCATGAGCATATAAAATGAAACCTAACATATCTGGGAGAGTAAAAAGAGAGTTGTAGTCAGGGGGAGATACTATACCCAGGACCCCCATATTCCTAATAAAGTCACCTATACCTTAATGAAACTGAGCAGCAGGTAGTAGCTAACACTTAATGAGCACTTTGAAAAAATGCTCGCCAGACATGGTGGCTCACGCCTGTAGGGGGCTGAGGTAGGTGGATCACCTGAGCCCAGGAGTTTGAGATCAGCCTGGGTAACCTGCAGAAACTCTAACTACAAAAAATTCAAACATTAGCCAGGTGTGGTGGCACATTCCTAGCAAGGCACCAATGGATTCATAAACAATTATCTCATTTAATTCTCCCAAAAGCTTGATAAAGATTCTGGTGGTTTTAAAATATGTCCAGGAGGCCGGGCGAAGTGGCTCACACCTGTAATTCCAGAACTTTGGGACGCCAAGGCGGGTGGATCACAAGGTCAGGAGTTCAATACCAGCCTGATCAACATGGTGAAACTCCAACTCTACTAAAAATACAAAAATTAGCTAGTCGTGGTGGCGTGTGCCTGTAGTCCCAGCTACCCAAGAGGCTGAGGCAGGAGAATCACTTGAACCCGGGAGGCGGAGGTTGCAGTGAACCGAGATCACGCCGCTACACTCCAGCCCGAGCAACAGAGCCAGACTCCGTCTCAAAAAAAAAAACAGTCCATGAATTCTTTGATGCACTTCCTTTCAAGAGGTGGAGCCTAATTCTCTTCCCCTTGAGTGTGGCTTGAACTGAGTTATGCACCTTTCATTTATTTATTTATTTCATTTATTTATTAACAGAGTCCTGCTCTGTTTGCTCTGACCAGAGTGCAGTGGCACAATCACCACTCACAGCAGCCTTAACCTACTGGGCTCCAGTGATCCTCCCACCTCAGCCATTCAAGTAGCTGGGACTATAGGCATGTACTACCATAGCTAGTTAATGTTTGTATTTTTTGTAGAGACAGAGTTTCTGCATGTTACCCAGGCTGGTCTTGAACTCCTGGGTACAAGTGATCCGTCTGCCTTGGTCTGTCAAAGTGCTGATATTACGGGTGTGAGCCACCACGCCTGGCTGAGTTATGTACTTCTACTTAACAAAAGAAAACAAAAAATGATGGTATGGAATTTGGGACACTGGGTCATAAAAGGTACTCTGTTCCTCCTTTCCTGCTGTCTCCTGGATCACTCACTCTGAGGAATGTTAGCTGCCATGCTGTAAGGGCAGTCAAGCAGCCTAGAGAGAGGAGCATGTGGCAAGAATTGAAGATTCCTGTCAGAACCAGCAAAGAACTGAGGCTTTCTGCTAATAGTGATGCAAATGAGCTATCTTGGCAGATTTTCCAACCCAAGTCAAGCTTTCAGATGGCTATAGCCAGAACTGCCAGCTAAGCTGCTCCTGAATTGCTAACCCATAAAAACTATGAGATAATAAACCTGTGTTGTTCTAGGTTGTTGAGTTTTGGGGTATTTGCGATGCAGGAACACATTTTATTATTATTCCCATTTTACCCACAAGGAAAGTGACATTCTAAGAGGTTCAGTAACCTGCCAAAGGTCACAGACCTCATAATAGCTATAGAGATAGGTTCAAATCCAGGGACTCCTGACCCCAAGGCCCACATTGTTAAACAGCACAGGGTTGACTATTATTTTTTGACAGCAACCAAACCCATCATACATAGATTTTTTAAAAATTTAACTTGTGCCTATGAAGATTATTGTACGGTAATTCAATTTAACTCCACAAACTTCAAATTTAAAAACTTACCCACCACAATAAAGTTTCCACACTTAGATACACATGCTGAGGATTCAATTCGATCTCCCAAAAGCTGTTCCCATTTCACCTTCCCAGAGTACAAGTCAACTGCCTTCATTCTATGAGAATGGGAACCAATGTACACGGTTGTAGATGACTTATCGAAAGTGGGTATTACAACCAGCGGTGAGGCATCTACGCACTTGCCTGTGTCTGACCTCCACCTCACATGTAACTCCATTTTCTGAGTCCCTATCACAGGTTTCCCCTCTTCAGAAACTTTCACAACATAGGATGGATCTTTTGACTTCCCAATAAGAACTGGAGAATTTAAGTCTTTCACATTTTGAATGTTGGTCTGTGAAATTGAATCAGAAGGATAGGCTGAAGAGCAATGTCCTAACTTTGTTGAAAACCTAGTGGTATTCAGAGACAAAATTTGACTCCCTCTGCTCAGTGCAACAAAAGCATTAATCTCATTGTGGCAACTTAAAGTCACGATAGCTTTCTGATGTAAAGATGTTCCACTGGCTTCCTCTTGATTAATGTCGCTAAGTTTCCTTTTTGTGGCACAACTCTTCCTGAATGTCAAATCTTCATCTGGAAACACTGTTTGAAGAATGTGATTATAAATCTCTAAAATGGAACTGCTGAGAATAATTTCCAGAAGCCCAGGCACTGATGTACCAACAAGTTTTTCAATTTCACTGAGGAGCCGGATGGACTTTAAGGAATCTCCACCACTATTTAAGAAGACTGACTCATCAGGAACCTTCAAAAGATCTTCCGGGAGATTCAGAGTAGACTACAGATGAGAGAATAGAGACATATGTGACGTAAAGGTCTAAAATCAAAAGACTTCAACATTTACAGGTAATATAGAGAGATGAGAGTACCTACATTAATAATTAGAAATATAGGCTGGGCACAGTGGCTCACACCTGTAATCCCAGTACTTTGGGAGGCTGAGGTGGGTGGATCACCTGAGGTCAGGAGCTCGAGACCATCCTGGCCAACACAGTGAAACCCCATCTCTACTAAAACATGAAAATTAGCTAGGCGTGGTGGTACCCACCTATAATCTCAGGTACTGAGAAGGCTGAGGCAGGACAAACACTTGAAGCCGGGGGTGGAGGTTGCAGTGAGCCAAGATTGTGCCACTGCACTCCCACCTGGGCAACAGAGTAAATCTCTGTCTCAAAAATAATAATAATAATAACAATTATAAATATAAAATAAATACTTTTAATAATAAAATAAAGTTTTAAATTATTTTATTTATGCTAAAGGAGATCACTGTGCTACCAATTTTGTCACAAATTCACCCTAAAAGTACAAAATATACCTCCCTTTAGAGCTGTTTTCTTACCCATAAAATTGGGACAAAAACATCTGATTTATTAATTATAAAGCCCACAAGATACCAATAGCCATCTATAATATGGGAATAATTTGTCTTTGGTTGCTTCATATAAATCAAAATTACTTTCCAAGAATCTAAAAATGAAGTAGATGAGACTTTTATCTTAGATACCCTCTATTTTTAGATAAGGCTACACAATTACATCCTCTTTTCAGAACCCTTTAGAAGCGAAAAATCTGTATTTTATTTAAGAAAATTTATTAATTTATTGAGATATATTTAAAGAATTCTCTCAAGTAGAAATACATATTGTTACTGAAAGTTCTTTTGGAATAATGATGTAAGCCCTAAGCCTAACAGACAACACACTGTGCTATAGCAAGATTTGGCTATTTTCTCAGCTCTGACAAGAGTGTTACTACATTCCACCGATCCTCTCAGAGAAAAGTTATGTCAAAACAGGTTTTGTCTACTTGTGCCTTTTATGACTACTCCACTTTCAATAAATTTCTTCATGGGGAACTTAATCTAGTCTTACAGTAGAGAACCTAACCTTCATTTTAATACAAATTGGATAAATGAAGCCGTAATACCTAACATCTGGGTAGCAATAACATTCTCAGAAAATTTTATCCAACTTGTTAGGATGATAGCATTCCCTAAAGATATAAAATGACCTCCTTATAATAATAATTTTGTAACTTAAAAATTGTACCTTCCACAAATACTGTAATTTTCCCCAAAGGTCCTCTTTCCCACTGAGTTTATTCTCAGACTTCAAGTTTATGTAGTTTAAATATATCGTGTTTAACTCAGAAACATCAATTTTGCCTTAATATAAAAGAGAAATAACAAATGTTTTAAAACATTTTAAAATTTCACTCAAAGCCTTTATATATTCATTAGCCATACACATTTTTTTTTTTGTACAACACAGAAATTGTATAAAGAGTTTGTTGTCAACAATGAATTCTAAAAAGTTGTCTGATGCTACCAAGAATGTAGAGAGAATTAGATGAGAAACAGGCCAGGCATAGTGGCTCACTCCTGTAACCCCAACACTTTGGGAGGCTGAGGTGGGAGGATCGCTTGAGGCTAGGTGTTCAAGACTAGCCTGGGCAACACAGCAAGACCCTGTCTCTACAAAAAAAATTAAAAATTGGCCTGTAGTTCTAGTTACTCGGGAGGCTTAGATGGGAGGATCACTTGAACCCAGGAAGTTGAGACTGCGGCAGTGAGCCCTGATTGC
This sequence comes from Colobus angolensis palliatus, assembly GCF_000951035.1. Lineage (NCBI taxonomy): Eukaryota > Metazoa > Chordata > Mammalia > Primates > Cercopithecidae > Colobus > Colobus angolensis. The sequence goes on along the minus strand of NW_012118932.1, from coordinate 7,653,329 downwards.
CCACTGCATTCCAGCTTGGATGAAGAAGTGAGACCCTGTCTCCAAAAAAAAAAAGAAAGAAAAAGAAAACAAGGAGCTAATATTTATCCAATTTATCTCTATTTCAAGAGTTAAAGAAATAGGTTCCATTAACTGAGCAATTACTGCATTTTGAAGTATATATTAAGTAAAAATGAAATTGGGAAGGCAATATAATATGGTGATTAAGATTATGTATTTTGAAGTCAAACAGTGCTAGACAGACAAAACAAACAATAATAAAAATAAAATTAAAATAAAAAACAGTCACAGAATATCAATTCTACCACCGTGTAGGCTAATTGTATGTGTCCATGTGAGTGGGCCACAGGGTGCCCAGATTAAACATTTTTCTGACTGGGTCTGTGAGGGTGCTTCTGGATGAGATTAGTATATGAATCTAATTAAGGACTCAGTAAAGTAGATTGGGCATCATCCAAACTGTTGAGGGCCAAAATAGAAAAAAAGGCAGAGAAAGGAAGAATTTGCACCCTTTTTCTTTCTCTTTTTTGAGACGGAGTCTCACTCTGTTGCCCAGGCTGGAGTGCAGTGGTGCAACCTTGGCTTACTGTAACCTCCTCCTCCTGGGTTCAAGCGATCCTCCCACCTCAGCCTCTCAAGTAGCTGGGACTACAGGTGTGCACCACTGCACTCGGCTAATGTTTTTTGTATTTTTAGTAGAGACAGGGTTTCACCATTTTGGCCAGGCTGGTCTCAAACTCCCAACCTTAAGTGATCCATCTGCCTTGGCATCCGAAAGTGCTGGGATTACAGGCGTGAGTCACCACACCTGGCATGCACCCTCTTTGTGTCACTGCTTAAGCTAGGACATCTCATCTCCTCCTGTCCTCAAACAGGGATTTACATCATCAGCTTCCCTGATTCTCAGGCCTTAGGACACAGACTGAATACAGCACTGACTTTCCTGAGTCTCCAGTTTGCCAAAGGGAGATTAGACTTCTTAGCTTCCATAAATGCACGGGCCAATTCCTGACAATAAATCTTTTATATATCTATATATTGGTTCTGTTTCTGGAGAACCCTGACTACTATACTAATATAACCACTAACTAGCAAAATGATTTTTGGAAAATTACTTAACCTCTTTTTTAGATGTTGCCAAGTCTGGAGTACAGTAGCTATTTACAGGCACAAACAGAGCATATTGTACCCTCAAACTCCTGGCCTCAAGTCATCCTCCACTTTAGCTTCCCTGAATGGCTGAAACTACAGGCGCTCACCACTATGCCCCACTGAATTATTTAACCTCTTTAAGCCTTATTTTCCTCATCTGTAAATAGGAATAATACCACCTATCCACAGGATTTTCTGAAGGTAAAATGAATTAATTATACAGTGTTCAAAAGAGGGTCTATCATAATAAATGCTAGTACCATTTACAAAAATAATAAAGATTTATGTGATCATTAAGCTAGTTATGAATACAATTAGTATCATTTGGCACTCAAACATATCTGCTTTAAATTACTTTACCGTGGGATGTAAATGGTAGAGAATCAATCAATACAAGCTCATCCGGGATTGCATGACTTGGAAGATATTTCTGCAGTTCTTTAAAGACGTATTCTTTTACTGAAGCATCTTTAGACACCATGAAGAGAATTAATTTTTCCTGATTATACCATGTAACTGCACAAGACTCCACTTGCTGAAGCTCTTCAGCAACCTATAAGAGAGATTATCCCAATTTGCCAATGAGGATATTTACAAACAAGCTTCCTAAAAGCTTACTTTTTAATGTCTGAAATCAAAACAGCTGAATTAAATGTTGGCATATACTGGAGATTTTTTTAAAAATTGCTTTGCTACTGTTACTATTACTTGCACATAGGGTTCATAATATTTTTCAAGATAATAGGTCCTAAAGCAAAATAAGCCAGTTTAATTTCACAAATATTAAAATTCAATTTGTCACTTATTTAAAGAATAACCATCTCTTCATGCTGAGGATAAGGGGCACCCTGAATTATTCATACCTTTTATTGTAATTCATCACTAACACAAAAATGTCAGGTGTAAATAATAGAGACCCCAGCACAGAAAATTGGTGGTGGCTGCTTCTAATACTTACATATATTAATAGATAGTCAATATTTAAATAATTCTACCTGTTGCACAAGTTCAATGTTAAGACGTTTGCCATGACGTTTGATCTGACTGTCTTTTCGTCCCAAAAAAAAAATCTCTCCATCTTTCACAGTCACAAAGTCTCCTGTAGCTCGCATTGTGCCAAGTGGTACTGTCACTTCATCATTAAGAAAACACACTCTGTTTCTGCCACCTTCCCAAGATATAAACACCAATGTCATAAAAATTCAAGGGAAATATATTAAAAACCGTAAAATCAACAACATCTCCAAAAGTTTGGTGACTAAGTTTCAAAATTTAAATACTAAAAGAGGGGCTCATTTTAAAATGTTATCTGATAAAACTAGACACAATAAATTCAGTAAATAAGCAAAGAGATAAAATGAAATTTATTTCTTAAAATTTATAGATTTAAACATTCTTAGACTACTGATTAAATATAATTTTGGTTATAAATATAAATATGAAGGTCCAAGTTACAATTTCTAAATTACTTTTATTAATGTATTAGACATTATTATCTGAAACAATTATTGTAACATTTGGTATTTCATGACTATATGAATGAGATTAAAAATTATCACTGAAAAGCATGAGATAGACAAAAGAAAAAGAGGAAAGGAATAAAATTAACACATCAGATCATTTTTCTTGAAAAAAAAAATTCCCAATCAACAAATATAAAACAACCTAAAAATACTTGGCCACTGCCTTCCTGAATTGTGAAGCCATGAGTATCTCTGACTTCAACTACTGTTCCAAGAAGTGGAAATCCCAGTTGTACAGGCAATTCACATCTATGAAAATAAGATCCAGAACAGATTTAAAATTTTTCATTTGAATAGAATATTTTCCAATATATTTAAATCATACTGTACCAAATAAAGAAAAAAAGTTTGTTATGCTATAATTCAAAGACTGACAAGAGGAAAAGGTTAGGTGGAAAGGTAATCATATATATTATTCATTACTATTTAGTACGAAAATTTGTAGCAGTATCTTGGCACCAGCTATAGTAAGGAAGGTTCTGGATTCCCAACTTAAAATATCAGATACAATCATGTTTCTAAAATTATTACCCCAGCGCCTATCAAAACCAAAAACACGGCCGGGCGCGGTGGCTCAAGCCTGTAATCCCAGCACTTTGGGAGGCCGAGACAGGCGGATCACGAGGTCAGGAGATCGAGACCATCCTGGCTAACACAGTGAAACCCCGTCTGTACTACAAAATACAAAAAACTAGCCGGGCGAGGTGGCAGGCAACTGTAGTCCCAGCTACTCGGGAGGCGGAGGCAGGAGAATGGCATAAACCCGGGAGGCGGAGCTTGCAGTGAGCTGAGATCCGGCCACCGCACTCCAGCCCGGGCGACAGAGCGAGACTCCGTCTCAAAAAAAAAAAAAAAAAACCAAAAACACTGTCAGTGTTAAGATCCTAGAAATACATAGTATAATGAAGACCCTTACTTTAAAGTAGAGTTAAGAATCTTCTCTGGAATCCTATAAATGGTTGCCCAACTTGATACCTCTGTGATACCATAAACATTAAATATTTGTGTTTTATTGCCTTCTCCTCTCCAGCTTCTAAGAACTGTCAATGATGGAAACGCTTCACCACCAAGGGCTAATACTCGAAGAGAAGTAGTGGCTGACAAAACATTTGACTTGATAAGCTTAGATCCAAATCTTCTAAGCAATGTTGGTGTTGCCTGTAGATACATTAAAAATAATTTATTTATTTCCCTTCACTTCTTTAAAAAGGTAAGCACTGTAGTTATTATTTCAAAGTTTTTAGAGCCCACATGGAAATTAAGGCTGTGTTTATCAAATGGGAAATCCCATTTGGAAAACTACTGGTACAACATTATCTTCTTGTTTTTGTTTTCGTTTGTTTGTTTGTTTGTTTGAGACAGGGTCTCAGTCTGTCGACCAGGCTGGAGTGCAGTAGCATGATCACAGCTCACTGCAACCTCAACCTCCCAGGCCCAAGTCATCATCCCACCTCAGCCTCCTGAACAGCTGGGACTACAGGCACATACCACCACACCTAGCTGATTTTTAAAATTTTTTGTACAAATAGAGCCTGTGTTGCCCTGGTCTTGGACTCCTGGGCTCAAGCAATCCTCCCACCTTGGCCTCCCAAAGCACTAGGATTACAGGCGTGAGAGCCAACATTATCTTCCTAATGTGGATATCACTTATGCTTTAGAAAAAAACTCAAGCAAAAATATTACTTATATTTCATCATACAGTTCATACAAAAAGGTTTAAGGATAAAAAGGACAAAATCTATAAAATCAATTTACCTTTTCTTTCTTACTCTGTATAAAAAGTATACAAAAGGGTTTAAAAACGTGCCTAAGTAGCTCTCTCCTCCCGCCATCCAAGATGCTGAAAGGAAAGAAGGCCAAGGGAAAGAAGGTGGCTCCGGCCCCTGCTGTCATGAAGAAGCAGGAGGCCAAGAAAGTGGTGAATCCCCTGTTTGAGAAAAGGCCTAAGAATTTGGCACTGGACAGGACATCCAGCCCAAAAGAGACCTCACCCGCTTTGTGAAATGGCCCCTCTCTATCAGGTTGCAGCGGCAGAGAGCCATCCTCTATAAGCAGCTGAAAGTGCCTCCTGCAATTAACCAGTTCACCCAGGCCCTGGACCACCAAACAGCTACTCCGCTGCTTAAACTGGCCCACAAGTACAGACCACAGACAAAGCAAGAAAAGAAGCAGAGGCTGTTGGCCTGGGCCAAGAAGAAAGCTGCTGGCAAAGGGGACGTGCCCACTAAGAGACCACTTGTCCTTACAGCAGGAGTTAACACCATCACCACCTTGGTGGAGAACGAGAAAGTTCAGCTGGTGGTGATTGCACACGATGTGGATCCCATCGAGTTAGTTGTCTTCTTGCCTGCCCTGTGTCATAAAATGGGGGTCCCTTAGTGCATTATCAAGGGGAAGGCAAGACTGGGATGTCTAGTCCACGGGAAGACCTGTACCACTGTCGCCTTCACACAGGTTAACTTGGAAGACAAAGGCATTTTGGCTAAGCTAGTGGAAGCTATCAGGACCAATTACAATGACAGACACGATGAGATCCGCCGTCACTGGTGTGGCAATGTCCTGGCTCCCAAGTCTGTGGCTCACGTCGCCAAGCTCGAAAAGGCAAACGCTAAAGAACTTGCCACTAAACTGGGTTAAATGTGCACTGCTGAGTTTTCTGTACATAAAAATAATTAATACAAATTTTCCTTAAAAAATGTGCCTAAGTAAAACAATAATGAATAAAGATTGATAACAAAAGCTTTATTGAGGTATAACTGACATATAATAAACTATTTTAAGTATACAATTTAATATGGTTTGATAGACATATATACTAGCAAAACCATCACCACAATCAAAATAATGAACATAACTGTCTTAGTTGATTCGGATTACTATAACAAAAAAAATGTATACTAGGTAAGAAATGTAGTGCTCACAGTTCTGAAGATAGGGAAGTCCAAGATCAAGGTGCGGGCAGACTTACTGTCTGGTGAATACTCTACTTCACAGATGGTACCTTCTTGTTGTGTTCTCACATGGTAGAAGGAACCAACAAGCAACCTCAGGTGTCTTTTATAAGAGCACTAATCTTATTCATGAGGTTCCCACCCTCATGACATAGTCATCTCCTGAAAGCCCCACATCTTAACAACAACAGATTGGGGATTAGATTTCAACATATGAATTCTGGAGAGACACAAACATTCAGATGACAGCAATATTCATCACTCCCAAAATTACCTGTGTACCACTCTAAGTCTCCTCTCCAACTGGATCCCTTATCCAGACAACCACTGATCTATTTTCTGTCACTATAGATCAGAATAATCTTGTATAATTCCATTAATATAAATTATATATAAAATTATGAACAGAAATTATATATTCCATTTATATAAATGGAATCATAAAATACATAGCCTGTTTTGGCCTGGCTTCTTTCACTCAACATAATAGATACAATTCATCTCTGCTGCTGAGTGTATCGACAGTTTTTTTCTTTTTTATTGCTAAGTAGTATTCTATAGCACGAATCAGGACTGGGTTTCACTGTTCCATATAAAGTTTAGGATCAACTTACTCATTTCTAACAAAAAAGCCTATTGGATTTTGCTAGAAAGTGTGTTTAATTTACAGGTCAATTTGGGAAGAAATGCAATCTCAACAATATTAAAACTTCTAATCTATAAAGACAAAATATTATTTAGGTCTCTAATTTCTATCAACAATGTTTTATAGTGTTCAGTGTACTAATCTTGCTCTTTAGCTTTATTCCTATTTTATTGTTTTTGATGCTAGTGTAAATATTAATTTCATTTTTAGATTTTTCTTTAATACATATACATATAAATATATATGTACAAATACACCCCCACCCTCCTACAAGATTTTCTATATACAGGATCACACCAACTGCATATACGGAGAGTTGTACTTCCTCCTGTCCAACGTTAAGCACCTTTAATTTTTTTCCTTCTTGCCTTATTGTACTGGCAAGAACCACCAGAATGTTGAAGTGGCAAAGGCAAACTTGCTTGCCTTGTTCCCAATCTTAGGGTCAAAGCATTCAGTCTTTTTTTAATTTTTTTTTT
>NW_012118932.1:7641265-7646355 GCF_000951035.1 Colobus angolensis palliatus | reverse complement strand
GTGATCCGCCCGTCTCGGCCTCCCAAAGTGCTGGGATTACAGGCTTGAGCCACCGCGCCCGGCCTCAAAGCATTCAGTCTTTTATCAAGTATGGTGTCATATCACCTGTAGTTCTATTGTAGGTGCCCTTCTTCATATTGGGAAAGTTCCCTTCTATTTCTAGTTTGTTAGGAGCTTTTTAAAAAATTATAAATGGATGTTAGATTTTGTCAAATCCTTTCTCTGCATCTGTTAAGACAGGTATGTGCTTTTTGTTCATTATTCTTTACGTAGTGTATATCATCAATAGATTTTTGGATGTTAAACCAAACATGCATTCCTGGGATAAATCCCAAATAGTCATCTTTAAATTTACTGAGACTTGTTTTGTGGCTTAGCATATGACTTATCCTATGAAATGTGCTTAAAAAGAATTCTGCAATCATTGGATAGAGTGCTCTATATATGGCATTTAGGTGATAATGCTGTTCAAGTCTTTGATACTAGCTGATTTCTGTCTAGTTTTTCAATCAATTATTGAAAGTGGGGTGTTAAAATCTCCAACCATTGAGTTGTCTATTTATGTTTTCAATTTTATCCATTTTTGTTTCATGTATTTGGAAGCTAGTTTTAGGTGGATATACATGTATAATTGTTACATCTAGTTGATATAACAATGTATTTACTGATGTACTGACAATCTTATCCTTATAAAATTGTTATTGTTGCTTGGTTTTGTTTTTGTTTTTGTTTTTGCTAGTACATTTCTTTGCTAGTAATCTTCCTGGACTAAATCCATGAAGTCTGTCTCCCCTCATATATGTGGCCACTGATGTTGCTGCTTAGTTGTTTATTTAAAAATATATGTTCTTCTTTTAATTTTTTGTGAGATGGAGTTTCACTCTTGTTGCCCAGGCTGAAGTGCAGTGGCACAATCTCGGCTCACCACAACATCCACCTCCAGCCTCCCGGGTTCAAGCGATTCTCCTGCCTCAGCCTCCTGAGTAGCTGGGATTATAGCCACTCATGGCTAATTTTTTTGTATTTTTTTAGTAGAGACGGGGTTTCACCATGTTGGACAGGCTTGTCTCAAACTCCTAACTTCAGATGATACTCCCACCTGGGCCTCCCAGATTGCTGGGATTATAGGCGTGAACCACTGTGCCCGGCCTTATGTTCTTTTATTTATTTATTTATTTATTTATTTTTGAGACGGACTCTCACTCTGTCTCCCAGGCTGGAGCGCAGTGGCACTATCTTGGCTAACTGCAATCTCAACCACCCAGGTCCAAGCGATTCTCCTGCCTCAGCCTCCTGAGTAGCTCCAGGTAGCATAACCTCAGCCAGGAATATGCTTATCCCACCACCACTGCAATCTCAGGCTAGAAGAGCTGTTGAACTCTCAGGCTAAGGAGCTGTAGGCCTCCCTACTGGCCTACTTCAAGATCATCATTTCCACAGATGCTGCAGCTGGTCATGGGCGTTACTGACTATTACAAATTAAGTGAGCCCCTTCAAACAGACAGAATCTGTGTGTTGACTGAATTGGGGTGAGGATGATAGGAGCAGACCCATACCAGAATGCCACGAAGTTCCACTATTTTTACACAAAATTCAGCAGTTTTCAAAAACAAACATTTCTAAGATTGCTATATGTCTTTGGTTGATTTCCAAATGTTGAAGTACATGTTTGTTTGTTGTTTTTCCATTTTGTCCAGCTTTATAGTTGCTTTTTTTGGGGAAGATAATCTGTTAATCTCTTCACTTGGCCAGAGCCAAAAGTCACATGGGAATAAAGATTTTTAAATTGTTTCTCTCAATAAAATCCATATGGAGTTGTAACAGACAACTTGAATTTTAATTCAGAAAAATGATTTAAGGTCATGGCTTGTCAAAACATATACATAGTAGAATGACTGTACACCCTCATAGGTACTTATGTCCCAGTTAAGATTCTGGTTTTTAGTAATAAATTATGACGGCAACACTATAAGGCATCCTAAATCATGCTCTTAACTGTTATGCCAAGAGGTTTATCATAATGAAAATCTCTTGTCAAAATAAGGGATAAAATGGTTCTGGCTCTTCATTTTCACTAAGCCAAATTTCAATGTTGTGGCCTAATTTCTGGTGTTAAGGATAATATCAACTTTGAAATCAACAAATAAATGCACATCTATGAATACTCAGCAAAACAAAAAAATGGAGGCCGGGTGTGGTGACTCACGCCTATAATCCCAACACTTTGGAAGGCCAAGGAGGGCAGATCACTTGAGGTCAGGAGTTCGAGACCAGCCTAGCCATGCTGAAACCCTGTCTCTACTAAAAATACAAACATTAGCAGGGTGTGGTGGCACTCACCAGTATTCCCAACTACTCAGGAGGCTGAGGCAGGAGAATCATTTGAACCCAGGATGTAGAGGCTGCGGTGAGCCAAGATCACGCCACTGCATTCCTGCCTGCATGACAGAGGAAGATTCCATCTCAAAAAAATAAAAAATGAAAAATAAAAAAATGGAAATACTTTTCAGATACTCATAAACTGAAATGATAAATTGAGGGGCAGAATATAAGTCAACATCCTTTGCTAGTAAATCATTCTAGACATACAAAAATGAGACTTAGCAGATAATAGAAAAAATAGGGAATGTTAAAGTTTCTTCCAAGTTTACTAAGGAAAAACTCAGGAAAAATGGAAAACATTATTATACCAACACATTCCTAGGTATCAACCTAATATTTTACTCTAAAATGTTTTACTTTTAGACCATGCATGGTGGCTTATGCCTGTAATTCTAGCACTTTAGGAGGCTGAGGCAGGAGGATTGCTTGAACCCAGGAGTTCAAGACCAGCCTGGGCAACACAGGGAGACCCTGTCTCTACAAAAGATTTAAAAAATTAGCCAGGCTTGATGTTATGCACCTGTGGTCCCAGCTACTCAGGAGGCTGAGGTGGGAGGATTACTTGAGCCCCAGATGTCAAGGCTGCAGTGAGCCGTAAGCGTGCCACTGCGCTCCAGCCTGGGTGACAAAGCAAGACCCTGTCTCAAAAAAAAAAAGTTTTAAAGGGCATCAAGTTTAAATAATACAACTTTGTTACCCAGAGTATGTAAATAAAAAATGTCCAAATATATTTAAGGTTTGTGATAAACCAAAAAATCAATCCTTTCTTTCCCAAGAAACTCCTTAATTCCTGAAACAAATAAAAGAGGTCTTTAATTTCCTCCAAAGCTTAGTCCATTTCACTTTGGGGGCCTTTTTCTCCCATAGTAACTCAAGATATTCTATTCTTTTCAATTTTCAAAGCTTTAGTAGCATGTGTTTGACAGCTTTTTTTGTTTGTTCATTGGTTTGTTTTAGACTGAGTCTTGCTCTGTTGTCGAGGCTGGAATACAGTGGTGTGATCTTGGCTCACTGCAACCTACACCTCCTGGATTCAAGAGATTCCCCTGCCTCAGCCTTCCTAGTAGCTGGGATTACAGGTGTGCATCACCATGCCCGGCTAATTTTTGCGTTTTTAGTAGAGACGGGGTTTTGCCATGTTGGCCAGGCTGGTCTTGAACTCCTGACCTCATGTGATCCTTGGCCTCTCAAAGTGCTGGGATTACAGGCGTGAGCCACGCCTGGCCTTGACAGCTTTTAAGAGCCCTGCTTCATGTCCAATTAGGTCTGGGTAAGGTTTTTATTTGTAAATAAAATATATATAACAACCACTTTAGTAAATAAAAAAGAGTATATTATATTAAAGCAAAAATCCTTGATGACTTATATATCATTTGAAAGAAACTGGACTTAGGAAAGAAAAGATGAACCCTGATAACACAGCTAAAATTCAGAATAAGAAAAGGCATGTACCTTACACAAAAGAAAGGACAGTCTGTCAGCTTCTATACCGCTCCTCCTTACTCAAACCAAGTCAAATGTGATCCGCTGATGATATTCCCAATAACTACTGTGAGATAAATAAAATCACCATGAAACTATATGCAAAATTTGTCATGTTCTTGGAAAAGAGTAAGTTTCTGTCAGTTTCTCAGAAAAATTTGATCCCAAAAAGGTTAAAAACAACTGCTAAAGTAAATTTACCTGAGATAGTGCTAAAACATCAAACAAGGGGATGAGATTTAAAGACGTAGAATTCATTAACCTGACATAGAAGCAAAGTCTCCTTCCCTTTTAGTAACTATCAGTCAAATCTGTCAAGGAACTTTGCAAACATCCCCTGAAAAATATGCTCTTTGAATTTTACAGGTAAATAAAACAGTTATAGTAAAACCTTACCCAGATCCACAGAATTCATGGAATGACTCACTAACAGATGAGAATTTATATCCCCTCACACCCAACAAGCCACACTGCTATACTCAGTTCATATATATACATGAATTAGGATGAAAAACACATTGCCTTAAAAAAGTTCAAAGTATCAAATTTTGTTCTTGTAGCAGAAATTTAATATCCTCTCAATTATTGTTACCCTGGATAATAACCTGATAATTTTAGTTTATCAAAATAGAAGTGGAAGCTGGGTGTGGTGGCTCACATCTGTAATCCCAGGACTTTGGGAGTCCAAGGTGGGCAGATTAAGGAGTTTGAGGCCAGGAGGCCAGGAGTTCAAGACCAGCCTGGCCATCATCGCAAAATGCTGTCTCCATTACAAATACAAAAATTAGCTGGGCATGGTGGTACATGCCTGTAATCCCAGCTACTCGGGAGGCCAAGGGACGAGAATCTCTCGAACCTGGGAGACAGAGATTGCAGTGAGCTGAGGTCGCACCAGTATACTACAGGCTGGGTGACAAGAGTGAGACTCTGTCTCAATTAAAAAAAAAAAAAAAAAAGACAATGGAAACTAATAATTAAGATGCACATATGCACATAGGTACATGAATATAACACACCATAGTCTGAATGTTTGTGTCTCCCCCTCAAATTCGTATGTTGAAATCCTAACTCTCAGGCCAGGTGCAGTGGCTCACGCCTGTAATCCCAGAACTTTGGAGGCAGAGGCAGAAGGATCACTTGAGGCCAGGAGTGAGATCAGCGTGGCCAACATGGTGAAACCCTGTCTCTACCAAAAATACAAAAATTAGCCCGGTGTGGTGGCCGGC
>NW_012118932.1:7625676-7641125 GCF_000951035.1 Colobus angolensis palliatus | reverse complement strand
AGGGAGGGAGGGAGGGAGGAAGGAAGGGAAAGAAGGAATGAATTCTAAATTTCAGGGCAATGGTATTAGGAGGTAGGGCCTTTGTGAAGTGATTAGGTCATGTAGGCAGAGACCTCATGAATGAGATTAGTGCCCTTATAAAACCCTTTCCATCATGTGAGGACCCAGTGAAAAGACTGCAGTCTAATGAATCAGCAAGTGGGCCCCTCGTGAGAGATCAAATCTCCTGATGACTTAATCTTGGACTTCCCACCTCCAGAACTGTAAGAAATAAATGTCTGTTGTTTATAATCTACCCAGTTTATGGTATTTTGTTGCAGTAGCCTGAATGGACTCACACACACAATCAGGAACTATGCTACACTGTCTCATTTAATTCTATTTGAGATGGGTATTATTTCCATTTACAGATAAAACCTAAGGCTCACAGCAGTTAAACACTTAACAAAGATATTTACATATTATGATATGCATATAATATTGCTAATTCTCTAGTACCTTTAGCTACTTACACTGTAGTAACTCAAGGCTTGTGTACCAGTCATATACTTGTGTACCTGCATGAACTAATCACCAGTCAGATACACATTTAAATAACATTTTAAAGGGCCAAATTTCGAAAATACTTGTTTCTGTAGGTTAATGTAAAGTATACTGATGTAAAAATAAGAAAATCTATATTCCTAACTCGATTATAATTTAATTTACTTACACTAGTTTTTCATGAGAAACACAATATACATAGATTTTAAGACAGAAGAGGCAGCCTATCCTCAAATCCAACAAATCTGAGTCAAAGTCAAGGTCCTCTAGTTATTACAGTATGCACAAAATACATAATAAAATAATTTTCTAGGCAGAATTCACTTATCTTTTTCATTTTCAAATAAACAAAAAAAAAGTCACATCATGAGGAGATAACCCTTGATAATCTAACCAGATTATACTAATCCATTGTAAAGAACTACAGGAATACAAAATATTCTCTAAAACACTTAAAATATTGAAAAATGATAAACAAAACATTCACTGCTACTAAAATGTACCTGCAAAACAGTCACTCTATGACGGGAAAAGAGAACACTGGCTAATTTTGATGGGAGCAACTTGATGGAAGTTGGTACAATAAGCAGAGAGGCGCCACTTGATAGAGCAAGAAATATTTCCACAACAGAAGGATCAAAGGTCAGAGGTGAAGCCAGAAACAAAATATCTTCTTGTGTGATGTCAAAAAGTACCCTAAGGCAAAACAGAATGCAGTTACAAGAAACGTCAAACATTTAGTAAGCACATAGCCTAAAAAAGTGTTCACGTGTTTATGATTAATAAAGTTTCTGAATGTTGGCCAGATTTTATTCTTCTCTCTTAAATTAGGCAAAATAGTGCTATCAAAATTCAAGAAATCTTCTTTATAAAAGGAAGAATTAACAGCCATTTAAAGCAATATCCATGTTTTACCAGACATATTTTATCATCTGTGATGACTTTTGATGTGTCAACTTGGTTTGATTGAACTACTGCCCCCAGAATTCCCTCTCTAGTATGTTTCTTGTTAGGGAAGGAGACAAGGGATATTCTCTTGAGAGCTGAGGAACAGAAGGGAGGCTGCTGCTTAGCAGCACACACGCCTTCTTCAAGCAGTTATTCAATCAAACCCTGTAGTCCCTAATCAGCTGATTTACTTAATCAAAAGTGAGATTATTCAGGGTTGGCTGAATTTACTTGGAAGGCCTTTAGAAGAGGTTTTAGGCCTTCTCTGAAGAAGAGATCCAAACAGCAACTGGGTCTGCAATTAATCTCCCTTCCCTCCAATCTGATTTCACCTGGGACAGTCTCATGGCCACGGGATTCCAGCCTGCTTGTGATCACCCCTTCCTAACTGATCCCTATGGACTTTAGACTTGCTTAGCCAGCCCCCACAACTGTGTAAACCAATTTCTTATAATGAATCCCTGATCTAACTCCTGGGTCTGCTCCTCTGGCAGAATCCTTATTCTGTTATACTTATTCAATGATGCTTAATAGAGACTTCCGACTCCCCTTTCTATTTGGCATTTTCTTTCAGTATCTGAACAAAAAGCAGAATAAGAATATATGTGGTTAGGATCTTATAGAGCATGGATAGTCATTGTTGAGCCTATGACACTATTTCAATTTGAACACACAAACACCAATACATCTAAAAGCATCTTAATTTCAAAAGAGCTTCAAATATGGTATAAACATTTTAAAAATTATAACCATGTATATGGTGTCTCAGGTAAAATAAAAACTCACTGTATGTTAAAGGTGTAGGCGCCGAAAGGCTGTGATACCTTTCCTCCCCATCATAAGGCTCACAGCCAACACTCTTATAAACAAAAGACAGTTTAACAACAGAAAAGCATGACAAATTAATTTGATCAAAGTTTCATGAAACATTGGAGGCTTCAGAATGAAGACCCAAAGACCCAAGGGAAAAGTGTCCATTTTAATGCTTAGATTCAATAGAGTGGACAGCTGTGTAGCAATGTGATTAGACAAAAAGGGAATGAGTAATAAACTGAGTGGGAAAATCCAGCAAGGCCTGTCCTTTTAAATTCCTGGCTTCTCTGTGTGGCATTTCTTCCTCCCATGTGTAGGGCAGGACCCTTTCTGGAATGAGTCTTATGTTCTACTTTCAGACAAGGTAAGTAAGACCAATTTCTTTACAGCCAGCTCTTACATATAAAGGTTAGATTAATATTTCTAGATTTCTAGATTTTTTTTTTTTTGAGAAAAGTCTCACTCTGTCACCCAAGCTGGAGTACAGTGGCGCGATCAAGGCTCACTGCAATCTCTGCCTCCTGGGTTCGAGCGATTCTCCTGCCTCAGCTTCCCGAGTAGCTGGGACTACAGGCATGTGCCACCACACCTGGCTAATTTTTTTGAATGTTTAGTAGAGACTGGGTTTCAACCATGTTGATCAGGCTGGTCTCAAACTCCTGACCTCAAACGATCCACCCACCTCAGCCTCCCAAAGTGCTGGGATTACAGGCGTGAGCCACCATGCCCAGCCTCTAGGTTTTAAGACTATCTTTGAGGGAGAGGGGTTCGGTTACTATGGCCTGCCTTGGGGAGAAAGGGAAGCAAGAGAAAGAAGGGCAGAAGGTCAGAAAGAGACTTTACTTCTGAAGTCCTTCCAATGTCCTTCGGTTCAAAGTACTCAGCATGCCAAAGTACCATACGTTGGGGCATCATTTTCTGAGCCCAACAAAGGCTACCCTCAAACTTCAAGTTTTAGATGAATTATTCTTTACATATATTGTCTAGCTTCCTACTTAGGTATTCAGGGGAGAGCCAACTTTCTAACAGGCTTCCAACAAAGCTTAAATTCTGAGAATAATTTTAGTTTTTCAATTCTATGAACAAAAATGGGCAAGGTTATGCATGCATAGAGGATGAATGTTCCATGTAGTTCATTTCAAGAAAGCAGCTTAAGATGCATTCAATATGAGAAAAGTTAAAAAAAAGAGAGACAGATTTAAAGGAAGAAAAAAAGTGGAACGCAACAAACATTTAAACATATTACTTGTGAAGCTTAGGCTGGGTATCTAATATATTGTTCCTCATTTTCCCAACCACCATATGAGGCAGGTATAATTATGTGAGAACCTAACTCAGAACCCAAGTTGGTATGGAGATTATTTTAAGGTAAAGACATTTGAGGCTCGGCGCGGCGGCTCATGCTTGTAATCCCAGCACTTTGGGAGGCCAAGGCGGGCAGATACCTGAGGTCAGGAGTTCGAGACCAGCCTGGCCAAGATAGTGAAACCCTGTCTCCACTAAAACTACAAAATTAGCCAGGTATGGTGGCGTGTGTGTGTGGGGAAAAGAAAGAGAGATCAGACTGTTACTGTGTCTATGTAGAAAGGAGTAGACATAAAAGACTCCATTTTGTTCTGTAATAAGAAAAATTCTACTGCCATTGAGATGCTGTTAATCTGTAACCCTACCCCCAACCCTGTCCTTGCAGGAGACATGTGCTGTGGTGACTCAAGGTTTAATGGATTTGGAGCTGTGCAGGATGTGCTTTGTTAAACAAGTGCCTGAAGGCAGTATGCTTGTGAAAAGTCATCACCATTCTCTTAATCTCAAGTACCCAAGGACACAAACACTGCGGAAAGCTACAGGGACCTCTGCCTAGGGAAGCTAGGTATTGTTCAAGGTTTCTCCCCATGTGATAGTCTAAAATATGGCCTCGTGGGAAGGGAAAGACCTGATTGTCCCCCAGCCTGACACCCGTGAAGGGTGAAGGGTCTGTGCTGAGGAGGATTAGTAAAAGAGGAAAGAAGGCCTCTTGGCAGTTGAGATAGAGAAAGGCATCTGTCTCCTGCCCGTCCCTGGGTAATGGAACCTCTCAGTGTAAAACCCGATTGTATGTTCTATTTACTGAGATAGGAGAAAACTACCTTAGGGCTGGAGGTGGGACGTGCTAGCGGCAATGCTGCTCTTTATGCACTGAAAAGGTTTATGGAGATGCTTGCATATGCACATCAAGGCACAGCAGTTTTCTTTAAACTTATTCATGTCAGAGATCTTTATTCATATGTCTTTCTGCTAACCTTCTCCCTACTATGACCCTATTGTCCTGCCACTTCCCCTTTTTCTAAAAGATGGTAAAGATAATTATCAATAAATACTGAGGGAACTCGGAGACCGGTGCCGGCGCGGGTCCTCTGTATGCTGAGCACAGGTCCCCTGGGCCCACTTTCCTTTCTCTATACTTTGTCTCTGTGTCTCTTTCTTTTCTCAAGTCTCTCGTTCCACCCGACGAGAAATGCCCACAGGTGAGGAGGGGCAGGCCACCCCTTCAGTGCGCCTGTAGTGGGAGGCTGAGGCAGAAGAATAGCTTGAACCTGGGAGGCAGAGGTTGCAGTGAGCTGAGACTGCATTGCTGCATTCCAGCCTGGGCGACAGTGAGTCTCCGTCTCAAAAAAAAAAAAAAGAGGACATTTGAGATTCAACAAATGCGGAAGAAACCTTCTTGGAGCTTCCCTTATCTGACTAAAAGCAGAAACTTCTGGCAAATGAGGCTGCCATAAACTTCTTCTTCAGAGTAGTTTTTACTCCCAGGAAGACCAAGGGTAAACCTACCATAAATCCACTCTCTGCAGACAGTGTTATGGCTGTGAAGAAGACAGAAAGACCACTGCACCTGCATACCCAAGCATCATCACAAACTTTCTTATCTCCTGTTTATTTTCCTGAAAACCCATTTGTCTTTCCAAAACAATTTATTTGTTCTTCCTATGAACAAAGAAATTTTATGAACAAATAAATTTACAAATACATTTAAATGAACTTAATAAAATGCAATTCCATTTCTTTTGTAAACTGCTATATGCATAGGAATAAATTATTTTTCTTAATCTGTCTTTTGTCAGTTTGATTCTCAGTCCCCCAGATACTGCGTCACAGATGGTAGAGGAAAAGTTCACCCCCATTTTAAAATGGAGAAAACTGAAGTTCATGGAGGTTAAGTAACTTACACAAAGTCAAAAAAACAACTAATTTTTAAATGTTTAAAAAATAGTTATCCTTATCCAAGCCTTAAAATTAATCCCCTGATTTGAAATATCTATCTAAATTAGACTTCAAAATTTCAATAAATGAAACCTAGTTCTTCCCTTTCTGCAGCTATCATACTCTGTGGAGGTAGTGCTGCCTCTTACCAATGAAAGAAATCAGGCACATTCCTCAGTCCTGGGCCCAGCAAATACATTCAGCTTGACACCATATATCTCTCAATTTCCTGGGCCCAGTGCAAACACAGCCCAGTGCAAATACAGACACCATATATCTCTCAATTTCCTGGGCCCAGTGCAAACACAGCCCAGTGCAAATACATTCCTGCATATATCTCAGCTTGGGAAATCCTGGGAAATCCCCGATAAGGGCGCCGCCGTTTGTAGTTTTACTGAAAGCACGGAAACCAACAGATAACTGCTAAATGTATAAACTTAATATGTTAACCAATTGTAATACTTAACCTAAAGAATTCCCTTGTTCCCTGTTCCTCTGTAACCTTACAAGTCCTATTTTCATCGGGCTATAAAAAGCGAGCGTGCGCATTGTTCGAGGCCCTCTTGTATGTTGTGGAACGGAGGGACCAAGTTCGAACTTGCATTAAAGATCCTTGCTGCTTGGCTTTGACTCTGGACTCTGGTGGTCTTCTTCGGGGAATAAACGGTCTGGGCATAACACCAACATCCACAAGAAAACTCAGCGTTGTCTTTTTTTTTTTTAAGACAGAGTCTTGCTCTGTCACCCAAGCTAGAGTGCAGGGTCTTGCAGTTGCCCAAGCTCAATCACAGTTCACTGCAGCCTCAAACACCTAGGCTCAGCAATCTTCCTGCTTTGGCCACTGGAGTAGCTAAGACTACAGACTTGTGCCACCATGCCCAGCTAGCACTGTCTTATTAATAGGTTATTCTGGTAATATTTGGGGAGCCAGCAACGGAGATAAGACTGTTCTGTGTCTGAAATTTAGTACTCCCTAGTTTAGTGATCTAAGTCTAAAACAGAAAATTTAACATTACCGTTTTAATTTTTAAGTTGAATATTTTAACATTTCATCTCTCTAGAATCGAATTATTTGCCACCTCACTTAACATAAAAGCAAAACAAAAAAGGATTTCTAACAGGCAAATCAACTGAATTAAGTTGAAGCACCAAACAAGGATCAAAAAATTTGTATAATTTAGTCATAAATCAACCCTTCAACCCTCATTAAGTAAATGTTTGCTCCCATTTCACAGACCATTCTTACCACTGCCGGGCCAGTGCCTGGTGGTCGACTGTCTCTCCACCTCCCTAAGATTCCTTATCTGCTACATTTTCTTCAAGTTCCCTACATCCCCATCCCCACCTCACCTCCCACACTCTTAGGTATGACTTGGCTTTCTGCCTCATACAAAAGTTAAAACCAACTGGCTTCCTCTAACACCAAGAAATGTATGTACTTTACTATCCTAATCTTTTTGAGGGTATCAAAAAAAGAGGTATTCCACTCAGTATTTTAAATAATGCCATTCCCTCCCATCTAAATGTATCTTACTCCTTTGTTAATACTCCTACTACTACTCCATTATTCAAACCAACCCTTTCTACCAACTCCCTACCCTCAGCCTATAAACCGCTCATCTTTTTTTTTTTTTTTTAAGATAGGGTCTCGCTCTGTCACCCAGACTGGAGTGCAGTGGTGCGATAACGGATCACTGTGGACTTGACCTCCTGGGCTAAATCAATCCTTCCCCCTCAGCCTCCTCAGTTGGCAAATTAAGAATGTCAACTTTGGCGATTTCTAATCTCTTGACCACATCAGCAAGTCAAACACCACAATACTACTACAAGAGGGAACTTAATAAAATGAGAATCTTTTAATGGTTCCCCATCATCTACTGGATTAAGTTCAGCCTTCAACTGGGCATATCAGGCTCCTGATCTTTCACTGTTTCCTCAGCCCTGCTCTGACATTCTAGCAGGACAAACTCCTTCATTCTCATATAACTCTGCTAGTACCTCTGCTAGGAAAACCCTTTCTCCCTTTTTATTAATAATTAAGATGCAAAGCTTCTAATCACATCATTTGTTTGTTCCATGTCTGGCCCTGGGCTTGGATGAAACAGGTGAAGGGCCTAGTCTGCAGAGAACTAAAGTTCAGATACAGCTGAAACAAAAAAGACTTAATTACTTCTTAGGATTATTAATTTAGGAACAAGAGTTATAAAACCAAAAGTTTTTAAATTATTTTTTCCCTTTAAAATACAAGGTTTTTTTGTTTTATTTTGTTTTGTTTTTGAGACAGTCTCACTCTGTCACTCAGGCTGGAGTGTAGTGGCATATTCTCAGCTCACTGCAACCTCCACCTCCTGGGTTCAAGCAATTCTCCTGCCTCAGCCTCTCCAGTAGCTGGTATTACAGGCACCCACCACCACGCCCGGCTAATTTTTGTATTTTTTTAGTAGAGACAGCTTTCACCATGTTGGCCAGGCTGGTCTTGAACTCCTGACCTCAAGTGATCCACCACCTTGGTCTCCCAAAGTGCTGGGATTACAGGTATGAGCCACACACCTGGCCTAAAATATAGGTTCTAAGAAAGAGTCAAAGAATAGAACTTACTGAAAATGCTGGATATTTGGTACTATACACTCATGAGGCACTCTGACAATCTTCGGTATCCCTGTAGTCCCTGATGTATGTAGTACATACGCTAAGCAATGCTTTAGCCTCAGATCCACGTGTTCTGCTTTTTCTTCGTTGACATGCTCAGAACTTACGCTGATTTTTATTTTTTCTTTTTCATATTTCTCTTTTCCATCACTTAGCATCAAGTTCACCTCAGTATTTTTCCAGTGAAGTCTGAAGAGCACTAGGTCATTATGTTCTACTGTAAATGTATCATAGCTCAATAACGTTTCATGAAAGGATTTAAATTTCTGTGTGAAATGGGGGACAAAGTTTACAATATTAGTATGTTAAAAGATATTCTTCTTTATATAGAAGTAATATGAAATACAGTCATCCCTCAGTATCCATGGGGGAATTGATTCTAGGATCATCTCAGATACCAAAATCTGAACATACTCAAGTCCCTTATATAAAATGTTACTATATTTCCATATAACCCATGCACATCCTCTCATGTACTTTAAATCATCTCTAGATTACTTATAACTAATAAAAAACTATGCTAATGAATGCTATGTAAATAGTTGCTATATTTTAAAATTTGTATTACTTTTCACTGTTGCACTGGGTTTTTTTTTTTTTTTCTGAATATTGTCTTCTTTTTTCTTGAGACAGGGTCTCTCTCTGTTGCCCAGGCTGGAGTGCAGCAGTGTAATCTTTATTGTTTTATTTTTACTTTTTACTTTTGAGACAGTCTCGCTCTTTCGCCCAGGCTGGAGTGCAGTGGCACAATCTCGGCTCACTGCAAATTCTGCTTCCCAGGTTCACGTCATTCTCCTTCCTCAGCCTCTCGAGTAGCTGGGACTACAGGCACCTGCCACCATGCCCGGCTAATTTTTTTGTATTCTTTTTAGTAGAAACAGGGTTTCACTGTGTTAACCAGGATGGTCTCGATCTCCTGACCTCGTGATCCGCCCGCCTCGGCCTCCCAAAGTGCTGGGATTACAGGTGTGAGCCACCCCGCCCGGCCGCAGTAGTGTAATCTTAACTGACTGCAACCTCGAACAGCTGGGCTCAAGTGAGTTTCCCACTTCAGCCTCTTGAGTAGCTGGAACTACAGGTGTGCACCACCACACACATATAAGTTTTTTTATTTTTAGCAGAGACGAGGTCTCACTATGTTACCCAACGTGGTCTCAAACTCCTGGACTCAAATAATCTCCTGCGCCAGTCCCCTAAAGTGCTGGGATTATAGGCGTGGGCCCCAAATATTTTCAGTCTGCAGTTGGTTGACTCCTCGGATGGGAAACCTCTGGATACAGAGGGCCAACTGTATTCATTTACTCATTCAACATGACTTTTTTGGGGAGTTGGGAGGAGTACTTGCTATATACCTGGGGGTAAAAAGATAAATAAATCTCCAAGAGCAAAGTGCTGTCCTTACTTTCAAACCTATTTTCAAAAACACCAGACATATAAAAGCAATTATAATGCAGTGTGGTATGATAATAAAGCAGGCTTGAAATGTTAATGGGAACAGAGAATGCTGAACTTAACTCTGCCTAGAAGGTCAGAGATTGCTTCATGGGTAATATTTGTTATAAGGAGCTATTCTCCAAATAATAAAAATGGGCACTTCAGGCAAACAACCAACATTGAGGATCTGACCTGGGAAAGCTGATATGTGAACATTAAGCATTCCAATTAAGGTAAAGAGTGGGGAGGGGGAAAGGGAAAAGGTGAGGTGCATAATTGATAGGAGATGAGATGCAAATCCTTAATAATTTTGTACAGTCAGCACAAAGGAGTTTAGATCTTAACCTGTAAGTGACAGGATCCAATTGAAGGTGGCAATAGCATAGATTAGACTCTATCAAGGACAGAATAATAAATGAGATTCTGCTAAGTGAGAATCATTTAATGAGTCTTTTGCAATAATTCAGATATACTATATGGTCCTGAACTACTATTCTGCTGCAAGAGGAGTGGTTAGAAAGGGTCTATGAGCAAAGAATAAATAAGACATGGTGGCCGGGCTCAAGCCTGTAATCCCAGCACTTTGGGAGGCCGAGACGGGCGGATCACGAGGTCAGGAGATCGAGACCATCCTGGCTAACATGGCGAAACCCTGTCTCTACTAAAAATACAAAAAACTAGCTGGGCGACGTGGCGGGCGCCTGTAGTCCCAGCTACTCGGGAGGCTGAGGCAGGAGAATGGCGTGAACCCGGGAGTCGGAGCTTGCAGTGAGCTGAGATCCTGCCACTGCACTCCAGCCTGGGTGGCAGAGCGAGACTCCGTCCCAAAAAAAAAAAAAAAAAAGACATGGTGACTTTCTGGATATGGACTGAGTCTAAGAAAATTGTTGGGTTTCTGGCCCAGGTGATTTGGTGGATAGAGACGAATTAATGCAGAAGTGAGTTTGGATGAAGAGATGCTAAGCTAAATTTGTACACGTTAAAAGTAAGGTTTCTTTGAATATATCTTTTTAGGTTGACAACAACAGCAAATATAACCTAAGTTTTCACATTAAATAAATCAACATAAATAATGAGAAAAGGGTCACAACCCAGAAGCCTACAGTGTTTTCTTTGTGTGTTTGGTGTATGTGTATGCACTGGGTAGGGGATGTGGTGCGGCCTGTAATATTTACAAAATTAAAGGCCTACATACTCTTCAGATCTAGTTCAAAATCATCCCTCCTCATTAAAATTCTACTATATCTACTAGGTTATGTTTACTTCACTTAGGACAATTATCACACTATGTAGATTTTATGGGTTCAGGAGTAATAACTTTTCTCTCCAACTACATTATAAAAAACTAGAAGGCTTATATACCAATGCCCTCCCAATCATGCTGTCCCTAGTGCAAGGTTTCTCAATTTCAACACTACTGATATTTTGGACCAGATAATTCTTTGTGGAGTGCTGTCTTATACATTGTAGGATTTCTGGCAGTATCCCTGGCCTCCATCCACCAGATGCCAGTAGCACCCCACTTCCATCATTACAATAAAAAATATGTCTAGACATTGCCAACTGTCCCCAGTTGAGAACTATTGCTTTAATGGATACGTACAGTAGATGCTTAAAAATACTGATTGCTCCTGTGTTAAATGAAGGAAGAACACTTACACCATCATCAAAATCATGGGATAGGAAGCAAGGTTTTGCTATGCTCAACTCGTTCGTTCTTGGGTTTTGCTATGCCCAACTCCTACTGGTCATAAAGAATACCTTGATATTGACAATTAATACTGATACTAAGTTACCCTTTATAAAATTTTCACTAAGGTTGCTAAGAAAAATAAACATCACATCCCCATTTCAGTTTTGCTTACTTATGAACAATGGAATAACCAATTTGAGGAGTAGAGGAAACTTCGGCTACACACTAATAAATATTTATTTATTTATTTATTTATTTATTTTTTTGGAGACGGAGTCTCGCTCTGTCTCCCGGGCTGGAGTGCAGTGGCCGGATCTCAGCTCACTGCAAGCTCGCCCGGCTAGCTTTTTTTTTTTTTTGTATTTTTTTTTTTAGTAGAGACGGGGTTTCACCGTGTTAGCCAGGATGGTCTCGATCTCCTGACCTCGTGATCCGCCTGTCTCGGCCTCCCAAAGTTCTGGGATTACAGGCTTGAGCCACCGCGCCCGGCAATATTTATTTTTAAAGCATTTACTAACCAGATCAGGTGTGGTGGCTCATGGAGGTCGGGGCGGGCAGATCACTTGAGGTCAGGAGTTCAAGACCAGCCTGGCCAACATGGCGAAACCTTGTCTCTACTTAAAAAAAAAATACACAAAAATTAGCCGGGTGTGGTGGCATGCAGCTGTAATTCCAGTTACTTGGGAGGCTGAGGTACAAGAACCGCTTGAACCTGGGAGGCAGAGGTTGCAGTGAGCTGAGATCACACCACTGCCCACTGCACTTCAGCCTGGGTAACAGAGTGAGACTCTGGCCCAAAAACAAAAACAAAAACAAAAACAAAACAAAACAAAAAAACCCTTTGAGTCTCTAGAAAGTCCCCCATATATCTCAAGTTCTTGATACTTCTTATATACACAAAGACAGACATACACACACACATACACAGTGGGGGGGGCCGGAGGGAGTAACGCATTTAAGTTACCCCATTACAAACTGGCTCATATAGAAAATGGGCAAAAACAGGCTAAATTGAATATATTTTTATAATGTTCTTCCCCTTTAGTAAAACAGTATTTTATAAATAATAAATAAATAATGAAGCATGGGCTGCATCTTGCTGAAGATATAATTCTTGCCCTCAAAGCAGTGTTTCTTGGTTACATTTTGGTTGGCAATCATTTAAAAATAAAAAACAATAAATTTAGTTTTCTGGAAAGATCTCTTCTGAGTACCAGTCTCTTTTTCAAAATGCAACCTTTGTTATAATTCTTCAGTGTTGCTGACCAATGTAATTGCCATAAATATGAAAGTTTCAAGTATTATAAAATTTTGCAGTATAGGAAATACTTTGGAAGGAGAAAGGAAATTCAAAACAATGCACAATATATTATTATAAGGCTAACAGATCTGTTCATACCACAGAACAGTGGTTCACAATGCAGTATGAAGGGTGGAGAGCCCCTCCAGGGGACAAATGGCAATGTCTGGAGATTTTTGGTTGTTACGACTGGGAAGTGCTACTGAAGTCTAGTGAGTGCAGTCAAAGATATTGCTAAATATCCTATAATGTATGGAACACTCCTCACAACAATTACTCAACCCTAAAAATGTCATAGTGCAAAGACTGAGAAACCTTGCCACATTTAGCAGAATGTAATACAGGCAGAAAACAATTGAAACACCTAGACTTACATTAATTTGTTTTTTTTCAACAAGGATATACTTTAGATTACATTTTTTCATAAAATGAGTTGATAATGATGGTGGTGAATCTGGATCGATAGGTACATAAGCAGCTGGGACTTGGAGAATTCTAAAGAAAAAAGTACACAGTCAGCACAGAATGTCTGTTGATTTAGTATTTGTTTAAGTATTTCTATTTCTCTATGCACTTTATTTTTTGTAGCAGCATAAAAATGGTTTCTGGAGTGCTTTATTGCTGATCAGAAATTTCCAATGTTTTAATTGACACTTAGTTGGTAATAAACACTGTCATTTTAGCCGGGCACAGTGGCTCACACCTGTAATCCCAGCACTTTGGGAGGTTGAGGCAGGTGAATCACCTGAGGTCAGGAGTTCGAGACCAGCCTGACCAACATGAAGAAACTCTGTCTCTACTAAAAATACAAAATTAGCCGGGCGTGACGGTGGGTGCCTGTAATCCCAGCTACTTGGGAGGCTGAGGCAGGAGAATTGCTTGAACCCGGGAGGTGGAGGTTGCGGTGAGCAGAGATCACACCATTGTACTCCAACCTGGGCAATAAGAGTGAAACTTCATCTCAAAAATAAATAAATAAATAAATAAACACTGTCATTTTATCTTTTCTTCATGAAAACCCTAAGTATTTACTATGTTAAATTCTCATCACTTAATATAGAGAAATACAAGATATTTAAAAGTTAAGCATTTTAAGTAGCTTCAGGTATACTTTAAGGATATCAGATCTTTGCACATAGTAAGTTATCAATAAATTTTGTCAATAATTGAGTGAAAGTAAATTTTTGTTGTTGTTTTTGTTTATTGAGATGGGGTCTTGTTAAGTCACCAGGGTGGTCTCGAACTCCTGGCCTTAAATAATACTCCACTCCTGGCCTTAAATAATACTCCAGACTCAGGCTCCCAAAGTGCTGGGATTTACAGGTGTGAGCCACTGTGCCTGGCCAAAAGTAAATTTTTGAACATCTTTTGCTTTATACTTATATAATTAATTTACTAAGACACATATAGAATGAATAAACTCTTTCTTTGGCAGTTTATATTTATTGCAGAGTTCTAGAATAGAAATCACTACATGAGGATAACATTCTAGAACAATTTAAATGATTAAATATTTTGCAAATATTTGTTGGAATAGTGTCTTCCAATAGGTTCATATTTCAATCTATATCAACTATTATCCAAAACTCTAATTTACTGATTTATTGAATACCTTAGTGCTGAAATTTTCAGTTGTGGACAAAAAACATAGTCATGTTATCTGTGAAATCCTGTTTTCTTTTATCTAACTACAAAGTGTTATAAATTGTCATAATTGTTTTCCTTTAACAGATTAATGAAGCCCTTATATTTTGGAGATACTTATATGTTCTATTAGTAAAAGCTTCTAGTCTCTCCTAAATAAGCTCAGAATAATTAATTTAAATAATTAAAAATAATACTAGGGGAAATGCAAACTTCTTTAGCCTCTCTACAATTGACCAAACAATACAGAAAAATCCAATAGTAAATAGAACAGTAACTTGCAATATACTCTATTAAAAAATTACATTAGCTTGGAGTAACATCAAATTTACAGTTCTAAAAAATATTACCCTAAAATCCAAGAGGGTAAGTCTATCCCAGGTTGGCAGTAGAGACCAATTTCCCGAATTCCTTGAAAGTCACAGTGTAACAGCAGAAAATTTGATAATTCAGAAGCAGCATTAACCACAGTCTTGTAGGTGTAGTAAACTGGAAGCTGGTTGTTGCATTCATCAAAACATACAGCTACTTTGTCCATATAACAGGAGGCAGCCTTACGCACCAATTCCTGAAGAGTCATTTCACTGAAGTTTATCTAAACATCAATTTGTAGCAGAGAACCCAAAGATATATAAATGAAGAATCTCTGAACTTATGAAATGTCTATGGTGACTTTACTGAGGACAATGAGGTTGAAAATTAACTTGATACATCAACCTATGCTGGGTCAGAGCATCAAAAAAATTTGGGAGGGGAGTGGTATACACAGATGAAAATGAAGCAGGTAAAAATGGAGACTTCTCTCTCAACGGACCACAATGTAAATATGAAATATATAAAAAATTAATCAATAAAATCAAATTTAAGGGACCCCACACTTAATTTTTTTCACTTTCCTTCAGTAACTGTTACAGATTTGTTAAGATAAATTAGTCAAAATATTGTATGGTGACTTTCAAATTACTCATGTGGCCAGGTGCGGTGGCTCACACCTGTAATCTCAGCACTTTGGGAGGCCAAAGGGGGCGGATCACTTGAGGTCAGGAGTTCAAGATCAGCCTGGCCAACATGGAGAAACCCTGCCTCTATTAAAACTACAAAAATGACCGGACCTCGTGATCTGCCCACCTCGGCCTCCCAAAGTGCTGGGATTACAGGCGTGAGCCACCGCGCCCGGCCAGACAC
>NW_012118932.1:7618526-7625626 GCF_000951035.1 Colobus angolensis palliatus | reverse complement strand
GCGGTGGCTCACACCTGTAATCTCAGCACTTTGGGAGGCCAAAGGGGGCGGATCACTTGAGGTCAGGAGTTCAAGATCAGCCTGGCCAACATGGTGAAACCCTGTCTCTACTAAAAATACAAAAATTAGCCACGCAAGGTGGCATGCACCTGTAATCCCAGCTACTCTGGAGGGTGAGGCAGGCGAATCACTTGAACCCAGGAAGCAGAGGTTGCAATGAGGCAGGATGGCGCCACTGCACTCTGGCCTGGGTGAGAGGGCAAGACTCCATCTCAAAATAAATAAATAAATGAAATAAAAATAAAACAAAATGATTAATGTAAATAAACTTTGCTTTTAAATTCCAGTAGGAACTAAACTCAGATGAAAGCAAAATCAATCTTTGACAGAAGAAAAGTAAAAAACCCTATTCCTATTCATTCAGTTCTAGACAACTATATATAAAAACAGTGCTTATTACTCCTATAATATTAGTATTTTACAGAAGTCATACTTGTATAATTGTCAAGAAGTAAACTCTTCATACTGTATATTTTATTTTTAAATTGCCAATAAGTTCATTTAGACTGAAAATGTAATATTACAACTCAATAAAGCAGTATATCAATGCAATGTTCTCTGGGTTTCTTAATGCAGATTATACTAAAAGAAGATTTGAAACAGTATTTCAAGAAAGAAACACTAGGGATCAATGGTAAAAGAAAAACTCACAGTGTTTCCTTGAAGGAAAAGGTTATTTCTTTCCCTCTGTGAACTCTATTTTCCATATTTTAAAGCAAGTAAGACTTACCAAGTAGTCTACTTCAGTAAAGTTTTGTTTGTTTTTTGAGACAGAGTCTCGCTCTGTTCCCCAGGCTGGAGTGCCGTGGCGCCATCTCGGCTCACTGCAATCTCTGCCTCCCAGGTTCAAGAGATTCTCCCACCTCAAGTTCCTGAGTAGCTGGGATTACAAGTGCGCGCTACCACGTCCGGCTAATTTTTGTTTTTATTTTTATTTTTTAAGTAGAGACGGGGTTTCTCCATGTTGGCCAGGTTGGTTTTCAACTCCTGACCTCAAGTGATCCACCTACCTTGGCCTACCAAAACGTTAGGATGACAGGCGGAGCCACCGCGCCTGGCCAAGTCAAGTTTTTTTTTTTTTTTTTTTTTTTTTTTTTTTAATTTGTTCACACCTATTTGAACTGATTTCCTGACTGACTCAATTTTCATTTATATCAACTAATTAACATCAATTAGAAAAAAAAATCCTAAAGAGAGTAAAATGAACCAATAACTGCCAAGACCCATCAGTTTGAAAATGCTGTGATTTCTAAATATAAAGTTTAAACATGTAAGGCAACTTTGGTACTTACATTATTTTTTGTAAGCATTTCTATACATATTAGCTCTTTTTTATGCACAAGATACAATTTTAAGCTTTCCTCAGACATACAATGATCATTATGTAAATATAAGGAAGGCTTTCTGCAGCATGCGCTCAAACGATGAGGAATGAGTTTATTTCGCAACATACAGGTAGAGCGGAAGGGTACCTACACATCTATACGATAATTAAGATGTTTCTTTCCATTTTCCCAATAGTTGCTACAGAGATTTAAGGTAAAATCCATTCTTGTTGTTTCAGGTTTTCATTTTCATTCATGAATCACAAATAACATTCTCTGCAGTAGAGAATACTATACTTAATAATGCCCAAATGTTTGAGACTTTAAAAAGGAAAAAAAAAATAGCAAACTCTGGTAAGCAGATTTTATATGTAAAAGGAATAAATTTAAGATATTTCCTACTGTACAACCGTAGAAGCTGCTATTTAGTCAACAGAGATCTTAAGAATGTCAACAAATTCTACTGGTATGGGGCCTCTCTCTAGGTCACTGGCTGTTTTAAAAATGGATAAATAATCTAGAAACTTTATTTTCCCCATCCACCTGCTTCTTAATTTACGGTATGCAGCGAGTAACAATGCACTTTATAGCTTCCTAAACATTTCTTCACTGCTCTTCGAAACCACTCTAGGGGGTAGCGGAGCGCAGAGCACACTTATTTCCATTTGAATGGAGGGACGGAGGGCCGGAGGCTAGTGACACAGGAGTGTACACACAGGTCAGGGTTAGTCTGCACCACACCAGCACGCCAGACCCCCATGTATCAAATCTGAGGCCAGGCAGTGGTCCTGAAGCTGAGCAAATGTGTGTGGAAGCAGGCTTAGGCCTCGCGGCACTTCGCCTCCCTCACACCGAACCCCGCCGGACACCGCGCCCTGCGGCGACTCACTTAGCAAGTCTCGCGGATTAGGTTTGATCGCATTCGGATCTTTCCCGGACGGCTAGTCGCGGATACTTCTCACCGCGAAGCAGCAGCTACCAGAAGCCGTAAAGCTATCCCAGAGCGAGGCCCCATACGCAAATCTTCCGCGTCGCCATGTGACGTCAGTACGAGCGACCCCAGGCAGGCTGTGTCGAGCTGACCCTGCCTCTCCTGAAGCCGAAGCGCCAACTTGAGAGAAGAGTTCTGTAGGCTTTTTCACTTTTGGTTATCTGCTCTGGCGCTCCTTGGGGTCGCGCATGGTCTCGGACAGGGTTTGCAAGGACTTTGGAGCTGACCAGTTTGTAGCCATAACCCTTTCGTACTTGCCAAGAAACTCTGGGCAAGACTTGAATTTTGAGCCTCAGTATTCTCGTTCATAAGGTGAGAATAAAAACATCACCTAGGGTTGATGTGAAGAGAGATGAAATCATTGTGAAATAGGAGAGTTATTGGCCTTCAACCAATGACATTTTCTGAAAACGTGCTGGAGCTATGGCTGCAGCAGTGACGCCTGCCAACGACGTTCCTGTCATCATGATGCTGACCTTTTAATTGGGAAGCAGATTGAAACGATAAGGAATTTGACAGGAGCATTTATTAGGACCTGTAAAGAAATTAAAGCAGGTCCGAGGTGGAGTTTTGTAAACTATATGCCTGAATACAAGTTTCTGTTTCCAAGGGAATTGTTACAGTTGGAGACATGTCAATTATCACAGTAAGCGTCAAGGGTAGTAACAGTGGTGTTTTAAAGCTACTGTCTGGTGGCAGAGTAATCGGGATTTTTTTGTTTGGGGGGTTTTAGCCGGGGGAGGGATTGCGAATTCAGCTCTGCATCAAAACAGTACGTGAAAAAAAAAGGACGCTATCGCAGCCGTAGTTGTTGGTGACAAGAAAACTGTGGTACGAATCTGAGCAAAAAATATTTCCACATGCCAGCTATACTTTTTCAAGATGTCCCATGGGCTACTCAAACTGACACAGCCTTATTTATGTATTTAGGTTGGAAGTGGGCAAAAGTGTATCTTACCTATGTTTCTATGTTGGGATGACACCATCATCCACCCAGCCAGCCAGTTAACCTTCCCACTTACCCTTTTACATCCGATTAGACCCTGTGTCCTCTAGTTCTCAGTCTTAAGGCCAGCACCCGGCTGGCTACATCAGAATTGCAAGGAGTGATATTTTAGAAGATTCCAAATTCCTGGACTCCATCCCCAGAGGTTCATCCCCTAGTTTTCTAGGAGGGGCCCTAGAACCTGCGTTTTTTAGATGTTCATCGCCATTACTGCCACTTTAGTTCAGGTGTTCTTGGTCAGCTTTTTCCTAAAACGTTTTCAGTTTTGTTTGCCTTTGATTGACTCAAAATTGCTGCCAAAATGATGTTTTATTATTCCAGTATCATCTTCCAACTCTCTGATATTAATAATCTTTTTAAAAGTTTTTCTTCCCTTGCAGTATCTATTTCCCTCAAGTTTCCTTTTTCTTTCTCCTGTTGGTTTTGTGCTCTATCTTTCATAATAAGAGGCTTTCCTAGGATATCTAGTGGTCCTTATCTGCTCATATGTAAGTGGGGGGGATATTTAAAAGTTGATTGGAAGATCTTGAGCCCATAGGACGTTTGTTGAAAATCAAGTGGGAGAGGAGGGGTATGGAGGCTGGGCTATGTCTCAGAATTTAGTACAATTTTCACTTAATTCTCTTATTTTAGGTGCCTGGTGTCTTCCATTACAGAGACCCCGTTTTACTACTGAACAATAAAAAAAGCCTTCAGATCCGCATCCCGCAGGGTCTCCACT
This sequence comes from Colobus angolensis palliatus, assembly GCF_000951035.1. Lineage (NCBI taxonomy): Eukaryota > Metazoa > Chordata > Mammalia > Primates > Cercopithecidae > Colobus > Colobus angolensis. The sequence continues at coordinate 7,621,523 of NW_012118932.1, read as the reverse complement.
CTTGGCTTTGGCGCCCCCCTCCCTCTTTCTCTGTAGAAGGGAGCTTCTTCCTTTCTTCTCCCTTCTTTCTTGCCTTTCTGCTCCTTAAAACCAAAAAAAAAAAAAGCCTTCAGAATAAGGCTGGGGGGGGTGGCATAAAGGATGTAACTCTCCTAAATGAACTTCCAGTCCTTTTAGTTACCCTCTTCACTTCTACTTCCTGAAGACAGTTTCTGAGCTTTTTAGGGGTTTCTGTGATACAAATAGAATTGCTTGTTGGTTTTGCTCACTGGGGGTTTACAATTCAGCTTTTTCGAGTCAACTGAGCCCTTTGCTGTTGATTCCAGAATTTTATTTCCATTATTCCTTTTCCTTAATTACCCTCAAGAGTTTATGACTTTAAAAATCCTGTTACTGTCATTTTCAGGGACTCTTAGGGAGCAAATGTACAACAGTATGTTTAAGACAGCATTTTTACCTGATAATCCAGGGTTATCATTCTAAAACATATACTAGATCAGTCATAGCATTCTTCTGCTATGAGAATAAGAAGCTTCAATGATCCCTTGTTGCCTGCATAACACTCGGACTGTTCAGCAAGGTAAACAAGAGAGCTCATTTTCTTTCTAACTCGCTCTCTCACAGCAGGCCACAGCTCCCCCTCCCATCTTCCACATTCCCCATACCTGATACTGTAAACTCTAGTCATAATGAGAGAATAGTAAGAGTTCTGAGCATACAAAGTCCTTATCATGTTTCCACACCTGTGTTTTGGCTGGGCTCAGGCTGAAATACCCTTCTTTCTCCATGCCTGCTTGATGAAAATATAGCTTACACATCAGGTCTTCAGCGATGCCTTTCTTCAAGCCCTGAGGAATAATTTATCCAGACTTCTCCGAACTCCATCCCATGAACCCACCATACTCTTGGGAGGGGTCATTTGTCATGGGACCTGCAAATTCTGGGTTTGCCAAGAACGTAAGGTCCCAACTGCTCTTTACCTAGGTCATTTTTCAGGGTTGTTTGGGATGATCCGTTTCATAGCTCAAGTATTCTTCCCAAAGAGTAGGCTTGCTTCCACTTAACTACAAAAGTAGTGAATCCCCCAAACTCAGTGTTCCTCTCCTATAATGTAACCCACTGACTGCATGTGCAGACATCCATGGAGGCCCATCTTCACCATCCAGGTGGGACTTGGGGGACATGGAAAACTGGCATAAACATGAAGTTCTGACTTCTGCTTTTGCCATAAATTACAAAGTTCTTTGTCACTCAGGAATCCAAGTTTACTGCCATAAAACAGATAACAGGCTATCTTATTAACTTTGAAATAGGTTTCAATTCCAGACCCTTCCCAGACAGCGACATATATTTCTTACAGCATCAGTTGTTATTGTTGCTGCATTATTTCCAAATCTGACCTCCTATACTAAATAGCATCCTTATAGCAGGGATTCATGTCTTATGTGCTTGTTTCCCAAACCATCTTTTTTTTTTTTTTTTTTAACTCTGCTCCATTCACTTACATTGTTCCAGTTGCAGGGAAATATCAAATGCCCACCCTGTACCCTGCTGATACTTTGTACCTTGACTGGCACTACTCTACTTACTTTAGGGCTCATCTCTCAGTTGTCAATGTCATTGTTTCCTTTAAAAAAAGTTCAAAAATAATTTGGAAAATCATTGACCCTACTTGAAAACAAGGTTAGGTAGGTCCTCCTGTTATGTGCTCTTGTAGCACATTATCACAGTTGGGATAATAAGGCATTGTGTGATTTACTCTAACAGTGTTCAGCTGCTCAGAAGGCAGAGAGCAAATTAGTGGGTTTTTCAGGCTTGGTGTTTTGACAGGTATTAGTCTGTTCTCACATTGCTTCAAGTAAATATCTGAGACTGGCTAATTTATAAAGAAAAAAGGTTTAATTGACTCAGTTCCACATGGCTGGGGAGCCCTCAGGAAACTTAAAATCATGGTGGAAGGCACCTCTTCACAGAGCACGAGGAAAGAACAGCCAACTATGAAAGTAGAATGGAAGGCCAGGAGTGGTGGCTCACACCTGTAATCCCAGCACTTCGGGAGGCCGAGGTGGGCGGATCATGAGGTCAAGAGATCAAGACCATCCTGGCCAAAACGGTGAAACCGTCTCTATGAAAAATATAAAAATTAACTGGGCATGGTGGCACATGCCTGTAGTCCCAGCTACTCGGGAGGCTGAGGCAGGAGAATCACTTGAACCCAGGAGGCGGAGATTGCAGTGAGCCCGAGATTGTGCCACTGCACTCCAGCCTGGCGACGGAGTGAGACTCCATCTCAAAAAACAAAACAAAACAAAACAAAACTCCTCACTCTTTGCTTTCACAATAACAAGCGTGGTAAGGGTGGTGTCAGTCCATAAGTTAGATAGGCAGTTGCTAGGCAGATGTCCTTGCAGAAGTATGTGTGTATGTGTGTGTTCAGATTGTGGTGGCCTGTGCAGGTTGTAAATTTTTGTAGTCTTTTGATAGTTCTTGTTATCAACCATATGTACATGAGAACCCTTCCCCTTCATGGCCTTTCCTGGCTCCGTTTATCAGGGTTTTAATACAAGTGACTCCATTTTCAATTTGACAACTTTCACATTTCCTCTTTTGATCAAGGTCTTTCTCAAAAGCATCACTGATCAATCATCCTATATGTAGGTTTTGATGTCTCTTGGTGCCAGTCTGCCCCCATGTTGAAGGGAGTCATTGGTAACTAAGAATTAGCATCAAAATCCTTTAGCCACATTTGAGCAACAAAAGAGGTTTGGAGGGAGTGGATCTCAAGCTAAGTCTACCTGGAGTCCATTGTTAAGTTCAATTTTGTCTCTTCCACAGGCACTGGCTATCATCTCAAAGTGCTGGGAGAGCATTATTCTGTTAGGAGTTGCATTTCTATGCAAATTTGACAAGAAACAGGTATAAAGTTCTTAAAAAAAATACAAAGTAACTATCTCAGCATAATAGTTTTGAGCCATGAACCTAGGCTTAAAGGCAACC
>NW_012118932.1:7607972-7618476 GCF_000951035.1 Colobus angolensis palliatus | reverse complement strand
TATCTCAGCATAATAGTTTTGAGCCATGAACCTAGGCTTAAAGGCAACCAACTGAATAAATCAAATGATCATGAGGAATTAGGTGAGACCTGTTAGAGCATTATTCTGTTAGGAGTTGCATTTCTATGCAAATTTGACAAGAAACAGGTATAAAGTTCTTAAAAAAAAATACAAAGTAACTATCTCAGCATAATAGTTTTGAGCCATGAACCTAGGCTTAAAGGCAACCAACTGAATAAATCAAATGATCATGAGGAATTAGGTGAGACCTGTTATACCATGTGGCCTATTTTCTTATTTTGTGTATATAGATTCCCCAAAGGAATGTATCCAGGTACAGCATGTAGTATGAGCAAAAGCACAGACATCTCTTTGTTTAGCTGGTACACAGCAATCCTATTATTTAGCATTCCATGACTGGCCTGAATTAAAGCAGAGAGAGCTAACTCTGTTTTAAAAAAGACCGTTAGTACAATTTGAACAAAAAGTTTACTGAGGATGTTGCCAGTATTACCCCCTGGGTAGACTAAAGGATTTGTTAAGTCAGATTCTGTCAAGTCACTCACACTATCTACTGATTGTGAAATTTCAATTACACCATTATCCTGCCAAATGAAAGAGGCAGGCATAAACAAGGAAGAATAAAGAGGGGCAAAAGTGTCATTAGGATGGGGAGTTATGTTCCATCATCTTGGAAAAAGCTGCGCACAGTATGAAGATGTTAACTTTTCATTCCGTTTTACAGGTTATAGCATTGAGCAGTTTTGTGAACCTTTGGGCATGAGATTTCTCCCTTAAAATTCAGTTAGTTTGAGCTTGGGCTTTAAGAACATAGCAAGTCTCATTTTTAGTAATTCTATGGACGAATGTTGGATTGGAGGAACCTAGAAGAATTAAAGATCCAGTCCAGCGACCAAGGTTTACCTAGTTGCACAGAAATTTTCTTAACACTGGCAGGTGCCCTACTAGTAATCTTTCCTGTGACCAGTTTATCCTTAACATGGGAGACTTTTTCTTTGGATACCTTCAATATTAAGTATGTAGTATTTTCAGGGTGGTGCCTTTCACTTAGTTAATATGCATTTATGTTCCCTCTGTCATTTGATGGCTTGATTGCTCATTTCTTTTAAGCACTGAATAATACTCTATTGTCTGAATGTACTACAGTTTATTCATGTACCTACCCACCCCGACACTTTGAATCTAATCCTGCTCTTCCATGACACTCCCTCTTTCCCCATAGTGCTTCCAAGGAACTTGCCACGATGTAGTGCTTACTTAGCATTGCATTTCTAATTACTTTATTTGTCCCTCATAGTCAACCAGACGTTTTGCCTGTTTCATAAGAGATGGCCTATTTATTGAAATGCCTGGATCAGAGAAATAAGATATGACTGATTAGGTGGTGCCAAGAATGGAGCCTGGAAGTTGTCTTCATGCTGTTTACCATAATGCACCAACTAAAGTCACCATTAAAAAAAAAAAAGCACACACATATTTAAACATACTTATTACACATATTTATCAACAAGGCATCACAAATAAGTCACAAAAAGTAGGCTTAGTTTAGTTCACAATATAAATCCCGTGAAAACACATTTTTCATCTCTGCAGTTTATAATACTCTACGTATATTAATTTAAAGCAGTTAAACAACATTTGAGATTAAATTGGTAAAAAAAAAAAAAAAATTGAATTCAGACTTCAGAAAATTGTGAAGTTAAAGGCCATGATGGAGAAATATTAAGAAATCTGTAGAATTACCAAACTGTCACAGTATTATTTTTCCTTTACAAAAGCATCTCAGTAAAACAACTACAGAAAACGCAAAGTAAAATCAGAGATTTTGGTTTAGTACTTTCCCTGAGTCTCTTGTTTTAAAAATCAAAGTAAGGCCAGTTCAAAATTGACCCACAGGTCTTGCCTCCTCCATGCTGCCATGGGGAATACATTTAAGACAAGAGGCTGCACATGTTGAGGTGGTCCCAGGGCTTTATTCAAATGCCAATTTGCCCGTGTCACTGCCACAGGGTTATCTGACCCACTGCTGCATGTGGGCTTACAGAGCTGTCAAAATTTTATCTTGGCCTGCTATAATATAATATGTGAGACTATATACCAAAGGAAGACAAACAGTTTCAGTTATTAATAAATATTAAATTTCTAAATGGATCTGGACACTATATACATCAAATTATGGTAACATAACAGAAACAAACACTTTTATGTTTAAAAATTCTTACATAAGCAAAGGTTTGGGGTCATCTTAAACTTCTAAATCTCAGATGTTACAAGAAAAAACTTCAAAAAAGAAATCAAACTCATTAGATCTTAATAAAGTAGAAAAAAGTGATTATAAGATGATACTAATTCCCCAAAGTGGTTGTCTCTTTGATCCTTAAACAAAACTGGCCCCTATTGTGTCTGTACTTGATCACTTAATTGCAATAATGTTTATGTGTACATGTGTACATCTACATGTATATATGCTTGCAAGTGATCAAGCACTTCATTAAAAAAGCATATGATAATTAAGGATAAAGGGATTGTTTGAATCTAAAAATCTAGTTTTTATTTCAAATGTACCAGGTTACTTGCTGAGCTTATAGTATCAGGGCACTAAATACTATGGATCACATTTTCTAGTCAAATGTAGGAAAAACGTTTTCCACAGATTTTTACAACCCTTTTTAGGACATCTCAAAGAGAGATGGCAAAGATCTGCCAATTATGTCTCCTTCAATCATAATGAAATCTTAATTGTAAACTAATTTCAAAAAGTTAATAATCATTAGCTTTTTGAAAGCTAACAGTCATAAGCTGTCTTAAAATCAGAGGTGAAATGATGGTTCAAATCACAAAAGTATGACACTTATTCACATTCTAATTAATTATTTAATCTAAGTATTCCATTGCACATGTGGGGTAACTGAGGCACCACAGATTATATTTTGTTTGTTTGTTTGTTTTTAAAGATTTGTCTATAGTTAGACAGGGAAGTCAAGGTCATAACTACAGCCAGAACTGTAGAGGCTAGACACCTATGAGGTATAGTATTCTATTCAAACTTTGTGTGAAATGTTATATTTAACTCACCTGTCTTGTTGGCATCACCTCTCCTTAACTCTAACTTCTTGCAAACCCTTTAAAGCATGGACTTGGCAAATGTCAGTGACCACCTGCCTTCTCTGACCAGGTTAAAAATGCTAGCCAATGCTTGTGTAAAAAAAAGAACACCACATATTGTTGTATTATATGCAATTAGAGATGTTCAGTTATCGCACTTTGGTATCCTTTTCAGAAAAAAAAAAAAAAATCTCCAAACTTATAAAGGTAAACATAAGCATGGCATTTTACATTGTACCAACTGAGTAACAGTAAATAGATGAGGTGTGACCACTATAACTTCTTGACCAACTTTCTATCTTGAAACTACACACATCCAACCCTACCAGCTACCATTCCAGTTCTACAGGATATTTTCCCGTGAGACAAGCTGTACAATGACCACTCTTTTCAAAACATTCCAGGCCATTTCCATTTTCTTGGATCATAATGTCATGCTTTTTCTCTTTCTGTTTTTTAAACTTTATCCCTTCTTGTACAGATGAAACCAGTCCTTCTACTGACAGATACACAACACTGTTTGCTCCTAAAGGGAGAAAGAAGGAAAAGTAAAAATGTAATGAGAATTCCTTTAGAAAGGAAGAAATGCTTCAACAGAGAATATTTACAAAAAAAAAAAAAAAAAAAAAAAAGAGAATAGTTACAAACAGAATAATTTAACCTAGGATAAAAATTTCTCCTTTAGCCTTTCTTTAAAAAAAAGGAAAAAATAAGTCAATAAAACTTAGTTCCTTTATTTTTAAAATTTTAAATTGGAATCTAGGGGATAATATAATTTAAAAGAGCAGAGGAAGCTTCAAGTCTAGAATGGAATTAGAGGGCTTTGGGAGTAATTTTCTTAATTGAGAAAGTGGAATTTAAAGTCAGGAAGATCTAGGCTCAAATTTAAGCTCAAGTTCACTCAGTTTTCCGAAGTCTATTCTTTCATCTATATAAGATGGTGGAAACATTGCCTAAATGTAGAGTTTTTATGATGTTATGATAATACAAATAATATAAGCAGTATAGTTTCTGGCAAAGTGTGAGTGCTCATAACATGTATGACACCCATCAGGGTGATATTTAAAAATATTTAACCAGTGAGGCACATGCATAACAGGTTAAAAGAAACACCAGCCATAAACAAATGGTGTAGAGGTAGCAAGGCACAATGACTAAATATCATGTGTTATTTCCACAGTTTATACATCACCTGATTTTGAAAGGAAGATGTCTTACCCAGGAAAACTTAAATCTCAAAGTCTCCTTATCTCATTATTGAATATGAACCTACACAAACTTTTTACTTTGTGATTTGTATCCACATCCAAATTACTCTGTTAGAATCTGATTAAATTATTTTTGTTTTTCTTGGGATCTGACTTTTGGGAGGTTTTAAGTGATATGCTTGTACTTCCCTCCACCTGGAAACCACCTCTCCCTTCTCTGATCTCACCTTGGCTTAGCTCTCCAACACAAGAAGACTCTATGGCGTCTGCCCCATGCCCACTACTCTCACTGTTGAGAATAGTATTCAATATCTGCTTAACTTTATAAAACTTTTAACAAACATTGAATACTCCTTTTTACTAAAGGTGTAAAGACTGTCAAGCTTTGGATTTTCTCTGTTAATAATCAAAGTTTATAGAAATTTTAATACTTACCTAGATATTCTGCAAGGTGATCAAATTCTGGTTTATTGGCAATGAGCTCTTCTTTTGTAGGAATGTTTATTCCCATGAAGCATGGATATTTAATTGGTGGTGAAGCTACTCGAATGTGTACCTTGGAAAGAAATCATTGTACACAAGGTTTGTAACACTATGCAAAATTCTCTTTCATTGTGCAAATACAATATAAAATTGTTTTACATAATATTCAGTAACAACATACAGGTAATAAACTATTCTTTCTACAAAGCTGCTTCTTGTTTTTTTTCTGTCACCTAATCATGAGGAATTTTCTTTCTCTAGATATCCTACTTCTTATTTGATGTCTTTACATTCCTAGAGCCACTTAGATTTTATCTTACCATTTAAAAAAGGAAAAATACAATTTACCAGGTTATAACAAAACCTTACTACTACAACAGAGTTGTTTTTGTCTGTTACTTTTATTTTTATTTTTTTGCCTTTCATCAGGTACATTTAAATGGCTATACTCAGTGTCCACATTTCCTTTTTAAACTGTATTAGAATAGATTTTCCCATTTTTGCTATGTAGTCTTCTTAGTATTTAATGGCTGCATCATATTTAATCACTGATATATCAATTTACTAAATTATATTCTCCAACTGGGAGATATTTAAGCCATTTCCAGGTTCTTTGACTTTATTCTTTTTCACTGTTGCAATAAATGATGAAATTATGTTAAACTCTTATATCTATTACATAATTTCCACAGAATTCCAGAGTAAGATGATCATAATCCTAAGCACAAGTATAAAAAGGCTGGAAAATCATAATCCCAATTATCTTGGAAACTTTCTAAATAAACTGGCATACTGCTTTTCATCCCACTTTCTTCTACAGTGAGATTTTATTTTTGATTTTTCAGAGATGGGGTCTTACTATACGTTGCTCAGGCTGAGACTTTACTTTTAAATTTACTCAACTATTAGTTGTAAATGGCATCTCACTTCTGTAATATGAGCTATGAAATAGAATAAGCTTTGAAATCTTAAAATAACTTAGTATGTATCTATATAAAAACATGTACACAATATATACATTTGTCAATTTAAAAAATAAAAATTAAAAAAAAATTTTTTTTTCAAGACATAAAGTGAGGCCAGGTGTGGTGGCTCACACCTGTAATCCAAGCACCTTGGTAGGCTTAGGCAGGCGGATGGCCTGAGCTCAGGAGTTTGAGATCAGCATGGGCAACATGGCAAAACCCTGCCTCTACTGAAAATACAAAAAATTAGCCGGGCATGGTGGTGTGTGCCTATGGTCCCAGCTATTTTGGAGGCTGAAGTGGGAGGATCGCTTGAGCCCAGGATGTAGAGGTTGCAGTGAGGTGAGATCGAACCACTGCATTCCAACCAGGTGACACACTGAGTCCCAGTATCAAGCAAAAAACAAAAGACTTAAAGTGATATTAAAAAATAACTTGGCTGGGCATGGTGGCTCATGCCTGTAATCCAAACACCTTGGGAGGCCAAGGCAGGTGGATTACTTGAGCCCAGAAGCTCAAGACAAGCCTGGGACACATGGTGAAACCCCACCTCCACTAAAAATACAAAACTTAGCCTGGCTGCAATGACGCATGCCTATAGTCCCAGAAACTCAGAAGGCTAAGGTGGGAGGATTGCTTGAGCCCCAGAAGCAGAGGTTGCAGTGAGTTGAGATGGTGCCATAGCACTCCACCCTAGGCAACACAGCCAGACACTGTCTTTAACAAAGAAATTTTAAAAAATATTAAGTCAAAGATATTACACTGGAATTGGCTACATGTCTTCAAGTAGAGAAAGCAATCAATACTCCACTGATTTTAAAGAGCATTCTATTTTGTGCTTTTAGACTTTTTTTTTGAGATTGGTTCGGCTCACTGCAATCTCCACTTCCTGGGCTCAAGCCATCCTCCCACCTCAGCCTCCTAAGTAGCTGGAATTTCAGGTGCGTGCCACCACGCCCCACCCATTTTTTGTAATTTTAGGAGAGGCGAGTTTCACTACGTCACCCAGGCTGGTCTTGAACTCCTAGACTCAAGCAATCTGCCCACCTCAGCCTCCCAAAGTGCTGGAATTACAGGCATAAGTCACTGTGCCCAGCCTATTTTGTGTAGTCTTTTTGTTAAAATTTTAGGTTTTTTAAAATTTAATTTTTTAAAATTTAATTTTACTATTATCTTTTATTTTTGTAGAGACAGGGTCTCACTATATTGCCCAGGCTGTCCTCGAACTCCTGGGCCCAAGCAACCCTCTTGCCTCAGGCTCCTGGGATTACAGGCATGAGCTACCTCACCCAGCCTTAAGCTTTTATATTGAGCTTTTTAATCTATTAAGGATTACATTTAATGTAAGTGTGGCTGTTACATGTTCTCCAAGTTGCTACACAGTTAATCCTAAATCAAACTGATATAAAAAAGTTAATTTATTATATTGAACATCCATTTTGATTCACTACCCTGAATTGCAATTTTATGCCAGTATCTTATTGTTAACTGATGCTTTAGGATATGTTTTTATATTACTTACCTCTTTTGCACCAGATTCTTTGAGCAGTTTTATTATAGGTGAGATGGTATTGCCTCTCACAATTGAATCATCTACAAGAACAATTCTTTTGCCTTTAAAGTTGTCTGACAATACTCCAAATTTTTTTGCAACACCAAGTTGTCTTAACCTCATGTTTGGCTGAATGAAGGTTCTCCCTACATACCGGTTTTTACACAGCACCTCCACATATGGAAGTCCACACTGATAGAGAAGAAATGAAAGGACAATGAGGAGCAATATACAGAATAGGCAAATATTAGTACTCTAGATTGTGTTGCCACCAGAATATTCAAGTGAAATTTCAAAATAATTTTCCTTTATTATTTGGAAAAAAGGCAAAGAGAAAAACCACTAAACAAAATATACTTGGTGGAAAAACCAATTCATTTCGCGAGGACTCATAATGTTTTTGTCTTAAACATTATTCTTGTTTTGAAAGATAACACTAAGCATATGAAGACATGACAAAGATTAAATCACTGTCAGAAAAATTCATTATTCAAAATGATAATTTTTAAAGAAATGAATTAAATAAATTAAAACCAGTAGACCAATGAGATACTTTTTAGGGATAGGAGGTAATTAACCCATTTATCAAGGTAATCTTTTATAAAATGTATGCATATTAATTATTTTAGAAGCTAATAAAGTATCCAAGGTAGTGAATATTGGATGTTATACCCCAGGATTACTATAGTTATACAATCTACCTGGTTATGAAAATAAAGCATAACAGTGACAACATTATGCTAAATGAACATAAACAGCTTTATTATTACCCATACTTAGTAGCAAGCAAATATTCCAGTGACTTGTGAAGATAATTCAAGATAATATTAAGTAAATTTTTCCACTGAAGTCAATATATAGTTGATGAACAGCATGGGTATGAATGAAGTGCATTGAGTCTATTTATAGGTGGATTTTCTTCCATCTCTGCCACCCCTGAGACAGCAAGATCAGCCCCTTCTTTTCCTCTTCCCTCCTCAGCCTACTCAACGTGAAGACAACAATGACGATGAAGACCTTTATAAAGATCCACTTTTACTTAAGGAATAGTAAATATATTTTCTCCTCCTTATGATTTTCTTCAAAGCATTTACTTTTCTCTAGCTTAAGTTATTGCAAGAATACAGCATAGAATACATATACAAAATATGTTAATCAACTGTTTATGTTATTGGTCAGGCTTCCAGTCAACAGTAGGTTATCAGTTAAGTTTGGGGGCATTAAAACGTATACAACACAGATTTGACTGTGCAGAGGGCTGGCACCTTTAACCCCCAAATTGTTCAAGGCTCAACTGTATATTCATGATGTTATCTTTTTAAAAAGAAGGGGGCAAATTTCTGAACCCTTCAGTGAACGTTTTTTCTTTTCAGTGAACCTTTTAGTGGTTTTCACTAAAATAGTGCCATTGAGTAAAACGCCTGGAAAATAAATAACGCTTGTAAACAAACCAACATTAACCACCAAACCTTCCTTTCTCCTTAGAAATGTTGATGAGTTTCTCTTTATAGGCAAGGATTTCTTATTCCACAGCTAGGAGAGCAATTCACTGCATGTTAATTAAGAGAAAATACCTTTCCTGCATAAGCAAGAGCAGCAGGCGTAGCAGATTCTGGAACAGTGCTGACCAAATCTGCATCCACAGGTGCTTCAATCGCTAGCTGCTGGCCACAACGGTATCTTACTGTATAAACCATTTGGTCTGGTGTGTTTGTAAAAGGAGAGAGAGTATTTTACTTAGCATAATATAACAGTGTTATTCTAAAAAACTAGTGCCAGAATTCTATAGATTGAGTATAAAAAGAAATGCAATATATACAAAAATATGAATGTGGAAATACACAAACTAGGGAATTGAACTGTGTGGTTTTAAAAAAAATTTGACCCTTCATATAGATCTAAAAATCATAATCCTTACTCCTAACAAAAAACAAAATCCAAGAGTCAAAAGGAAGTGAAAAATAGCGATCTTATGACTTGTGGGCTCAGTCCTATATCCACAACATATAACTATGTGCCTTCGAAGAGCCAGGTAAGCCTTTGAGGCAAGAACTGCCATATTTCAAGGAGACAGCTAAAACATTTACATGAATATTCAAAGAAAAGAAATCTACTTACCTTCAAACATACTGTCTGGTCTTGCAAAATAAACATATTCAAAGATACAAAAAGCCATTGGGTTTCCTTCAGACCTTGATATAATATCAAGAGTTCGGACATTATGTCTGGATATTTCCACAATTTCTCCAGGCAAGACTTCACGGTAATATCTTGGGAAACAATGTTAAAGAAAGAAGACTTTTAATAAACTAGTCCTTAAGGCTGATGAAAACATTAATTATAAAACACATAGAGTACCTTCCCTTAGAGAAACAATTGATTCATTCAATATAAAATCTAGAAGTGGCTTTTTAAAAAGTGGTATGTCTCCTGCAATGATTTCTGTATAATCTCTCTGTAAACTCTAAGTTCTAGTATAGAATTAAAAAATTAAGGGCCCTAAGTTGTATTGAATTTTAAAAGAATAAAGTATAAAGAAAACATTTTCTCCTGGCTTACATTTTTCTATCATAACTATCTCTCAGTGAGGAAGTTCTTCCTTTCTAAAATAAGTCTCTATGTTCATATTGTACTGTAAAAAGAGAAAAATATACAAAATAATTAAGTTTCATAGTATCTTGAAAGAATGCCAGCGTCAGAATTAGAAGCTATTAGTAGAACATTAAACTCAATGCAACTGCTGAACATAACATGCATAAGAAAATCCCTTTATAAACATTTTCTATCAGATATCAGAAGGAAAACTTTCAAACTTTCACGTAAATAAGAAACTGTGTCTAAAAAAAAATTCTTTTCAATGTGGGAAAAGATAATACGCCAAATAAGGTAAAACTTACCTTGCACCAATAGATAAGAAGCTACAAGATTCTGAAGACACCACCCATCCTTCTGTTTCTGATGTTTTTTTCTCTGTAAATCACAAATCAACTCAGTTAATGGATTCAAGAAATTTTAAGAGGCTATTTCAACAGAACAGCTAACACTAAATAAATAAGTAAAAAAAAAAAATTCATAGAATAACCATTTCTTTTTTTTTTTTGAGACGGAGTCTCGCTCTGCCGCCCAGGCTGGAGTGCAGTGGCCGGATCTCAGCTCACTGCAAGCTCCGC
>NW_012118932.1:7600772-7607132 GCF_000951035.1 Colobus angolensis palliatus | reverse complement strand
CTCTACTAAAAATACAAAATTAGCTGGGTATGGTGGCGCATGCCTGTAATCCCAGCTACTCAGGAGGCTGAGGTAGGAGAATCACTTGAATCCGGGATGCAGAGGTTGCAGTGAGCTGAGATTGCCCCATTGCACTCCAGCAGCCTGGGCAACAAGAGCGAAACTCTGTCTCAAAAACAAAACAAAACAAACAACAACAAAAAAACAAACGGGACTCATCCTCAGAAGTACTCAAAGAAACATACTTCAAAAAGGAAGAATACATTTACCATTATTTCATTACTTAGCTCCCTCCCACCCATCAACTCTCTATACCTAAAGATTTCAGGGCTTGATAGCAGTACGACAATAACTGAAAAACATTATGAAATGATATTCCTTCTGAAGTTTATTACCTTTGTCATTTATATCAGACACTGGAATAAGACGACCAATGCATAAGGGACGATTTCCATAAGGATCTCGTACTGCATAAATAACATCTCTGTGCATTATAAGCAGGGAGTATGCTGTGGGTGCTTCCTTCATCAAATTTTTAATCCTGGAATTAATTAAATAATTGAATGAATAACTTCAGTTATAAACATATGCAAGGCAAAACTCTCCTTACTAGAGCTCCAAGTTTAATCCAGTTCTCTGCTTACCTGGCTACCCAGTCTGGGGTGTCATCTTGTTCCTGAGGAGGGGTATACGCCAGTAACTGGGTAATCATTTCACTATCAGAACTTGTGGACAGACCAATACCATGACGCAGAAGCTATACAGAAAAAGAGAGAAGTTTAATCATCAGAGGGGAAGCTCCACCCCACCCCAAACCCAGTAGCCAACCATAATGGAAAGAAATAAGGCATTCTGTGGATGTCCAGCTACGAAATCCTGCACCCCACTAATGTAGCAGTCCCCAATATTTTTGGCACCAGGGACCAGTTTAGTGGAAGACAATTTTTCCATGGACCAGGGACAGGGGATGGTTTGGGGATGATTCAAGCGAATTACATTTATTGTGCACTTTATTTCTATTATTACTATATTGTAATATATAATGAAATAATTATACAACTCACCATAATCAGTGGGAGCCCTGAGCTTGTTTTCCTGCAACTAGACAGTCCTATCTGGGGGTGATGGGAGACAGTAACAGATCATCAGGCATTATACATTAGCTTCTCCTAAGGAGAGCACAACCTGGATCCCTTGCATGTACAGCTCACAACAGGGTTCATGCTCCTATGAGAATCTAATGCTGCTGATGATCTGGACAGGAGACAGAGCTCAGGTGGTAATAGTGAGCAATGGGGAGCACCTATAAATATAGATGAAGCTTCACTTGCCGCTCACCTCCTGCTGTGTGGCCTTGTTCCTAACAAGTCACAGACTGGTACCAGTCCCTGGCACAGGGGTTGGGGACTCCTACACTAATGGTATGTGTATACTAATAACAGATGACCATGGCTGGAGGCAATATAGGAAATCTAGAAGGTTTTCAAGCAGGAAAAAAAAGTGCTTTAAGAGATGTATAGAAAAGCTTTTGAATACTAAATTTGAAGGCATGCAGACCTGAAAGTGGGTAGGGGATCTTGAAAATTTGGTTTGTGGGTCTGACCTTTTCTACCCTCAACACTCTTGATAAACTGGGTATATTCCTATAAAAGTAGTACACTACAGTGTTAACTTTCAAGCTGGGTTTGTTAGTGATCATAATGGTGGCTACCCATCCTCATTGATTATTACTGATAGAAGAAAGGAATCAACTGTATTGAACAATGAAATGTAGCAGATGCAATAAATATCATTTGAGTGTCCTCTATGATAATTACAAAGTTCTGAGCAAGACTGACCAGGACAAGGGCAGCCCCATGGACATGCACAGATTGAGTCTGAATGGGCACTACAGAACATTTTCAGTAGGGAGCTAAAAGTAGAGATGAAGTTTAGCATCTGGGTAAGGGGTAATGTCAGGAAACAGTGAGTTAGTGGTTATCTCTAAGTGGTGAATTTTAAAGAAATTTTTACTCCATATTTATATGTTCATGATTGTCTGAATTTTTAAATGAACTATACATTTTTTCATTTGGGGACAGAAAAGCACAATAAGGTCATTATAATACCTACAAACAGGGCTGGACAAAGCTCTAGGAAATGTCTAAAGACAGAACTGAAAATAGAATGACAATGAATGGTACAAAAGCCTGGTTTCTAGATATTTTTGACCCAGCAATTCATTATTATTCAGCTTCTGTAACTGTTCATCATATGTGAATTGCCCAGCTCTAGAATGCTTATAGGATGATGGGGCATGTGGGTAACCATCTATTACTAAATATCACCAGGTTCTGAGGTTACCAAGTCAAGATTATTGGGAGCTAATAAACTGAAGAAATCAACATTAATTAATGAATGCCTGAATGGATAAAAGGAAGCTACTAGGAATGAATATAAAGACAGGCAGTTTAAAAAAAAAAAAAAAAGATAAAATGAATGAAAGATAGGAACAAATTTGACATCATTAGCACAGAAAGCTCCAAACAACATGCTGTGAACCAAGAGTTTAAACACTCTCTGTCCCTTTTCCCATACTCTAGTTTTCTGTCATTGTTTCCAATTCATTTTTTTCATGTCATCTCCAAGTTTATACTCCATTTTATTTTTATGCTTTTGTGATATATAAGAAGAAATACATATGTTGATTTTTATCCTGGTCTTTCCTGGTACATAGTTCCTAAAACCCTTAGAATTGCCAAAATGATAGGTGTCCTTTTGTATGCTGTTGAGATGACCGGTAGCTAGGGGTTCCTACATAGCATCAGTATGAGGGCTGGTTGCCAGGGGAATCAACCAGAGGGTTGGAGCTTCCAGCTTCATCCCTGGACCCCCAGGGAAGGGTAGAAAGGCTAAAGGTTGAGCTGATCACCAGTGGCTGATGATTTAATCATTCATGCCTACTTCATGAAGCCTCTATAAAAATTCACAATGACTAGGTTCAGAGAACTTCTGGATAGCTGAACACTTGGAGATGCCTGGAAGGTGGTGCCCCTGGAAAGGGCATGGAAGCTCCATGCTCGTTCCCACATACCCTGCCCTTTCCATCTTTTCACCAGACCGTTCTTCTGTAGCCTTTGTAACATCCTTCATAATAAACTGGTAAACGTATACAAAGTACTTTCTTGAGTTTTGTGATGTTTGAAACCAAAGGCAGTGCCAGGGCTGTTGCAGGAACTCCCAATTTATAACTGGTTGTCAGATGTACCAGAGGCCTGGACTTGCAACTAGCATCTGAAGCGGGGGACAATCTTGTGGGATTGAGCCCTTAACTTCTGGAACCTGACTTTACCTCCAGGTACTATCAGAATACAACTGAATTATAGGATACCCATTTGGTGTCCTCTGGAAAATTGGCTGGTATAAGAAACCCCCCTATTTGGCCACAGAAGTGTGCTGAGTCTGAGAATAGGAAAAACAGCTTGGTTTTTCTTATCTCATACAAGCTTTGTACATAGCAACAGAGTTAAAGAGATAGCAAGTCCATAAACTCTAATTTCTCTATGCTTCCAACCATAAATCAACTCTCCCAAATCTCTAAAGCAGTGCATTCAAAAAGTGAGTCTAAAATGCGTATTCTCACCCTTGTCTCCAACTCCAGGGGACATCTTACAATCTGGAATTTTAACAAGTACTCCAGATCACTCTGATGCAATTGTTTGTTGCAGTTAAGTAACAGGTAGCAACAATTAGAAAATGCCTTTTACAAAGGTCCTTAACTTTTTTTTTTTTTTTCCTTTTTGTGGAGAACGGGGTCTCGCTGTATTACCCAGGCAGGTCTCGAACTCCTGGGCTCAAGCTATCTTCCCGCCTCTGTCAACTTTTATTCATTAACCCATGCTAATCATTTAAAAAGGCTCAGGGAAAACAAACAAACAAACGTACCTTTTTCCTTAATCGAGCAGCATTTACCAATTCGCCATTATGTGCTACAGCTATCTTCCCATGAAGTGTTTCAACAACAAAGGGCTGACAATTTTCTAATTCACATTTTCCTGTAGTGGCATATCTTGTGTGTCCAATTCCAAGATTTGAAACATATAATTTTTTCAAATTGTCTTCAGTAAAGACGTGATTTACAAGACCCATTCCCTTGAGAAATCAAAAAGTGCAACTTAGAAAAAAACAGATTAGTACTGCTAGTAATAAACGCCTCTCTTCTCTGCTCAGCCAATCCAAATAAGACAAAGAAGTACATTTAATTTCTCTGTGTTTCAGAATTCTAATCTAAAAAAAAGGCCAAAAACAAATAACCTAACTGTAAGAACTGTGAAGCACTTACTTAAAAAAAAAAAAAAATTATTGAGGGAAAAGTCACATAACATAAAATTAACCATTCTACAGAGAAAAATTTAGTGGCATTTAATACCTTCACAATGTTGAAGCACTTGTGTTTCATAAGATAGTATTCACTAAAACATTTAAGAACAGATGTACTAAGCAATAAAATTTGTCAAGCATAAAAACTAAGATTTCCATTAAACAAATCAAAGCATCTTAAAGCATTTAAATAAATGACTCCCTATTTGAGTTGGTCTTAGGCAAAAAATTGTCACTGGGGAAGAAATACATCCTAATTTGACAAATGTTAGGATATAAAGTTGAAAGTGACTGATCCAAAGAATATCACTTTTGATTGCAAATTATTTATTCAAACACCCCCCCCATGTTAATGATCACCTGTCTTTTGTTATCTTTGTCATCCCATTTCTTTCACTTTTTAATTAATTAATTTATTTTTTTGAGACGTAGTTTTACTCTTGTTGCCCAGGCTGGAGTGCAATGGCGTGACATCGGCTCACCGCAATCTCTGCCTCCCAGGTTCAAATAATTCTCCTACCTCAGCCTCCCAAGTAGCTGGGATCACAGGCATGCGCCACCACTCCTGGCTAATTTTGTATTTTGAGTAGAGACAGGGTTTCTCCATGTTGGTCAGGCTGGTCTCGAACTCCCGACTTCAGGTGATCCTCCCGCCTTGGCCTCCCAAAGTCCTGGGATTACAGGCATGAACCACCACACCCAGCCTGTCATCAAGATTTCTTTTCTTTTTTTTTTTTTTCTTTTTTTGAGACGGAGTCTCGCTCTGTCGCCCAGGCTGGAGTGCAGTGGCTGGATCTCAGCTCACTGCAAGCTCTGCCTCCTGGGTTTATGCCATTCTCCTGCCTCAGCCTCCCGAGTGGCTGGGACTACAGGCGCCCGCCACCTCGCCCGGCTAGTTTTTTTTTGTATTTTTTTTGTAGAGATGGGTTTCACCGTGTTAGCCAGGATGGTCTCGATCTCCTGACCTCGTGATCCGCCCGTCTCGGCCTCCCAAAGTACTGGGATTACAGGCTTGAGCCACCGCACCCGGCCAAGATTTCTTAAAGTTCAAATTTACCTTGTGTGATTTGAATGTTGGCACTGAACTCCCGTCACTAGTCACAATACCAGCACTCTCCTGACCCCTGTGAATATAAAAAGATACTAGCTGTTAAATCTGCCAATCGATAAGCTTCTTGAAGAACTTTATCAAGCATACTTTCTCGACAAGCATCCATGAACTTAGTGTGACAACACATTAAATGCTACTTGTACTAGCACTACTCCTATTGATGATGCTGATGCTGATGATTAGCAATCACAGCAGATGACAATGTAACAATTAGATATCTAATTCTAACTAACATGTCCTAAGCATTTTACGCTGTAAAAATAAATAATTTAAAACCTATTGGAACCCCAAATATACTTTAGGCCTTGAGAGAGATATGACTGTGATCCAAGTCACATATGGTTACAACTTCTGTTTCTCAGACTATAGATTAACTCACTTTCTAATTTTTCTGGTTCTGTACAATGACTAGAGAGAATTAAAAGACATCAGAGACGGCCAGGCGTGGTGGCTCACGCTTGTAATCCCAGCACTTTGGGAGGCCGACACGGGCAGATCAGGAGGTCAAGAGTTGGAGACCATCCTGGCCAACTGTCGACTAAAAATACAAAAATTAGCTGGCCATGGTGGCACACGCTTGTAGTCCCAGCTACTGAGGAGGCTGAGGCAGGGGAAACGCTTGAATCAGGGAGGCGGAGGTTGCAGTGAACCAAGAAGAAAAAAAAAAAAGACATCAGAGATGATAACATCCTGCCTTCTCAAGTGATGACCTCTGTTAAAGATTAACTTCTAGGCGGAGGCGGGTGGATCACAAGGCCAGGAGACTGAGACCATCATGGCTAACATGGTGAAACCCACCCCGTCTCTATTGAAAACACAAAAAATTAGCCGGGTGTGGTGGTGTGCGCCTGTAGTCCCAGCTACTCAGGAGCCTGAGGCAGGAGAATGGC
>NW_012118932.1:7597487-7600407 GCF_000951035.1 Colobus angolensis palliatus | reverse complement strand
AAAAAAAAAAAAAAAAAAACAAGATAACTTCTGCTTTGCTGTCCTGCATAGACCAAATGAAAGAAAACCCATTAACAATTACATCCTCTGTAAAAATGTTAAAGGTACCCTTCCCCAAAAGAACCACCACCTATAACCAATCAAACTGCTGTAACTGGGCGCTAACCTTGTATAAAAAATGTTGTGATTCTGCTAAAAACTCCTGTCTGCCTATAGAAATGAAACCTTAACTTTCCTACTTTGCAATGCTGACTCCATTCCTTGGAGTTGGTGTTTCCAGGTGAGTCATCCTCAAACTTGGCGCTTGAATAAACTCTCTTTAAACTAGATTCTGATCCTTTTAATTATTTAGGTTGATAGCATGAGTGATCTAATCTGGCTTTCACAACAATCCTATGAAGTAGATACTATGATTACCATGCCCATTTTACAGATAAACACACTAAAGCAATAGAAAGGAAGTTACTTTCCCATTGTCAAACAGACAGCAAGTGGTACAGCCAGGATTCGAATACAGACAACCCAACTGCAGAATTTATGCTTCTAACCTCTACACTTTATAACCTCTAAATAGGGTTTCAACAGGATGAGTATGTAGATATAAACTAAAACCTCCAAATAGAACAGAGGCAAAATGTGTAGTTGGTACTAAAACTATAACCATTTTTTGTGCCTTTCTGCATTTTCCAAATGTTCTCCAATAAATAGCACTTTTATTATTAGAAAAAAATGTTGTTTTTGAAAACCCTCTGCTGACCAGGCACTCTTTCCCATGTCTGTGTCTCATTTCCTGCATTAGTGTTTTTAAGTGGTGATACAGAGAAAACAGCCAAAATCTAGACTGAAGGTAGGGCAAGACATAGTAAAGACTAAGAGCATCCATACCACTGTGCAGTATAAACTCTCATAAAGGTTCCAACTGCTTTACAATTTTTAATAGCTCTGAACAAGTGCTATAAATAGTAGATGTTTATTGACCAATTTTTGTTCCAGAGAACATACATATCAGGATAGAAACAAAAAGTAAACCTCTTCCATATGTGCCTGTAGACTTTAGTGGCTGTTAATACACTGATTTATTTGGTAAAAAGGAACCTTTTTCAAAATTATATATTGCAATTGTTGCAGCATTTTATTAACGAGAAAAACTATAACATTAAATACGTTGCCAAGTTAAAACTCTAAAAAACACTTGGCATGATCACAGCTCAGAGCAGCCTCAAGAAATGATTTTATGAAATGCATTAAATACTGAAAATAGATATGCATAATACTATATACCATATGGGACTAAATAAATTATGACTTATGATTAATTTTATTTAGTGAAATGCTATGGGGTCTGTAAGTTAACCAATGTTAGAGGACTAGGTGATTCATGTCTGTGGAAATATATTATTAACATTGGTTATAAACCTCTGGGAAAAAACCTCTGCCAACCATTTTCAAAACAATTTTTAAAAATCAACAATCATTTGGTAAAACAGTAAATTATGAAAGAAAAGAAATACACAAAAAACAGTTTTCTTTCCCTTTTGTCTCAAGGGTAGTTCTTCCTTCAAGCTGAAATGAATATGGTTAAAAATCATTTAGGTCCAGGCTTCTTTAATCACAAAGCCTGCTTATTTGGCAGTTTCTCAAGTTACTCCCTCAGGCAGCTTGAACCAGTTAAACTAGATCCTTTCAGCTCTTCAGAGCTTATTGACAACCAGCCGTCTGGTTTCCTAGGAAACAAAACCTTGGCTAGAAATAGTGAATCATTTCCAGGTCACTTTCAACATGGAGAGTGGAGCAGGAAAGCACTGGACTGAGGAGGAGGTTAAAGCTTTGCTAAGTGTCTGGGCAGAAAAAAATATACGAAAACAACTTTATGGAACACTAAGAAATAAAGGAATATTTATTTACATTGCTAAAAGGCTGCAATCATTAGGAGTATACAGAGATTGGAAACAGTGCCGGGCTAAGTACAAAAATCTCAAATATGAATACAGAACAGTTAAATATGCCCATAATTCTGGAGACAGCTCTAAAACTATGAAGTTCTTCCACGATTTGGATGTAATCCTGCAGTATGAACCTGCCAAACAATTTACAGAGGAAGATGCAAATGGCAGGTACCTGGAAACGCTCAGCCCAAGTACAGCCCCAGAGACCACTGAAGGTAAAAAAAAAAAAAAAAAAAAAAATACTCTTTTGTTTTTGTTTTGTTTTACAGTTTTACAAACTGTAAAAGCTCAAGACTTCTGAGGCCATATGATAAATATAGACTGAAATATCAAGACTGACGAAAAAGAACCAATTTATTATGCTATTTTGCACAAGGTTAAGAATTAAGTTTTTTAAAAAGAGATTAAATATTACCACTTTTAAAAAATCTGTAAAATACAGAAAAAGCACATTACAATGGCGCCGACTGCTAGTGCCAACTGCATGTGATGTTTCTGAAATACGGATTGGGTTCTAAAAGTTGTTTAAGTTTTAATTTTGTAAGAGTGGCAAAAAGGGGGAAAAATATCAAAAACATTGATCAACTGATGTTTTTCCACAGCTCCAAACAAGAACTTTCTCCTTTGTTTCCATTTTCCTAAATTGATAAATAAAAGCAGCACATTTCAAATAACTGTTCAACATTATTTCATTACTTGTTTCGAAGAACAGCTCCATTTTAACAATGAAGAACAGCTCCATTTTAACAATGAAGTATCACGAAGATGTAATAGATTAAATGATCTGAGACTAAGTGATTTAGAGGAGTTTCTTGACGCACTGTGTTGTTAAACCCAATACTGCCGGGCGCGGTGGCTCAAGCCTGTTAATCCCAGCACTTTGGGAGGCCGAGATGGGCGGATCACAAGGTCAGGAGATCGAGACCATCCTGGCTAACATGGTGAAACCCAGTCTCTACTAAAAACTACAAAAA
>NW_012118932.1:7593100-7597437 GCF_000951035.1 Colobus angolensis palliatus | reverse complement strand
GTGAACCCAGGAGGCAGAGCTTGCAGTGAGCTGAGATCTGGCCACTGCACTCCAGCCTGGGTGACAGAGCGAGACTCTGTCTCAAAAAAAAAAAAAAACCAATACTATTTACATAGAATCTGCTCACTGTCTGTGGAAGCATTAGTAGGCAAAGGGAGGGAAATCAATGACAGTAATAAGATTTCTACCATAGTCTAAACCTTATAGATGCTATTTTTAAGAGCAGAATTATTCAAAAATCTGTAACACCCACTATCTGTGTGTACCATGGGCAAAGCACTAAGCTATATACATTTAGTAATGTGAAACCTCAAAAAGGACAGAACTGCAAATAAATTTAACACCTGAGAGAAAATAGTAAATAGTATAATAAAAGTACCAAATGTGAATTGGGTTAAGAGGACAAAGATTACAACTGGTTAACTTAAGTTAGCTAATTTTCATGTTTACAGCTCAGTAACAAATCATTTCATTAAAAGAAGAATCCACCCTGCCTACATTCTTTCCATTTCTGAGATGACACCAAATTCTGAGAAAGCTTTGTAGTTATTACCATATTAAACAGCAATTACATTATTTTATTCAATTAAACACCTTCGACTCTTCATTATTTAAGTGCTTTAAATATTGATTAAAAAATAAGTAAATCACTTAGCTTCCGAAAGTCCCCAATTTTAACCAGGAGTTGGTCTGATGAAGATGTGGGTGCCAATATCTCCACTTCTTAAAGGGATCTTCAGCCCTTTCAGGTATTCCGTTGGCTCCAAACTCCTTCATTTTCACTCATAAACAGAGGGACTATACTTACAACTTAACTATGCACGTTTAGGTACCTCAAACCCCCAATTCCAAAATCAAACTCTCTCTTCCTCCATCAACTTTTTTTTTTTTTTAAGAGAGAGGGTTTCACTCCTGTCACCCAAGCTGGAATGCAGTGACGTGATCTTGGCTCACTGCTGCCTCAACTTCCAGGACTCAAACGATCCTCCCAACTCAGCCTCCTGAATAGCTGAGACTATGGGGCATGAGCCACCATGCCCGGCTAATTTTTTGTATTTTTGGTAGAGATGGGTTTCACCATGTTGCCCTGGCTGGTCTCGAACTCCTGGGCTCAAGAGATTCTCCTGCTTCAGCCTCCCAAAGTGAGGCATGATCCACCACATCTAGCCCGAATTTGATCCTCCTACAAATTGCTTCCACCTTAGCATCACTATATTTCCAATCACTTATACAGAAACATTTGAGATATCCTTGATTTTTGGCCAGTCACTAAGTCTTTAAAAAATCTGCTGACATACTGCATAAAATTTTCTCTCTGCTCTATTCTCATTATGACTAACCAGAACTTCATCGTCTCTCATATAGAATATTAATGTAACCTCTTTACTGGGCTCCCTGGTTTTCAGCCTCTTCCCATATACTTTCCACAATACCACCAGTTGTTTTTACATTTTTAAATTATAAAATTATAAGCACATTAACATTTTGGTTGCATTAAAAATAATCTTTATACCCAAGATTAATCATGATCTAAAATTAAATATTACAATTAATGGTTCCATAATATTTAACCGAGTGTGGGTCTTCACCCCCCTCAGGCAAATGATACTGCAATTAATAACTTTTGTCCATTTTTAGTATTATTACTTTAGGACACAAATCCTAATACTGATTCAGGAGGATATAATTACTTTGGTTTTTTGTTGTTGTTTTGTTTTGGGTTTTTCGTTTTGTTTTGTTGTGTTTGAGATGGAGTCTCACTCTGTCAAAAAGGCTGGAGTGCAGTGGTGCGATCTCAGCTCACCGCAACCTCTGCTTCCCAGGTTCAAGTGATTCTCCTGCCTCAGCCTCCTGAGCTGGGATTAGAGGCACACGCCACCATGCCCAGCTAGTTTTTGTATTTTCAGTAGAGACAGGGTTTCACCATGTTGACTAGGCTGGTCTCAAAGTCCTGTCCTCAAGTGATCTGCCCACCGTGGCCTCCCAAAGTGCTCGCATTACAGGCCTTAGGCATCCCGCCTGGCCATTACTTTGAAACATTATTTCTAAAATAACTGCTTTCCAAAATAACTGTACTTCACTAGCCATGAATGTCCCTTCTGTAGAACCATTGTCATGCAAAATTATGGAGTATTGACGGGAAAAATGGACTTTCCAAATTTAATAAGTAAATAGTTATTTAGGCCAGGTGTGGTGGCTCATCCCTGTAATCCCAGCACTTTGGGAAGTTGAGGAGGGTGGATCACCTGAGGTCAGGAGTTCAAGACCAGCCTGACCAACATGGTGAAACGCTGTCTCTACTAAAAATACAAAAAATTAGCTGGGTGTGGTGGTGGGCACCTGTAATTCCAGCTACTCGGGAGGCTGAGACAGGAGAATCGCTTGAACCCAGGAGGCAGAGGTCGTAGTGAGCCGAGATCACGCCTCTGCACTCCAGGCTGGGCGACAAAACTCCATTTCAAAATAAATAAATAAAATAAATAAATAAACGATTTAGGCTAATTTAAGAAACAATGGCCTATAATGATATACAAATTGGTAACTTTTAATTTGCATTTGTTTAATTACCAGTAAGGTGGAACACTTTTCTATACATTTATTCACTTTTACAAATTGACCATTCATGTCAACTAGGGTCTTAGAAATTTGCGTGATTTTCTTGCCTTACGATTTATTTGATCTGCAGAATCCAAAACTTTTTAAGGTAATCAAAGTTTTTTCCCTAAGGCTTAAGAAGCCCTCCTTGCACCAGGTTTGATTCATTATATAATGTTTTCTGGTTTTTCCTATGGCGGAACCAGCAGAATTTTTATTGGTGTGTGATAAAAGGAAGAAGGGAAGAAAATGAAAGTTCCTTTTCCACTGTTGGGATCAATCTCATGCAAGTGGTAGGGATACGCTGCTTGTTAGGCAGCAAGTAGCCAGGACCAGAGCCATGGCAAAGGACCCAAATACACTTTTGACCAACTCTACGAGGCTTCATGTTCTGCTAAATCTGATCATCCTCAGCCTCAGAATTCCTTTGGCCTACAGCTGCCAAACCACATTCCTTCAGTGGTCAAGTTTCCCCTCTATTTCACTCCTCTTATTTTATACCAAATGCATCTCAAGTAATGATTTAAGAGTTTCAGTTTAAAATCCCCAGAGCCTCTGCCTACAGTTTTAGGATTCATGCTGTGGAATGAGGAGCAACTTAGGAAAAAATTATCTGAAGAGGTCGGAGAGTGAGCTTTTCTGTTTCACTATCATTTGTATATTTGGTCCAGACTCTTTTCTATGGCGGTAAATCTAGACTCTAAAACCAGGTAATAGAATAGAAACCCTGCCTTTCTTTACTGCTCTCATACTCAAGCTCAGGTGTTAAATAACCTGGGCCCTGTTTCTCTAAAGATAATTCTTACATAACTCCAGATTTTAATTTTCCCCATTTTCAAACAAATCTAAAACATTCCTCAACAACATTTTAGCCTAAAGCAATTATAAAACCTGATTTAATTTTTTCGACAATTTTTACCTTGAGAGTTAAATACAACTGTGCCATCTGAAAGCAGTGATGTGCTTTTGTACTTATGTTTGTTTTTCATTTGTTTTCCTCTTTTAACATAGAAACCCTAATAGAGTTTTTAAGATGATAAAGAGCATACCTTTTCTTTTTCTTCAACGGGAAAGCCTGTAAACATAATGGTGAATCATGATTTTAAAAGAATGTTTATGCCACTAAAATCACACCTAACAGTTGATCTATTAATGTAAAATACAACGCTACTTTTGTTACTCAATAAAATAGAACTGGAAAAACATTTGGAAATGAAATGATTAATGAGATGAGTAAATTTTTAATTTAAACATTACAAAGAGCAATCAAACGATACTTATCCACCTCCCGATTAGTCTGCAATTTCACTGTAATTATAATTCATCTTCATGTGTCAATTTGAGTTAAAAATCATATAAATTGGATTTCTTTCTAAGATGTACTTCATCCTCCTCATTCGATCACTTTAAAAAGTAGCCTATGCCTCATTTTATGAAAGCCTATATAAAAGCATCCAAACCCCAAAATAAGGAAATCAAAGGAGGACTTCAGTTTTTATGGTTGGCATGGTTCTTTTAAATGACATATTCCTTAATCCATTTAAACATAATTTAGATTAACTTCTGGAAACTTTAGTATGTATCAATCAATAAATTATATAAGATACTTAAAAACTCTAAGCTATTTGATCATATATGCCCAAAAAAACAGCATTTTTTTTTTTTTTTGAGACGGAGTCTTGCTCTGTCGCCTGAGCTGGAGTGCAGTGGCCGGATCTCAGCTCACTGCAAGCTCCGCCTCC
>NW_012118932.1:7591735-7593045 GCF_000951035.1 Colobus angolensis palliatus | reverse complement strand
CCAGGATGGTCTCGATCTCCTGACCTCGTGATCCGCCCGTCTCGGCCTCCCAAAGTGCTGGGATTACAGGCTTGAGCCACCGCGCCCGGCCAAAAACAGCATTTTCTAATTATCTATCTCATTGCAGGACCCACTCTTTTACATTACTGGTATTATTTAGCAAATGCCTACTCTGTTAGAGCACCCAAGATACAAATATAAATAAAACACCATATTTTAAAAATGTAAGGCTGGGCACGGTGGCTCACGCCTGTAATCCCAGCACTTTGGGAGGCCGAGGATCACCTGAGGTTAGGAGTTTGAGATTAGCCTGGCCAACATGGTGAAACTTCGTCTCTACTAAAAATACAAAAATTAGCCAGGTGTGGTGGCAGATGCTGTAATCCCAGCTACTCGTAAGGCTGAGGCAGGAGAATTGTTTGAACCCGGGAGGCAGAGGTTACGGTGAGCCAAGATCACGCCACTGCACCCCACTCCAGCCTGGGCAACAGAGTGAGACTGTCTCAAAAAAAAAAAAAAAGTAATTTAACTTGAAAACTAACTACAACCGTTTCTAAAAACTTACAAAATTATCGAACAATTCTAGCAGAAATTCAAAATAGATCATGTCTATTTTGGATGGAAAAAATTGGATTTTTCTTTAAACACATAAATATTTAAACTATATTATACAAAATTTTATTATAAAATGTCTATCACAAATCTATTTTGAAGAATATTTTGAAGAATATGATCACATTTAGCTAAAGCTATTAGGATTTATCAGTTATGTTATTTCTAAAAGAAATTCTGTTATATTTCCAGGCAAAATGTCAATTGCATCAGAAGATAAGGAAGATGTCTCAGGAAATCCTTTACTTCTGGTTTCTCATGTCAGACCAATGGAACTAGGTATAGTATAATGAGTGGGAAAGAATGAAACTGATCTAATTTCAAACTAGAAGATAAGACTGGTTCCTAATCTGAGAAAATTGACAATTTTTCCTGGAAGAAACATTCAGAATTAATTTATGTTTTCCTCCCTTTTTGCCAACCCATACTGAAAACAATTATTTCTAAAGCAAATGATTTCTTTACCAAATTTAAGTTTCCTAGAAATACAGGTTCTCTAATTTCCAAACTTTACTCTTTAAATATAAGAAATCTGATGGCTAGACTTACACATAGTAATGCACGTGATCACTTTAGTGGCAAGGGATTAAGACAAACAGAATTTTACATTTGAAAGTAAACATCAGAGCCACAACCAGGTCAAGGATTCAGTGTAAATCCTTCTTTGCTTCTATTTTTCTTTTCTTTTTTTTTTTTTT
>NW_012118932.1:7589745-7591350 GCF_000951035.1 Colobus angolensis palliatus | reverse complement strand
AGGATGGTCTCGATCTCCTGACCTCGTGATCCGCCCGTCTCGGCCTCCCAAAGTGCTGGGATTACAGGCTTGAGCCACCGCGCCCGGCCAGAAAAACCTATTTGTAACCCAAATAAGAAAAAAAATTCTGAAAAGCATCTCAAAGCAAAGACATTAAATATACCACAAAATATCTCCAATAAATGCTATAAAGTTTTTTTCAATGACATAAAACTCGTGAATCTGATAAAAGTTGTTAATTGTAATATCATTTGTATGATAGGGGCCAAAACCTAATCTCAATTAAATATTACTGAACCATTAATTTAATATTTAATTTTAAATTACGGCCAGGCACCGTGACTCACACCTGTAACCCCAGTACTTTGGAAGGCTAAGGTGGGGGATCACTTGAGACCAGTTCAAGACTAGCCTGGGCAACAGAGCGAGACCCCTCCATGCCTAAAAAATTATTAAAAATAGGCCAGGTGCAGTCAGTGGCTCATGCCTGTAGTCCCAGCTACTTGTGAGGCTGAGGCAGGAAGGCTCACTTGAACCCAGGGGTTCAAGGCTGCAGTGAGCCATGACTGTGTTACTGCACTCGAGCCTGTGCAGCAGAGTCTAGGGAAAAAAAAAACGAAAGAAACAAAATAAATTATGATTAATCTTGGGTATAATTCGAAGATATTTATGTATGTATGTATGTATGTATGTTGAGACAGAGTCTCGCTCTGTCGCCAAGCTAGAGTGCAGCAGTGAGATCCCAGCTCACTGCTATCTCCGCCTCCCAGGTTCAAGTGATTCTCCTGCCTCAGCCTCCTGAGTAGCTGGGATTACAGGCATGCACCACCACACCCAGCTAGTTTTTGTATTTTCAGTAAAGACAGGGTTTCACCATGTTGGCCAGGATGGTCTTGACCTCCTGACCTCATGATCCGCCTGCCTTGGCTGCCCAAAGTGCTGGGATTACAGGCGTGAGACACCGTACCTGGCTGAAGATTATTTTCAATGCAAACAAAATGTTAATGTCATGCACAGTAGCTTGTGCCTGTGATCCCAGCTACTCTGGAGGCTCGCTTGAGCCTGGGAGGTTCCCACTGCAATGAGCGGTGATCTCTCCACTACACTCTAGCCTTGGTGAAAGAAAATTGCTTTCTTTTTAAAAAATTTTATTTTATTTTATCTTATTTTAAGACGGTGTCTCACTCTTTCGCCCAGGCTGGAGTGCAATGGTGTATTCTCAGCCCATTGCAACCTCCACCTCCTGGACTCAAGCAATCCTCCCACCTCAGCCTCCCAAGTACCTGGTACCACAGGCACATGCCACCAAGCCTGGCTAATTTTTGCATTTTTTTGTAGAGACGGGTTTTGCCCTGTTGCCCAGGCTGGTCCCCAACTCCTGAGCTCAGGCAATCCACCTGCCTTGGTACCCCAAAGTGCTGAGATTACAGGCCTGAGCCACCATGCCCAGCCAAAAATTCCTTTCTTTAATAATATTACATCCAGTTTGAAACTCTGTCTCAAAAAAAAAAAAAAAACCCACACAAAGTTAATGTGCTTGTCATTTTATAATTCAAAAAATGAACCTACTTCTTTTATGAAAATGAAATCTGAGGCTGGGCGCAG
>NW_012118932.1:7574320-7589174 GCF_000951035.1 Colobus angolensis palliatus | reverse complement strand
ACTTGGGAGGCTGAGGCAGGAGAATGGCATGAACCCGGGAGGCGGAGCTTGCAGTGAGCCGAGATGGCCCCACTGCACTACAGCCTGGGCAACAGAGGGAGACTCTTGTCTCAAAAAAAAAAAAAAAGAAAGAAAGAAAATGAAATCTGAGAAAAGCACAAGATAATATGGTTATCAAAATAACCAATATAAAGTCAGGTACTGTCAGTAATGTAAATGAAGTATAAAACTGTTCTAGAGACCTAATACGCACCATGGCATATTAAAGGATTTATAACTAAGTGGAGACATACTGCCTAGGAACAAGGCATTATGAAATTTCTGACACACTTCCCTACCGTTGAAAGAAAATACTTCATTTAAAATGGCTTTAGTCTTTCTGTAATTCTCACAAGGCGTAAACACTGATTGTTCCGTGTGACTCTTCCAAGCCCTCAGCTCATGAGTAGCCTCAGTTCTCAACCCTGACTACACATTAGATTCACAATCTGGGGATGAAGGATGAGGCAGGTACCAGAGTGGTGGTTTTTAAATGCTTCCCAGTAGACTGATATATAGCCAAAGAAAATCACAAGATAAAGAAAGGAGTTAAATTCTTTGTACCTATCCTATTTCAAAACAAATTATCTACAATGAGTCTGTTTCTTATATAATTACTGTTTTCTACAGTAAATGCTACACATTTAAATACTGAACTTCCACTATATACTGATATACACCCTACATACTAAAGGAGTGATATGGAAGAGAAAAAAATGATATCGAGGAAAGATGATCAAAATGTGACTAAAAAGCCACAACTTTATTAAAGCCAGTAACTGGCATAATAATGGACAGATTTAGGTTCGGAATTTGTTTCCCCACTGTTTAAGAGAAAAGCTAAGCTATGATTTGTTACTCCATCTCCTATGGAGGAAACTGCTTTAATAATGTTGCATCCAATTATTTACCTTGTCTGATGTATATAATGCATATGTCTTTTACCTCTCTACCTAATGCAGGTATCTCTACGTCAGTATTGGAACCCTCTAATAATACAACTTTTATCCCAACTGTAGCAAATGAAGGAGGAAAGCACTGGACTGTGCCAGAAGTCAGGGCTCTAATAGACATCTGGTCTGATAAAAGCATACAACGACAACTAGAGGGAACAGTGAGAAATAAGAGGATATTTGAACAAATTGCGGCCAAGCTTCAGAAATCTGGAATAGAGAGAGACTGGAAACAGTGCAGAACAAAGTACAAAAACCTAAAACATGAATACAAGATCATAAGAACAGCTCAAGATCTAGGCATGACTAAGAGTATGAAATTTTTTACTGAGTTGGATGCTATTCTGGGACCCAATAAAACAGAAAAATCACGAGACCAGGAGTCCCAAGATGGAGAACATGTCACAGAATGTGCCAACGTAAAAATGGGAGAGGACCAGACAGGTAGGAAGGTGAAGAAAAATAATCTTAACATCATGTTACAGCATACAGGTTCAAGGATCCCTTTTCCAAAATGCTTGGGATCAGATTGTTTTAGATTTAGACATTTTTTCAGATTTTAGAGTATCTGCATATACATTGTGAGGTATCTTAGAAAGGGGAGTCAAGTCCAAACATGAAATTCACATGTGTTTCATACATACAGCTTAAAGCTAATTTTATGCAGTATTTTTAATAATTTTGTGCATGAAACAAAGTTTTGACTGTACCCATCACATGAGGTCAACTGTATAATTTTCCACAGGTAGCATCATGTTGGTGCTCAAAAAGTTTCAGATTTTGTAGCATTTCAGATTTCATATGAGGGATGCTCAACCTGTATTGAAAATATTCAGTCCCATAAGAGGAATGCTATATACGTAAGTTAAATAGGTTTCATTACATGCTATTTGACAAACTAGCTTAATTTATTATGAAACAGATTTAGTATACATTTGATCTTCCCCAGAATAGAAACAGTACAGTTACACAAAAAGGAGGAAATAAAACTGGATTCCCAGAATAAAGTTTAAAATAGATCAATTTTAATAAAGCAAATATGCAACCCCAGACGGCAGAAGTTAAAGTAAATTTTCATACTAATTGTAGTAAAACTGAGTAGAATAGAAAAAGGGCATTGAAGAACTTAGAAAAATATAAAATACATGAGACTTTCTTAGAAGTAGTACGTTTCTCTGGGACCCATCATAAATGTCTTTAAAGTATATTTAAACCAAAGGATTGAGATACAGTACATACACACAAAGACATGATAGCATGAAATAAACTGAATGAGTTCTAGACCAGGATTCAGGAAGTCAAAGTTCTAAGGCTCTGTGGAACCTTGAAGTAACCAAGTGTCTCCTCTAGACCAGGGGTCCCCAACACCTGGACCCTTACTGGTCCGTGGCCTGTTATGAAGTGGGTTGCACAGCAGG
Organism: Colobus angolensis palliatus; assembly: GCF_000951035.1. NCBI lineage: Eukaryota > Metazoa > Chordata > Mammalia > Primates > Cercopithecidae > Colobus > Colobus angolensis. Next base: position 7,586,764 of record NW_012118932.1, on the reverse strand, counting down.
AGATGAGTGGTGGGTGAGTCAAGTTTCTTCTGTATTTACAGACACTCCCCATCGTGCACATTACAACCTGAGCTCCACCTCCTGTCAGATCAATGGCAACATTAGATTCTCACATTAGATTAGAATACTGGTGCACGAAGACTGTTGTGAACTGTGCAGGCAAGGGATCTAGGTTGTGTGCTCCTCATGAGAATCTAATGCCTGATGATCTGTCACTGTCTCCCATCACTCCCAGATGGGACCATCTAGTTGCAGGAAAACAAGCTCAGGGCTCCCACTGATTCTAGATTATGGTGAGTTGTTTAATTATTTCATTATATATTACAGTGTAATAATAATAAAAATAGAGTGCACAATAAATATAATGCACTTGAATCATCCCCAAACCACGGCCCCCTCACCCCCTGGTCCATGGAAAAATTGTCTCCCATGAAACCAGTCCCTGGTGCCAAAAGGTTGGAGACTGCTGCTCTAGACCTGACTCCAAAATTGGGGGGTGTGGACAAGATGGTCTTAAAGACCTCTACTAACCACAATGTCTCCAGATTTTATTATCTGGCTTAAATGATGAGTCCCAATTCTAAGATAGTCTGTGTCTAGGGAAGAGAGGGGAACAATAGACAGTTAAGACTGGAAATGCTGGTGAGAAATCTCAAAATATTTCACTGGTGGACAAGAAAGAAACTGGTATGCTAGAGAACTATACATCTCCCCCAGTTAGATGACTACAGATAAAGCAGCCCAAAAGCAGTGGCATGATATCTTCATACAGTCAATGCTGGAGATGCAGCTAAAGATAATTTCATTAGTTATGTCAGAAGACCTAGTTAGAGACTCAGATCCATACCCAATATCTATAGTGACAAAATGATGCTTAAAGGTAGGGAATCTAACCTATGGAAAAGCAAATAATCATATTTACTACCAGGGTCCCTTTAAAAAGGAAAATACTACATTCAAGTTTAAAACACAATTCTGGGCCAAGCGTTGTGGCTCATGCCTATAATCACAGCACTTTGGGAAGCCGGGGTAGGTGGATCACTTGAGGCCAGGAGTTTGAGACCAGCCTCACCAACATGGCGAAACCCCATCTCTACAAAAAAATACACAAAAATTTAGCTAGGCCTGGTGGCAGATGCCTGTAATCCCAGCTACTCAGGAGGCTGAGGCATGAGAATCCTTGGAACCTGGGAGGCAGAGGTTGCAGTAAGCCGAGATCGCACCACTGAACTACAGCCTGGGCAACAGAGTGAGACTCTGCCTCAAAAACAAACAAATAATCTAAATAAATAAAACACGATTCTGAAGTAAACTTAAAAAGTCAATATATATCCCCTTATGTTCATACAATCATTGCTGGATATGTAGCTGAAGGTGATTCGGTCAGTAATAAGTCAGAAGGCACAGGAGATACAGATAAAAAACAAGGTCTTGACACAGGTAAAATAATATTCAGGTGTTTTGTTTTGTTTTTGGTGTGTGACAAAGTATATACATAAAATGCTATTATAAGACACTGTTATGGCCTGAACTGTGTTCCTCCCACCAATGTTCATATATTGAAGCCTTAACCCCCAATGTGATGTATTTGGAGACAGGGCCTTTGAATGATAACTAGCTTTAGATGAGATCATCACAGTGGTGCCCTCATAATGGGTTTTAGATTTTCTATCAATATATTAATAGATGCTACTATACCTAAGAAATTATGTTATAACATTGTATGAGGTACTGTTGGATCATAACTCAAAACACATAAATGGAAGGTGGAAATAATTAATGGAAGCAATGTTCCCCATGGCTGTTTTGCTCCAAGTGTAGCAGCATCAGCATTAACTGAGAACTTACTCAAAATGCAAATTATTGGGTCCCATCCAGAATCAGAAACTCTGGTAATGGGGCCTAGCAATCTGTTTTAACAAGTCTTCCAGGTGATAATGATGTAAGCAAGTTTGAGAATCATTACCCTCTGGTATAGGGCGCTAAGGGTGTGGAGGTGAAATTTCGTGCTTGCTACCTGATAGTTTGCTTCTTCTACACAAACCAAAACTGGGGAGGAGGAGCTCACCAAGCCCCCAAGCTGAAGCTTATCTGTTAAAAAGACCTTGTACCTAGTCTTTCAGTCCAAAGCTTCATATAACCTTACAAAGTATAAAGCTCAATGTTAATTTAACAAACTAGTTAATCAAATTTCCTATACTCCTGGCCAACTTATTTATCTGGTTTATCAGATAGGACAGATTCTTAGGTTTCCATTGGCATCACAGCAATGGCCTTTGTCATTAAGAGTTAAAAATCAAATTATGCCAGGTGCAGTGGCACATGCCTATAATCCCGGCTTCTTGGGATGCTAAGATTGAAGCATCACTTGAGCCCAGGAGTTTTAATCCAGCCTGGGCAACACAGCAAGAACCCATCTCTAAAAATAAAAAATAAAAATTTAAAAAGGAAGAAAATCAGATTACTGCATTGTTTAATAAGGAAAAAAGATTTCCATCTAAAAAGTTAAGAGCTTTAGTATTCAGAAGATTTTAGCTTGTTAGTCCTTTGGAAAACTTACTTAAGCACAACCTCAAGATACTTTTTTACATGTAAAAGGAAAAGATTAAGTCAGAAATACGAGTTTTTTTGTTGTTGCTGTTTGCCATGTTTGCATGCCAAATATGAAATATTTGGAATATATTTAGAAAATATGAAATAGGACAAATGCATAGTCATTCTAGAAATTATATTAAACTGTTATATGAAAATACAAAGCGAAGATATAAACCTACAAGGATCTCAGCAGCTAAATACATAAGAAAAAAACTTAAACAGGCAAGGATTTTAGGTACACCTGCAATATATACCAATTGATTCACAAATTGCCACTCCGTTCTTAGGAAGAATGTAGTAGAATGTAGTATTGAGGTATAAAAATATGGATTATTTATCTTCAGGGAAAAAAATTCACATCAAGTAGTCTTTCTTTAAAAAAACAACAAAGTGATGGGTATTTACATGTAAAAACAGAGGTCACCTCATTTTTATTTTTAATGTTTCACTGATGAATTTTTGAAATTAGAATTGTTATTATTAATAATAACTCCATATTGTTAACTTTGATATCTGGCCAAAAAACCGGTCCCCCAAAAGTATTCTCTTTCCTATCTTAAATGTATGCTATAAGCCATAAGCTTTTCCTTACTTCAAATGAAAATCTAGCTAGAGCTGTAGACCCCCTGGATTCTGAGTATCTAGATCAGTTCCCTATTTGGAACTTCTGAAGATTTTGATCTAGTAGGTTGGAGTCAGTTCAGGCACCCGTACTTTTAGACGATTCTCAAGCATGGCCAGCACTGGAAAGCATTGCTAGGTTATCATGCTCAGACCAGCAGAGGACTGATTCACACAGAAGTTTCAATTTGATTCCATTCAGGGAAGAAAAATTCGCTAATGCCAATAGATTATCACTTAAAAATTAATGACTAATGGAATATGAAGGAAATTAATCACAGGGAAGAATCATAGACTGCTCAGGCTATTCCTATTACATTAAGTAAAAAGAAGTGGCCCATGAAAATTGAATTAACTAGATCTCTGGATCTAGAACATATTTTATTTTTCTCCCTGGTCTGAAGCATAAGCGAGAGAGGATAAAAGGAATCAAGAAGTTATCAAAGGAGAAAGGACTCTGCCAAAAGAGAAAATTTGTGTTTGACAATCTTATCACCTACCTGTCTCCTCTGAGTAGGACAAAATCGACTTAATTCAGCTCCAATATCAGCTGCCATTTATATGAGCTGAAATGCCTTACTATCTATGTATTCCTGAAAGGCACTGCTTTCTCATATAGGACAGTCACAGTTAAACCTATTTTAGGTCAGAGGGGTGGAGTCAGGCATACTTAAATAAGCATAGAAATTCCATGATAGTAAAATATATCCTATTAGATAAGGTCACGCTGATCTTCAGCCTAAAAATCACAAGTGAAATACCTCAATGTTCATCTAAGAATAACCCTAGAAATGCCCATTTTTCTTTTGGTTGTAGCAAAACATATTTCCAAAATTCAAAAAATTCACAAGGAGATGGCCAGCAGGGGGCATTAAGGAACCTATTGTTACCATCTCAAAGGGTATGCTAAGAATTGTGTTTTCTTCTAATTCATTTATCTCTCCCAAAAGAAAGAAATTGGAAGTAATTTTCCTTAAACCTGGAATATTTAAACACTTTTGTATATTTTACATGCATTATAATTTGTATAATCTTAGCAGTAACATTATTACATAAATTAATGCACTTTAGTCATATGAGACACGATATTACTGAGAACTTTTCATTTTAATCCAATAATACATCCAGATAGAGAAGAACTGATTACTAAAAGTTCAGAAAACCCAAGACTTATAAATGTGAAAAAAGAAAGTTCAGACATAGGTATGCTGCTAATCTTTTTTTTTTTTTTTTTTTTTTTGAAACGGAGTCTCGCTCTGTCGCCCGGGCTGGAGTGCAGTGGCCGGATCTCAGCTCACTGCAAGCTCTGCCTCCCGGGTTTTTACGCCATTCTCCTGCCTCAGCCTCCCGAGTAGCTGGGACTACAGGCACCCGCCACCTCGCCCGGCTAGTTTTTTGTATTTTTTAGTAAAGACGGGGTTTCACCGTGTTAGCCAGGATGGTCTCGATCTCCTGACCTAGTGATCCGCCCGTCTCGGCCTCCCAAAGTGCTGGGATTACAGGCTTGAGCCACCGCGCCCGGCGCTGCTAATCTTAAATACAGGCAACTTGTTAATTATGAAGGTATTATTTTTCTAATTTGTACTGTTGGTAATATTTTAATAAACTTTTAAGAAGCTGTGGCATAATAAAGAATATATCTAGTTTTGGTCTCCTGTCCCTGGCACAAAGCATCAACAGCCTTTGGAATTTCCAGAGACAGAAGCATCTATGTTATGTTAATGAGGCTACTCTAGGTGGGTTCCCAGATAGCTTCAGGATGGCAGGTAGTCACCGAAAAAGACAATCATGTGATGAGGGTTGGAGCTTTGTGCCAGTGTGACTTCCAGGGAAGAGAATGGGGCTGCAAGTTGAGTTCAATCTCATAGCCAATGACTTAAGCAATCACATCATAAAAACTCGGGCTCAGAAGATTTGGAAGCTCAGTACAATGCAGTTCATGTTTCCTTAGTTCCTTTATAACTTCCCACAGACATCACTGCATTGACCTCTACACTTGACCTGTCTTTACTTTTCTATTCTCAAACCTCAGCAACTTTTCTTTGAGATGTAATTTACATACAATCAAATTCACCCAATTAAAGCACATAACTGTGGTTTTTAGTATATCCAGTTATACAATAATCACCAGTATCCCATTTTAGAACATTTTGATCACCCCACAAAGAAACTCCGTATCTGTGGGGCGCAGTGGCTCATGCTTGTAATCTCAGCACTTTGGGAGGCCAAGGCGGGCAAATCACGAGGTCAAGAGATCAAGACCATCCTGGCCAACATGGTGAAACCCCATCTCTACTAAAAATACAAAAATTAGTTGGGTGTGGTGGCGTGCGCCTGTAGTCTCAGCTACTCAGGAGGCTGAGGCAGGAGAATAGCTTGAACCCGGGAGGCGGAGGTTGCAGTGAGCCGAGGTCACACCACCGCACTACAGCCTGGGTGAGGGAGCAAGACTCTACCTCGAAAAAAAAAGAAACCCCATATCCATTAGTAGTTTAACTGCTTGACCACACCTCTGTAACTCCTGACAACCACTAACCTACTTTCTGTTTCTATGGATTTGCCTGTTCTGGACATCAGTGGTACCCTCCAATATACATTTTTGTGTCTGGTTTCTTTTGCTTCATGGTTCATCCATGTTGTAGCATATATCAGTATTTCATTCCTTTCAATGGCTGAATAATATTCCAATTTACAGATATATCATATTTTGTTTTCCCATCCATCACTTGACAGATATTTGGGTCACTGCCATTTTCTGGCTCATATGAATACTGTTTCTATGAATATCCTGGTACAATTTTTTTTCCCATTTTGGTAAAGTATACATAAAATTTACCATTATACCCATAAGTACATTCACGTTGTTGCACAAACATCACCATTCTCCATCTCCTGAACTTTTTCATCATTCAAAACTGAAACTTCTGTAGCCATTAAACAATAACTCCTCCATCCCAACCCTCCTTAGCCTGTGGTGACCACTATTCTCCTTTCCATCTTTGTGAATTTGACTATTCTAGGTACCTCATGTAAGTGGAATCATACAATATTCGTCCATTTGTGCCTGGCTTATTTCACTTATAATATCTTCAGGGCTCCTCCATGTTGTAGCATTTATCAGAATTTCCTTCATTTTAATATTGCATTGTATGGATACACCATTTTGTTTATTCATCCATCGATGGTCATCTGGGTTGTTTCTGCCTTTTGGCTATTATCAATAACACTGCTATGAATGTGGATGCATAAATATCTGCTTGAGTCCCTGCTTTCAATTCTTTTGGGTATATACCCAGAAGTGAAATTGCTGATCATATGGTAATTTATGTTTAATTTTTTTAGGACCTGCCATACTGTTTTTCCGCAGTAGATACACGTTTTTATGTGAACATGTTTTCAATTCTTCTGGGTTTTATACGCAGGAGTGGAATTGCTTGGTCATATGGCATATGCTGAAAGTTTCTGAGGAACTACCTGTTTTCCACCATGACTTCATCATTTTACATTTCTATTACCATCTTTTAAAAATTATATCCAACAAGAGTGATTTAAACACATTTTCAAATTTCCATGAGGCACTAGACACGGTGGTGTGCACCTGTAGTCCCAGCTAATTGGGAGGCTGAGGCAGGAGGATCACTTGAGCCCAGGAGGTCCACACCAGCCTCAGCAACATAGTGAGAGCCTGTCTCTAAAAAAAAAAAAAAAAAAAAATTAATAAGGCTGAAAAAGTATTCAGGATGAAAACCTAGGAGAATTGAAGATGAGAGGAACTCACTGTTGGAAAGCACCGTGGAGTATGCCCTCCCCCTGCCACTCCCCGCTGCACATCATCACCCCAAAATAACACTGGGTCCACTGCAGGGTCTAAATTGGTAAATTTTAAACGTCATTTTGATATATGAAGTCTAATAGAGAATATCTCTATTGTGTATTACCTAAAATGCTTCCATATACTTGAGTTGGTAGAGAACATGGTAGAGAAAGAAGGAAAATGTCTATGCCCACTTCTCACTAAAAGAAATTAAGTAAACATTGGGACTTTCCATATTCATAAATATCCAATGAAGATCACCTATGATGAAAAGCAGCTAAATTATTCTCACTAATAATGGAGAACAGTCTGTCTTATAAGTTTTAGAATATACTGTTTGAATATGGACACAAAATTTCTTTTGACTCATATTGAAGTTATTATTATATTCTTGGTGCTTTATGCCATCACAGTTGCGTAAGTGAATGATAATCAAATACAAGATTTATCTATGTTTGAATAATTATAAGTCATGTTGATTTGTAGGTAATCCTTTAGAAGATGCTAAAAGTCATTTACAGATTGTAACAGTGAGTGACACAGAGGCTGGAAAATACTGGTGTGACAGTGAGGTCAGAGCATTGATACAAATATGGTCTGATGAAAAAATTAAGCGAATGCTTGAAGGGGTCACAAGAAACAAGAAAATATTTGAGGAAATTGTCAGAAGATTAATGCAATTTGGGATAGACAGAGACTAGAAACAATGTCGTACCAAATATAAAAAGTTAAAATATGATATAGCATTTTACAAAGAAAAAATGGCAACCCTCCAAGAAAAATGAGATTTTATGAAGAGGTTTACTGCATCCTAAGAAAACCAGCTCTCACAACTGCCAAATGGAAACATGGTAACCTTCGAATTGACATTAACAAAAAAAAAAAAAAAAAATTCTAGACATTCCTCTTTGCACTTTTATTCAGCAAGAGAAAAACTCTAAAAATAAAATCCTAACACAATCGTATACTCAAATGACCCTTTAAAATCATTAGAAATAGGTACCTAATTTAAGCCAAGAGTTTCAACTTTTTTCTAAACCGTATACCAAAATATTCCTAATTCTTAACTCATTATTTGTCCAACTGCTTAAGTGTTCTTATTTTAGTATACTTGAATACTTGAAAACTAATGTGTTTCAAATGATGTCATATAATGATTCTTTTCCTGTGTTTTTATTTAAGAATTATTTGAAGGTCACAACAAAAGCCAAGGAACTCTGAGCTTCAAGAGAAAAGCACATGAAGATGGTAAGAGCCAGAGAAATGCCAAATTGTTCCACACAGTGAAAAAACTTGTTGCTTTTTTCTGATAACAGAGATATTTATTCCTGTCCTTGATAAATTAGACTAAACATATTGTTTATGAACTGTATTAGAGCAGAGAATACTGAGAAATAATTTCTTTCATAGCTCATTGAGTGAAAGTTTCTGCAGGAGCTAGATTTTATATTTTAAAAGAAGAAGAAAGAAAAAAGAGTGAGAGTAACATCAAAAGTAAACAAAAACTTGCCCGGAGTTAGATAACTATTTGGTTATCATGGTCCTTTAAATTGTACTTTACAGTGATTGTTACAATTATTGTTATCAGATGTAAAAAGAAAAAATCCACAGTTCTTCAAAGGTAGTCAATAATCAATACAACATTTTAATAAGTCTGAAAGAAAGTCAAACTCAGAAGCCAACCTAATAATGGGAGCTGTAATTCCAAAATGACCCACCACAGATATCAGAAAAGAAAATATAACGCAATATAGCACGTAGAAGAAAATGCACACAAGACTAATAAGAAAACCTGAGTTCCAGTCTCTCTTTGACCCTAATTCCTCAACACAGAGCAAATCACTGCATCTCTCTGGATCTCTAAAATAATCCAGCTTTAATGTCTTATAGATTTATGATTTATGAAATTGTTTCTTAGTTAACACAAAAAATTGAAGAGTAAAACAAAATTTTACAAAGTAAACACACCAAACCCACCATTCAGGACATAAAACTAGCACCTTAAAAGCCTCCCAGTCACTAATCATCCTCCAGCCCCCATAAACATTATCATTATTCTCACTTCTATCACCATAGATTAGTTTGAGATTTATACTATATGTACTTTTCTTTCATTCAACATTGTTTGTGAGATTCACCCATGATTTTACTCATAACAGTAATGTTATTTTTTATTGCTGTAGAACAGTCCATTATAAAAATATACAAGCCAGCCAGGTGCAGTGGCTCAGGTCTATAATCCCAGCACTTTGGGAGGACAAGGCAAGAGGATCACTTGAACCCAGGAGTTCAAGACCAGTCTGGGCAACATAGTGAAACCCCCATCTCAATATTTAATAAATAAATAAACGTACATCCCATTACTTTTTCAAATCTATTCCACTGTTGGACATTTCAGTTGTTTCCAGATTGGGGCTTTTATGAAAAATTGCATGTCTCTCAATGGACATATGTATGCATTTCTGTTGAGTATATACCCAGAAGAGAAAGGCAGGGTCTCAGGGCATAGGTCATAGGGCATGCATATATCCAAGCACTGTTCTAAGCACTTTACATATATTTAACATATTTAGTCCCAATCACAATCCCATAAGATAGGTGCTATCATTATACCCAATTTACAGATGAGGAAATGGAGGCATAGAGAAGTCTATGCTCTTGAACCAATGAGGTCTCTCTGCCAGGGCAGGGACCACATCTGCCCTGTATGGGAAAGTATTCCCAGTGTCTACCACAGTGCCTTAGTAATGTACTTAGATGTACATTATTCCTATTTGTTGAGCAGGAGCTCTTTTTGAATAAAGTATTAGCAAATAGCAAGAATTCCTCTTCCCCTTATAACCTTTTATCTCAAGTGAACTGAAAAGTGTACTTTTCCAAGTCTGGATATAAATGCAAGTCAGATAAAATGCTTGTGCAGTTAACCCTTAGCAGTTTCTCCTTTCAGGTTAAATGGCTAAGGGTTAACCGCACAAGAGTATCATTCTGAACCCACTGAATTTGAGCATTAGACCTTACAGTATGTAAGTCTAAGCCAACAGATGAGGAAACAGACTCAGAAGTTAGAAGACTTGCCCAAGATTAAACTGGTGTTACTGGAAAACCTGGAGCTAGATTTCAGGTTGTATGTTACGGAGCTCTTCCCAATATTGACCAGAATGACCAAGCAGTGGTACTTGGAGACTTTTGGGGGCAGGTAAATTCTGCTTCAGACTAATGCAAAAAGCTAAGTTTCAAAACACAATAGTTATAAATGGAAGAACTGAAAACACTTATTTTAAATCAAGAATCACTGAACTATAAAATAATTAAAATCAAAGACTGGAACCAGTTGCAAGGACACTTAAGTCACTTCCTCAAACCAAAATTTACTTGACTTAGATAAAGGTTATAGATTAAGAGAGTATAAAAGTTAAACACTATAGGAACGTTACATATTTGGTCATTTTCAGTCAAATATGAAAATCAAAATTAAGATATTCCCTGCCTTAATTTGGCAGCCCAAAGTAAGTTCTCTGACAAGCAAATCCTGTGTTCTCCACAAAACTAAATGAAGATTAACTGGGAACTAGATCCACAGAAGTCTGACTGAGTGCATCTCTCATTCTCACAAGTGGTAATGTTCTGTACTCTGTTTGCAGAACCAGTGTCTAAATCTCTTAAGAAAAGTGCTCCTGAGATCATTACAAATCAGTTTCCTCAAAGCATAATAACAGAACCAAAAGATTCTACAGAATGTTTCTGCAGACAGGAAACCCAACTTCATCAGGTAAATCTTATAAATTTTTAGAAGTAGTATGAAAATGTTTGTCATTGTAAGGTTCAATTCCTAACCTGGAGAATTGATAATTCACTGAAGGGAAGGGCATGGTTATCTCCTAACTAATCAAGGAAAGGCTAACTAGCTGATTCATGGGATAAATCTACAGATGTTTATTAATTCCTTTTATGGAATCTTCAAATATGTCCAGGCCATTCTAGTCTCCATAAAATGTGACTGTTTTAAAGATGAAAATGTTTATTCTAAGAAGGGGTGTCTGGTTTGTTCAAGCTACTGAAATGATGTTTTCAGGACCAAACCAGCATTTGGTGATTATATGAATTAGGCATGAACATACCCATACACATGCATGCACAGTTTACAGCTAAGAGGACATTTGAAAATTCCCCTACAGAAAGCAGAGCTACGGAATAAATCTGAAGATAGCAAGCACTACTAAAAAGGGGAGGAGTACATCTGGATGAACCCATCTGGGTTAAATATCTAGTGCATGACTGCCTTAACTAATTGATACGCTATTTATTTTTATATGAAATGGGTAATACACCTTCCAGGTATTCTGTTAACCCCAGGACTAAATGTTTCCGATTAGATTTTGCCCAAGACAAAACACTGAACCAAATACAAAGCAAAAGTTACAGAAATCTCACCTTCTAGATTCCATCTTCTTAAAGATAAGGTTGGCCAGGCATGGTGGCTCACACCTGTAATCTCAGCACTTTGGGAGGCCGAGGCGGGTGGATCACTTGAGGCCAGGAGTTCGAGACCAGCCTGGTCAATATGGTGAAACCCCATCTCTGCTAAAAATACAAAAATTAGCTGAGTGTGGTGGCGGGCACTTGTAATCCCAGCTACTCGGGAGGCTGAGGCATGAGAATCGCTTGAACTTGAGAAATGGAGGTTGCAGTGAGCCCAGATCATACCACTGCACTCCAGCCTAGGTGACAGAGTGAGACTCTGTCTCAAAAAAAAAAACAACAAACAAAAAACGAAAAAAACCCAGAAGATAATGTATAAGAAATAAATTCCCTCATCAAAAAGGAAAAAAAACCCAATCAAACCTTTTTGCAGTTGTTTTAAAACCACTGAGTGACTGAGGGTGAGAAAGTGAAAACAGAGCTTTCGGCAACAGACCACCACCTCTCAGGGTACAGTATATAGATACAAAAAACTAACTAAACTAAAAAAAAAAAAGTTAGGTCTTGGTTTTATTCTGGCCCTTATCTATCAGTTTAGAGCAGCAGATAATTGTATTTCCAAGACATAAGGCAGTGTCACTGTTCTTCCAGTCAGAATCAGTCCTCCCAAAGGATGAGCACTATAGCTCATGTAAAATTTTAAATTGATTATGGGTGAGAACCAGCCCTCTTTGTGCACCTTAATGATTCTATGCCTATACAAGAGAAATTTTAAATTGTTTTTCAGTAATAACACTTGTTCCTCAAAACCACATAATCACATAATTATTGCCCTTATCTGGTATTATTTAATCTTATAATTCTTTTACAGAAAAGCAACTATAGAAAACAGATATATGGCCGGGCACGGTGGCTCAAGCCTGTAATCCCAGCACTTTGGGAGGCCAAGACGGGCCGATCACGAGGTCAGGAGATCGAGACCATCCTGGCTAACA
>NW_012118932.1:7571516-7574050 GCF_000951035.1 Colobus angolensis palliatus | reverse complement strand
ATGAATACCAAGTATTTTCCTAAAATGGGTACTAAAACTCCAACTAGTGCTAATATGTAAGTTTTTTGAAAAAGTCTCTTTTTCTTCAGGCACACACTTAAAGGAAAAGAGAAAGGGGAATGAAAATTTCTTGAATAACTTTGGCAAAAAGGTAAATATGGTGAAGAACAGTTCATACATATTTTCTACAGACCACCAGGCAACCCTAAAGACCTCTAGATTCTCCCCCACCCCCATGACAGAGTATCCAAAATAATTTCTTTTTTTTTTTTTGAGACGGAGTCTTGCTCTGTCGCCCAGGCTGGAGTGCAGTGGTGTGATCTTGGCTCTCTGGAACCTCCATCTCCCGGGTTCAAGCGATTCTCCTGCCTCAGCCTCCCGAGTAGCTAGGACTACAGACGTGCGCCACCACGCCCAGCGAATTTTTGTATTTTTAGTAGAGACGGGGTCTCACCATGTTGGCCAGGATGGTCTTGATCTCTTGACTTCGTGATCTGCTCACCTTGGCCTCCCAAAGTGCTGGGATTACAGGCTTGAGCCACCGCGCCCGGCCATAACTTCTTCTAAGAATGTTACAAACTAATGTGGCTCACAACTACCACATAATCAAAAGTTTACTTTCTCCTTGGATTATATAACTAATTTTCTCAATAATTTTTTTTAAAACAGGAAATCTATTATGGTCAACCCACAATTATCCAAGATTGGAGTTATGCAAGTTAAAAATAATCTTTTTGATGCTTCCCACATTCTCAGCTCTTTAGTAAACAAGGAATACACAAAATGTGAAACTGAAATTCAAGTATTTGGGACAAAGAAAACAGCAAAAAGTACTTCTAGTTTAAGTTTGGTTAAGGGAAAGCTAATTATTTGTTATGCGTTTATACACGTTGCACCCATTTTGCTGTTATGTGTTATTGTCAAGTTCCTTAACTATAGTAGAAGTTGTTACTACTGTATTGCCTTATGGAAACTGTAATACTTTCAGTGAGAATATCAAACCTAGGTTTGTTTTTCTTATCGTAGTGTAATAATTTAAGTCAGGTAGTAAGAAAAGGAAAGATCCCCGAAGTAATTTTTTTTTTTTTTAACTCGAAGGGATCTCCCAATTTTTCAAAATCAAGTGTATGGATCTTGGCATAGAGACAATACTCCCCTGTCCCCCTTTTGAAGAAGGGAGTTAATTTTTGTCATATTACCAAGGTTTTCATTCATTAGGCAAGGCGTCTACCAACGAATCTTTTCCAGATGCATTATTCCCTATGGTTGGTTTATTTTCACTTAATTTATATGAGATCTACTACCGGTAGTTATTCTCAACGTCAACCAGTCATCTTTCCCTGGGTCTGAAGTCTAGGATCCTCAAGTTCCCAGAGCGATAACTACTTACAAACCCATAATCTGCTCAATAGCTCTGCCCTTGCAAACAAAAGCTTGTGATGGTTGGAGGCCCCGCGCGAAAACCTTTAGGTGTTCAAGGACCTGGAGTGGCCGCCACGCCATACTAGCCTATTTACAGGAGCAGCCACAGGCTCGGGGAGACTAGAACCCGCATGCAGTCGGGGAGGAGCCCTGACCCAGCTAGACCAAGCAAACCGGCGCTTTACAAGCTGGCCAGCCTCTGGAGGGGTGCACAGAGCGGGGGGGCGGGGAAGCAGAGAGCCCCTAAAGGGCATGAGTGGCTGGGAGGGTGGGCAGGACAGGCTAAAGTCCATGGAAGCGAGGTGCCCCTCGTGCACGCCTAGGCAACCCGGTCGATGCCACAGGCAGGTACCGGTTCAGGTCGGAGAGGTCGGTCCTCCCAGCCCTCGGGCGCTCATGAGAACGCCTACTGAAGCGGCTCCGAGAGATGGAGACGCACGCCACCGCCACCCCCACCCTGTTGCTTACCGGTGCTGCAGCCCCACGAGTCCCAGAGTGATCACATGCGGCACATCCAGCTGCGTGGGCCACTCTCCTGAGGCGATGCACCCAAACACGCCACATTCCTCTCGAACCCCCAACTCCTCCAGCTCCATGTCGCCGCCGAGAGCACGTGGAGGGACCTGCCGCTGCGGCCAAGGTGTAAGCACCAACCAGCCGCCAGCTCGGCCCGTCGAGCTCAGAAGCTCGCGCTGGTCGCAAGCGCTTCCTTCCCGAGGCTGGCCCCAACTACTGCGGCGGCGCGCGCTGTCCCTAGGTGGCGTGGCCAGCTCGGCCCTGCTCCGCCCCCTCCGAGCCCACCAACAAGCGAGGGTGGAGGGGCGGTCCCGCGGCTGAGGGGAGGGGTCACGGATGCTGTAGGGTGGAGCTAGTTTCCCCTAAGAGCTGTCTGGAAAGCTGTATTTGCTGCACATAGAAATCTCCGTTATTTGCCGGCACCCAACACTAGCGTAATGGGAATAACGGACTTAAGGTCATTTCTCTTTCAGAGCATTTAGCCTTCGTATTCTCTTTCCTACATGCTTCCCCCCAGGCCGTCACGACTTGGTATGCTCCAATCTCTGAGCCGCTCCCGCCGCGGAGAAGGGGCCCGGGTATGCGAGCTTCCTCAG
>NW_012118932.1:7569073-7570431 GCF_000951035.1 Colobus angolensis palliatus | reverse complement strand
TGTGTGTGTGTGTGTGTGTGTGCACGCGCGCGTGTTGAAGTAGTCTTTGATGCCATGGCAGCTTGGGGGGGGTGTGTGTATGTGTGTGTGCGCGTTTAAGCAGTCTTTGATGTCATGGATGTGTATGTGTGTGTGTGCACGCGCGCGCGCGTGTTGAAGTTGTTTGAGTCCATGATGGCTGGGGAGGGGGGTGTTTTTAAGTAGTGTTTGATGCCATGATGGCGTGCGTCCGTGTGTGTGTGTGTGTGTGTGTGTGTGTGTGTGTTCAAGTAGTCTTTGATGCCATGATGGCTTTGAAGAACTCTAAAACCTTTAGGCAAAAAAGTTACACTATCAGAAAAGATTGTTCTTGCTATTTATGCTGGAAAAAAACGTTGGTTTGTTCCACACATCCAGTTGCTATATGTATAGTGAGCCAAATTGCTTTTCTTGGCTGCTGGGTACATTCTTTTCCACATAGAAAGTAACTGTATTTAGATTTTAAAAAGCTGTAGACTCAGACCAGGCTCTGTGGCTCACGCTTGTGATCCCAGCATTTTGGGAGGCCGAGGCGGGCGGATCACGAGGCCAGGAGATCGAGACCATCCTGGCCAACATGGTGAGGCCTTGGCTCTACTAAAAATACAAAAATTGGCTGGACTTGGTGGCGTATGCCTGTAATCCTAGCTACTCGGGACGCTGAGGCAGAAGAATCACTTACTTGAACAGGGGAGTCAGAGGTTGCAGTGAGCCGGGATCGCGCCGCTGCACTCCAGCCTGGCGACAGAAACAGATTCCATCTCAAAACAAAAAAAAAACAACAAAAGAAACAACTGTAGACTCAGCAAAAAAGATTCAGATGATATGGAGTATCAACTCCGTAAACTCAAGGCAAGGACCAGAATTTTTCTTGCAATCATGGTACCTGTACCTCTAAACTGGCAAATCTCTAAAATCTTTGCTCTTCCACTTCTTTCCATTTGTGTACCGTTGGCAGGTTGATTTTTCTTAAATGTCACTTTTATGATCTCTAAAAGGCAAAGTGTTACAATGGCATCTCTAGAGATGTTAAATCCAGTCTGTCCAGTCGGAAATTCCTTTTCATTAAAATCCTGAATACTGCTATCCTTTCTACCTCTTCAGCCCTAACTTTGACTTTTCTCTCCTGTGAATCCTTAGCTATGTTCCAGTCAGGTTAAATCACCAAAGTTTGTTTTTCATTATATACATTTTATTTATATTATTTTTCCCAGAACATTGCTGGCTAATGGAAATATACTGTAAATTTGTCTTCTATGAGCCACATTTTAAAAACTAAAATTAAAAAACTGATGCAATGTGTTTATATATATACATATATATATACACATATGTTTTAT
>NW_012118932.1:7563803-7567976 GCF_000951035.1 Colobus angolensis palliatus | reverse complement strand
CCTCCCGAGTAGCAAGGAGTATTACAGGTGCACACCACCACATCCAGCTAATTTTTGTATTTTTAGTAGAGATGGGGTTTTACCATGTTGCTCAGCCTGGTCTTGAACTCCTGACCTCAAGTGATCTGCCCACCTTGGCCTCCCAAAGTGCTGAGATTACAGGCATGAGCCACTGTGTCCGGCCCACTGTTCTTTACTCTTCCCTCTCTTATCCTCCATGCTGAATTCTCAAAGCTACTATCTTAAATATCTTACATCTTTGCCCACTACTCTTTCCTTAGACCAAGACATTTCTCACCCCCCCACCCCGCCTTTTTTTTTTGGAGACAGGGTCTCACTCTATCACCCAGGCTTGAGTATCACCCAGGCTTGAGTGAAATAGCGCAAATCTTGGCCCACTGCAGCCTCGACCTCCCCAAGTAGCTGGGACTACAGGCACATACCACCATGCTGGGCTAATTTTTGTTTTTTTGGTAGAGATGGAGTTTTGCCATGTTGCCCAGGCTGGTCTTGAACTCCTGAGCTAAAGCAATCTGCCTGCCTGGGCTTTCTAAAGTGCTGAGATTACAGATGTGAACCACTGCACCTGGCCAGACGTTTCTTGTTCAAGTTACTGCAATAGCATCCTAACTGGTCTCCCAAGCTCTAGTTTTTGTTCACTCACCCCTTCCTCCCTTCATTGTCCATACAGAAGCCATAATGATCTTTCCAAATAACATTTTGCTTCATCACTTAAAATCCTTATAGCTCTTCTTGGGTTAAAGTCTAAACTCAACCAGCATGGCTTGTGAAACCAGAAGGATGTGTAGCAAAATGGAAGGGAAATTTTCCAGGCCTAGGAGAGAAGAGATTGTCAGAAGCCCTAGGAGGAAGGTTGTGTAAGAATTAAAGATGTTGGAGTTCTAGAGAGGAAATAGACAAATAAGAATTTGGAGCAGTAAGCCAGGGCTGTATCTTAAAGGGACTTTTAAACCATGTTAATGAGTCTAGACGTTACATTAGGGAGAATAGGGATTCATCCTCTAGATTAGGTGCCCTACAATGGCAACTGTTAACTAAATTATAGCTACTTTGTTTAATGGTTATCTCCACTAGCTGGTGATGTGGCCCCTGTCCAACTCTTAAGTCTTGTCTCTTGCCATTCTTTTCTACAACTTAGCTGTAGACCCCACCCCTTCCCCTGCCCAACAGCAATGTACATATACCCAGACCTCCAGCTCCAACCAGACTGAAGTTCTGCAATCCACTTTGACCACCTTGTATTTATTCATCAACACTACCTACTCCTTTCTCTCCTTTGGCTAAATTTTGATCATTCTTCAGATCTCAACCTGTCACTTTCTTGTAGACTTCCTTTTCTAATGTTTAGACTAGTCCCATAGTCTGTATTTATTACATTCTATTATTATGATGTCTTATTTAATATCAGCTCCCCTCAGACTCAGGTCTCTTGAGAGCAGGAATTATTATTTACTGATATATCCCTTGGCACATGGATACATTAGGAAAATGTTGATACTGAGAGTGTTCTGGGAGCATGAGGGCTGATTTCTCTCTTTGGAAATTTTAAGTTCCTAAACAGCTATTATCTTTACTCTTTCTCTAAATCATCCTTTTGTGTACTTCTTAGGTCTTGTGACCAGCATCAAAATTGGATTCCTTTGTGCTCACTTCCTCACAATGTCTTACAACTGTTAGTGAAGAGAAAGGATTAATGGGGACAGGGACAGGATTAAGAAATAGAGAGGGATGCTTCCAAATGTGCTAACTTCAGTAGGATGTCATGCCTCCTCTTGAATATTAACTTGAAATCAAGAAACCCATCTGGCTGCGTGTTCCCATTTTGCCTGCAAAAAAGGAAATATCAGCAAAAATCGCATGTTGTTTCTTGCAAGCTAGTTTAGATACTATATTGTGAGTATGTCTGTGAAAATACTAGTATAGTTACATTACTTTAAATGTGTCTTAATTAATTTTAATTCTAGTTCAGTTCTGCCGTGAGAGGCAGGTTAATAACGGAAAGAGCACAGGATTTGATGTCAGGAGTTAGGATTTTATCTACCTCTTATATTTCCTAACTGCATGACCCTCAACCCTTTTGATTTCTGCTTTACTTATTTCTACAATTATTTATGTAATTAAAATTCTTCACAAAATTGTGTGACTCAAATGTGATGATACAAGAAATACATTGTAGAGTATATGGTTTTATACAGATGATTTAATTTTTATTAATATTCCTTAATCACTATATATTTACAGATTCATTGTTCTAGGTGATTTAGTCTTCAGCATTCAGGAAATTTCTTTCTGAATTTTGATCTATTTCCATTTTATTTCCACAGTACTGAACATTGGTAAAAAACTGTATGAGGGTAAAACAAAAGAAGTCTATGAATTGTTAGATAGCCCAGGAAAAGTCCTCCTGCAGTCCAAGGACCAGATTACAGCAGGAAATGCAGCTAGAAAGAATCACCTGGAAGGAAAAGCTGCAATCTCAAATAAAATCACGAGTTGTATTTTTCAGTTGTTACAGGAAGCAGGTAAGCAGCTCTCTCAACGTCTTTTCTCTCACCTTCTCTGGTAAGCATGTTGATGTCTTTCATGTAAAGTTGGCATTAAGATGAACAACTGGTTTGCAGATGTTTCAGAAGCTAAGTGAATTTAAATCAAACCAAGAACTCTTAAACTTCACTATAACTCCTTATTTGGTTTGGGATTATTAGTGTCATTAAATTAAAAGGAATCTTAACAAGTTTGCTGTAATCTTATATCTGGCACATGCACTCTCTATGCAACTTACCTCTCCAAGGCCATCTTCACTTTAAGGAATTTGACTATGAAGGAAACCCATTTTAATGCTAAGCAGTTCTAACAGATGAACTGAAATTTACTCCCTGTAATTCTATACAAATGGTCTTTGTTCTGCTTCTGGGAGATAATACAGAATTTCAAATTCCTCTTCCACTTGAAAGCCCTGAAAAGTAGTTAAAGACAGCAACCAAACCTTCTCCTCCTGCCATTCCCCAAGTGAGAGATTTGAACTAAAACCCCAGAACGCCCTCCTGTTCAAAAACTGAATGAAGGCTCTATTTTCAATAGAGAAATAGATTCAAAAGACCACATGAAGATCAGAACATTGTGTGGTGGGCATTTGAAGCAAAGGGAAGGAAGTTAGGATAAAGGGGTTTTCTGGAGGGATTCAATCAGTTGCTGGTTGGTCTGTAGTATATGAAATTTCAGCTAGGAAAAGATTTGAACTCTTTCTGCACAGTGTAAATAGCCTTATTGCTTTGGATCATTCAACCTTTGAAGCCTTACCTATGACATAAAAGCTTTTTCTTTATCATGCTTGCCAGTTCTAATTTTATAATTTAATAACTTTTAATTCCAATATTCCCAGTTGCCCTTTCATTTCTTAGAGTTTCTAGTGGCACTAATCTTTCTTAAATTCAAAAGGGGATTTAATGCTTTTGTTTTCAGTTAAGTTAGATGTAACTGCCTTACACAAAATAACAAGGTAATGTAATTTAAATACATTGTCAGTGCATTCCTGGAGTAGTTTTGTCTCTTCCAAAGTATCCTATTTCACAATTTTGGCTAATGTGAAAAAGATTTAATTGCAAACCTGGATTGTCATCTACATCATAAATCCCTCTATGCTGTGAAAGTGAGTATATTGCTATAAATTTAAAGGATCTTCCAGAGTTCCTAAGTCACAGAATCTAAGATTTTTATTTCAAAGTTTCTTGATTGGTAGCTTCCCAGTGACTGAGGTAATTTCTAAAGAGAGCATCAAATTAATTTTAGGTTCCTTTTGCAATACAGATAAATGTTCCATCTATTTATTTATTCATTTATTTATTTACTTATTTTGAGTCAGAATCTTGCCTTGTTGCCCAGGCTGGAGTGCAGTGGCACAATCTCGGCTTACTGCAACCACTGTCTCCTGGGTTCAAGCGATTCTCATGCCTCAGCCTCCCAGGTAGCTGGGATTACAGTTATAGGTGCACGCCAGCATACCCGGCTAATTTTTGTATTTTTAGTAGAGACAGGGTTTTGCCATGTTGGCCAGGCTGGTCTCGAACTGCTGGCCTTAGGTGATCTACCCGCCTTGGCCTCC
Source organism: Colobus angolensis palliatus (assembly GCF_000951035.1). Lineage (NCBI taxonomy): Eukaryota > Metazoa > Chordata > Mammalia > Primates > Cercopithecidae > Colobus > Colobus angolensis. The sequence goes on along the minus strand of NW_012118932.1, from coordinate 7,563,853 downwards.
CAAAGTGCTGGGATTACAGGTGTGAGCCACTGTACTTGGCCTGTTCCATC
>NW_012118932.1:7554009-7559303 GCF_000951035.1 Colobus angolensis palliatus | reverse complement strand
AACCTTGTCTCTAAAAATAAAATAAAATAAGCCAGGCATGGTGGTGGGCGCCTATAATCCCAGCTACTCGGAAGGCTGAGGCAGAGAATTGTTTCAACCCAGGAGGCGGAGGTTGCAGTGAGCCGAGATTGTGCCACTGTGCTCCAGCCTGGTTAATAGAGCGAACCTCTGTCTCAAAAAAAAAAAAAGAAAGAAAAAAGAAAAAGAAAAGAATGAGATCATGTCCTTTGCAGGGAAATGGATGAAGCTAGAAGCCATCATCCTCAGCAAACTAACACAGGAACAGAAAACGAAACACTACATATTCACACTCATAAGTGGGAGTTGAACACTGAAAACACATGGACACAGGGAGGGGAACAACACACACTGGGGCCTCTTGGAGGGTGGGGAACAATGGGAGGGAGAGCATTAGGACAAATACCTAATATATATGGGGCTTAAAACCTAGATGACAGGTTGATGGTGCAACAAACTACCATGGCACATGTATACCTATGTAACAAACCTGCACATTCTGCACATGTATTTAAAATAAAAAATAACCAAATTAGAGCAAGACCCTTTCTATACCTAATATATAAAAATTCTCAAGGCAGTTAATTGTAGTTGCTAGTACAGAAAACACTTAAGAGAAAATAAAAGTATACTTCACTATGGAACTTTCTCTAGTTTAATTCAGGAAGTGAAAAGATGCATTTTCAGAAGTATCCCTTGCTATACAAGCTCTTCATAATCCCTCCCCAAAACTCAGAAACCAGATAGTTTCAGGTAGCAAGAGATACTTGTTTTCTAAACTTTCTATCTTATTTTCTAGTCTTATCGGGACCTCAAAGAAGTAACTCCTGAAGGGCTCCAAATGGTAAAGAAAAACTTTGAGTGGGTTGCAGAGAGAGTAGAGGTAAACCTTCTATAGTGAAACTACTGTATTATGTATTATGTGTTTTTCTTCTAAGAAAATCTTGTTTCAAAAGAAAAAAATGGGAGAGTATAGTGCTTTTCTCTTCAGTGACTTTATTTTATTTTATTTTATTTTATTTATTTTATTTTATTTTAGAGACATAGTCTCGCCCTGTCACTCAGGCTGGAGTGCAGTGGCGCGATCTCGGCTCACTGCAAGCTCTGCCTCCCAGGTTCCGCCATTCTCCTGGCTCAGCCTCCTGAGTAGCTGGGACTACAGGCACCCGCCACCACGCCCGGCTAATTTTTTGTATTTTTAGTAGAGATATGGTTTCACTGTGTTAGCCAGGATGGTCTTGATCTCCTGACCTTGTGATCCGCCTGCCTCAGCCTCCCAAAGTGATGGGATTATAGGCGTGAGCCACCGCGCCCGGCTTTTCAGTGACTTTGAAAGTGGGGAACACTTTTAGGAAATGTATTAGCTGGGCAATCCTTACTAGTATACTGGAACTCCCTGCTGTTAAGCTGGCCAATACACACCTCCCAGATCCTGTTGGGGAAACCTGGAATCTGTCTCCTCCCTACCCCGCAGGAGAAACCTTATATTTCTTGCTCACCTCCACTGCTACTCAGAGTTCTATTAGCATGGGATGGATGGAACTCTGTGTGGCTTTAAATGTTACTTTAAGTTTTATGGTATTACTCTAATTCTGGGAGTTGAATGGGGTTTGTGATTATGCAAGGGTCGTAATCATATTTGAGAACATTATTCTCATAGGAATATATATATTTTGAGTTCCAAGCAATTAACTTACAAAGACTTAGAACATGACTTCTGATTTGGCTAATCGGAAGTCTGCCTTGGCCTCCCAGAATGCTGGGATTACAGGCGTGAGCCATCACTGCTGGCCACTAGGCTTTCTTAATACTCACCTCCAAAGAGCTTAAGGTACTCTAGGAGCTTAGAAAAGAAAAGCATCCATTAAACAAAGTGCACTAAAGGTCTTAGGATGAAATATTTTGTATTATAATTTCCTGAATATTAATTAAAAGATTTTGAGTATCTTTACTGTTTATTTTTTTTTTTTTTTTTTTTTTGCTTCCCAAGTTTTAACTCTCCCCATTTAAACTCTCCTCACTTAAACATTTTTTAAAGCGCTTAACTCTTTAAAATGTTAGCAGAAGATTATTTTCTGTGTACCCTTGGTAGTTTCACATAGCTACAGGATTATATTAAGTAATGGAAGATAAAGCCTGACTTTTTATTTGCTTATTTAGTGTATTTTCTGAGTGTATTTACACTCATCCCATTATCCATTTCCAGAACTTTATAACAAGTAAATTAGAGTGATTCAGTTGTGTTATGTTTGTCCAGGACGTTCTCTGTTTTAACTCTGAGAGTCCTGTGCTCAGGGGAACAGGGGAGGTTACCTAAATGAAATACTCCAATAATTATCTTTAAACTACTTTATTTGGCACTTAACATAGCTAAAACTTAATTGGTTCACAGGAAATGTTGAAAGATATTTTCCAGGTTTTATGTCTAGTACTGTGAAACTAAGTAAACCTGAATTTTTTAAAATTTCTAAGCAGACTAGTTTTAGGGTACATATTAGGAATTCCATTAAACCTTATATCATTTTTACTTGCTTAGTCATATAAATGCCTCATCTAGTTGGCCATCAGTGGTCTATTTAAAACTGTTGTTTACAACCAGGGTTATGTTCCAAATTAAGGTAGAAAGTAGAGGGGAAAGAGCATCGGGATGAGAATCAGAAAATCAGGATTCTACTTTTCTCATTGTCACTCAGGAATAAACAGTAAAGGACTATATGAATAAGAAGTAATCTTTTTCCATGGAAATAGTATAACTGTGCCATAACTATGTTATAAAATTTGTGGATTTGGTTTTATTACTTAAAAATTAAAATCTGGCCTTCTCAGTGATGATGAAATCCCAATTTCCTCGCAGAAATTCACTATAATTACATAAACTGTGATAATAGTATATGAAGAACCGTACTACAGTTGCTAAACTGCAGATGGGAATCTGGACCAATCTAAAAGAGGGACGGCCACAGGGACATATGTATTAGCTAGAATTAGTATTCTAGCTTATATATGTTCATTGTCATTCAGAGTGTGTAAGTGACATAAACATTTTTTAGTAACTTGAATGAGAGTTTTGAGTTTTGTAGACAACTAAGATAAACAATGGGAATTTTTTTTCACCGTGCAGAGTCATGGAATTTGCTTTCATATTTAGCAGTATTAGAAGCCATCATTGTGTCATCTAAACTGAGTCTCTTTTAGAAACTTTTAGGGTTTTTTTGTGCAGAGGTGATTACCGTAGCTTCATTATGTGCTTTTGGTTCTCTTTGGTATCTTTATAGTAAAGATAGAATTGGATACTACTGTGTCCAGCTTGGTAGACAAATGAGCAAATATATGACTAATGATTAACAGACCTAAGAGAGAAGAGCTCTTGAAGCCAATGATGTAGTTACTACCCCAAGTTGAGAATTGATTAAAGTCACCTGTCTATCCATGGGCCTGATCATTCATTAAAAGTTAAACAACAGCTTACATCTAATTTTTTTTTTAAAAAAAGGTTAAAATGACAATTTTACTTCCCCTCTTTTCATTTTTTCCTTAGGGTTTCTGTTCATGCAGCATACCACAGTTCTTTCCCTTTTTCATTTGAATCTTACGAGTCAGATTTAAAGGGAAGGCAGAGGAAATAGTGTAGGGTTTGGACAGTGTGTTTCAAGTCCAGGCTCCATTACCAAATGGCAACATGACCTAGTGTGTGAAATTACTTCTTTGAACCTCTGTTTTTTTCACTGTAAAATGTATAAATAATAATACCTACCTCAAGGCTGGGCGTGGTGGCTCACACCTGTAATCCCAGCACTTTGGGAGGCTGAGGTGGGTAGATCACGAGATCAGGAGTTCAAGACCAGCCTGACCAACATGATGAAACCCTGTCTCTACTAAAAATACAGAAATTAGCCAGGCGTGGTGGTGCACGCCTGTAATCCCAGCTACTCAGGAGGCTGAAGCAGGAGAATCTCTTGAACCCAGGAGGCAGAGGTTGCAGTAAGCTGAGATCACGCCGCTGCACTCCAGCCTGGGTGACACTTTGTCTCAAAAAAAAAAAAACCTACCTCAAAATTTTATGCACAGTTAAATGAAACAACATATACAAAACCCTTAGCACAGTGGAGGGTTTCCATAAATAGAAGCTCCCTTCATGTATGGATACACATATAACAGCAAAGATCCCCAATTCTTTCCTGATAATAAAAGACTAGAGGATTAGGTTGGGATTGGAAATAGTAATGCAGGCTGAAAATGAGCATTATCCCAAACCCATGTAGGTTTCCAGGAGTTATTTTAATTCATGTTAATGCTGTAGCATTACTTTGTATTGTGATGTAATAACACTTCCCAGAGAGGCAATATAGCAAAGTGGTTAAGTGGGTGGCTCCTAGAGACAGGGTAGGTTGGAAATCCTGCTTTACCTAATACTAGCTGACATGACTGCTGTGTGTTAGTGTCCGTACCTGTTTTGTTGGATTGATATTAATAGTATCTTATCAAATGTTTGGAGAATTAAACAAAAAAAGATGTATTTAAAATGATTAGAACAATATCTGCCATCAAATAGGCTCCTGATTTTTTTTAAAGAAAATTGTTATAAATACATAAAATTTACCAGTTTGACCATTTTTAGGTGTCCAATTCAGTGGCATTATGTGCATTCACAATGTTGTACACTCATCCCATTATCCACTTCCAGAACTTTTTCATCATCCCAAACAAACTGTGTAGCATTAAACAATAACTGTTCCTTCCACTCCTCAGCCCTTGGTAACTTCCATTCTCTTTCTGTCTGAATTTGCCTATTCTAGTTATAGTTACCTCATATAAGTCGAATCACAAGTATTTGTCCTTTTGCATTTTGTGTTTTTCATTTAGCCTAGTGTTTTTAAGCTTCATCCGTATTGTATAGCATGGATGTATCACAAATTTTCATTCCTTTTTATGGCTGAACAATACATTGTATGTATAGTCATGTGCTGCTTACTGTTTGAGTCAACAACTGACCACATCTACATTAAATAAAAGAAAAAAACTACACTTATTTTTGATAGAGGTTCTTTGTTTCTTGTAAAGGGTAGAGTTTTATTGTGCCTCAGATCTACCTTTTTACCTATCATTTCAATACCTTTTTTAACTTTGGTTATCAATATGTAGGTATTAAAACTGCCTTCACCAGAAAATGTGGGGAGACAGCTTTCATTGCACCCCAGTGTGAAATGATTCCAATTGAATGGGTTTGCAGAAGAATAGCAACTGGTTCTTTTCTCAAAAGAAATCCTGGTGTCAAG
>NW_012118932.1:7547401-7549393 GCF_000951035.1 Colobus angolensis palliatus | reverse complement strand
CCAGCTAATTTTTTGTATTTTTAATAGAGACGGGGTTTCACGGTGTTAGCCAGGATGGTCTTGATCTCCTGACCTCATGATCCACCCACCTTGGCCTCCCCAAGTGCTGGGATTACAGGCATGAGCCATCACGCCAGCTACTAGGCTTTCTTTCTTAATGCTCACCTCCAAAGAGCTTAAGGTACTCTAGGAGCTTAGAAAAGAAAGGAGCAGGGAGAAAGAATTAAAAATGCAAGTATGAAAAGAAAACAAAGACAAGAATAATGAGAACCTCTGCCATCCTTACCTGGTAAGAAGGCCCTGGAGCATTGCTTCTAATATGCTCCAATACAAAATAGGCCCCCACAGTTACAGGAGGTGGGCGGTTGAAACAGCAGGTTCTCCTGCGAATCTTTAATTGCCACCCTTTCCTGGGAGGCAGTCAGACAGGAAAGTAAGGAACAGTTTCAGAATACAGTACATAAAAAATAATGGTATAGCAGTGATCTAAAATAGTGGAGTCCTGGGTTTACAACAAAATGTTTCTCAAATGGAAAAAAAAGTTGATTGAGTATTTCATCTACAGGTCGTTGCTATGGAAGTGTAGTTACTAATTTGGGAAGAGCGGGAGGTTGGGGGAACTCAGACTCCTTTGATAGCTAATGAATTCTAGAACTCTTCAGAAAATTGCAAATACATATAATTTTGGATTCTAGGTTAGAAATCTCTGCTTTAGGAAACAAACAAGGATAATTTATAAATTTATCAAAGAATGAATTGCTTAAGAGATTATGTTAAAAAATATATCAAAGGGCCTTAAAAATTTGGGGACACTATATTAATTAAACTTTCCTTCAACTCTTGCTTCAAGACGTGCCCTAAACCCCTAGTCTATATTAACTGGTCTCCCTGCACCGGTTGAGGGACCACCCAGTCAGGAAAGACACCTGTTCAGATGGTGTCATTCTTCACTTTGGCCAGCCTACGCAGCAATAGAAGAGGCCTATGAGCTATTCCCTCACTAACACCCTGCTATCCCCTTTATAATATAGATCTCAAAAACAGCCAAACCTATTCCAGCCACTTTATTACTTGACTTACAGTAAGTGGCAGAGTAACCTTATATTTTGAATATATGTGTAATAATAGTGTCTTTTATGTTTTTTCAGAGAAGACTATTCAAGGACCTCAAGTCATTAAAACATATAGGCCTTAAACACCTCCCCCCCCAAAAAAAAACCCTGTCTTTAAATCTCTTTTGAATGTTTAGCATAATTATAAACTTGTTATTTCCCTAGGGGATGGCATTCCTACTGTATTTGTGGCAGTGGCAGGCAGAAGTAATGGTTTGGGACCAGTGATGTCTGGGAACACTGCATATCCAGTTATCAGCTGTCCTCCCCTCACACCAGACTGGGGAGCTCAGGATGTGTGGTCTTCTCTTCGACTGCCCAGTGGTAAGATACATTGAATTTTTAAAAACTGTTCATTACAAGCATTTAACAGATGCACAACAGTAGACAGAATAGCATAATAAAATCTCATGTACCCATGACCTAGCTTCAGCAATTAACATCTTGTGTCTATAGCCATCTCCTGCTGGATTATTTTAAAGCAGAACTTAGACACTATAGTAATTTATACTTAATTATACGTTTAAGTAATACAGGCTCTAGTTTTTAAATCATAATCATGATATTGTTACAGAACAAAAGGGGCCCACTTCTGATGCATTAGAAACTGGTACTATCTAAGCCACCAGGTTTTTGAGAAAGAAAGGCTTCCTCTTTCAAGTTGACCAGTAAGGACACATGAGTCCAGCTCAGATCTGTCCCCCTGTGCTGGCTTTATGGCAGTAATCTTACTCGAAAAGGTTTAAGGGATAGATTCTGGGATTAGTAGGTGATTGGTGGAAGGAAAGGGGGGATCTAGAAAGTCCTTGGGCATGTGCAGTTATCTCTTCATGTTATTTCATGGATCGTGTGTGTAAATTTGGGGGAGTTAGAATGAAAT
>NW_012118932.1:7545165-7546905 GCF_000951035.1 Colobus angolensis palliatus | reverse complement strand
CAGAAGAATAGCAACTGGTTCTTTTCTCAAAAGAAATCCTGGTGTCAAGGAAGGATATAAGTTTTACCCACCTAAAGTGGAGTTGTTTTTCAAGGTAATTATCTTATGCCTCTATTTTATGTCTTACTATAACATGGCAATAAATTTATAATTAGAAACTCTAAAGGTTTAAATATTCAAGCAAAGTTTTTGATATTTTGATATTGCAAATGTCATCCCAAAATTTGTCTTATCTAGTTGCCAATGTCAATAATGTACACTTCCATTAGCAATGATAGATCAAATTTTAAAAAGAAAGCATCTGAAAATCTTACCTTTGAACCAAGATGACTAATAGGAGGACAAGAAAACTAATATTTAGTTAATTTTTTAAAAATTTAGTTGAAATCTTTTTATATTCTAATACAGGAAAACTATACTAACAATGTCTCTTGTAAGTAAAAATATATAAATAAAGGTTGTAAGAATCAGTGGTTATGAATTTTTATAGGCTTTACTGCTTTAACCATCTTCATTTATGCTGTTAAGCATAGATCTGCTTGGGAAGCAATATCAGTGTTGTTTTTAATCAATAAGTTATATAACTTGTGTATTATGATTATATAGATGAAGAATTTATAAAGATATTGCCATATAAAGTTGGAACACAGCTTAGAATAGAATGAAATTATTTCATTTTTTTCATTTACCTCTTTGTCTGAGGTCTCTTGAATTATGTCCCTAAAAAATTATAGTCCTGTATAAATTCTAATAAAAAGTGAGGTCAGGAAGTTATGAGAACTGTAGTTTTGGAAAGATTTGATTGATTAAAATGTGCTTTGACCTTCCTGTCATGTCTGATGACTGTAACTAAGGAAAAACAAAAATCACAAACTTAAATTCTGTTTAAATTCGTTTATACAGGTTAAATTCTTTGAAATACTTTGTGACCTAGAATAAGTTACTCACCTAAATACTTTGAATTTTAAAGTGCTATTGAGAGTAGACAAATTAAGAGTGATAGTTTTTTCTGCTTGCAGGAGCTAACTAGGAAAAAAAGAAAAAAGGAGTAATAATTGCTTTGAATTAAGGAGTATCGTAAACAAAAAATTTCTTTAGATGTCTCATTTTGTTGCCCAGGCTGCTCTTGAACTCCTAGGCTCAAGCAATCCTCCTGCCTCAGCCTCCTAAATTACTAGGACTACAGTGTGAGCCATTGCACCTGGCTCAAAATTTCCTTCTTTTCTTTTCTTTTCTTTTTTTTCTTTTTTTTTTGAGACGGAATCTCCCTCTGTTGCCTAGGCTAGAGTGCAATAGCGCCCTCTCAGCTCACTGCAAGCTCTGCCTCCCGGGTTCACGCCATTCGCCTGCTTCAGCCTCCTGAGTAGCTGGGATTACGGGTGCGCACCACCACACCCAGCTAATTTTTTGTATTTTTAGTAGACGGGGTTTCACCGTGGTGGCCAGGCTGGTCTCGAACTCCTGATCTTGTGATCCGCCCACCTCAGCCCCACCAAAGCACTGGGATTACAGGTGTGAGCTACCATGCCCAGCCGTGGCTGAAAATGTCTAAGGAGTTCATGCTCAAGGTGAAAAGGATGTTGGTTTTTCTGAAAAGTTCAAAAATTTTAGATTTAAGTTAATTGTACTACTATACTTTATTCACAGGATGATGCCAATAATGACCCACAGTGGTCTGAGGAACAGCTGATTGCTGCAAAATTTTGCTTCGCTGGACTTGTTATTGGCCAAACTGAAGTG
>NW_012118932.1:7543474-7544685 GCF_000951035.1 Colobus angolensis palliatus | reverse complement strand
AGATTGAATTTGGTGTTGATGTAACCACCAAAGAAATTGTTCTTGCTGATGTTATTGACAATGATTCCTGGAGACTCTGGCCATCAGGAGATCGCAGCCAACAGAAAGACAAACAGGTAGATAATGTGTCAGGTTTTTTATCCTTGTTGAGGTCAAGCTGAGATAGAGGAGAAAGGAGAGATGAGGGGGAAAAGCAAATTATTGTTCCTAATGATAGGAACCTGTTTTGTTGATTGCTGTTTATTTTTAAAGATAAATATCTCCAGTATCTTAATATAAAAATAATAGGAATAATACTTTACATTTATAAAGCAAATTTCTCATCTGTTATCTTAATAACATTCCCACAACAATAACAGCAAGTACTATCTTTGACTAAATGAAAACTAAGGGTCTTAAGAGGATGGGTGTCTTCACAATTAGTAGAGTCGGGCAGATCTGGGACTCTATCCCAAGTCTCCTGGATGTTACCAGGCTCCATTTCTGCTCCTATAAAAAACAGTAGACACTTTGCAAAAGAAGATATTCATGTAGCCAACAAACATGAAAAAAAGCTCATCATGAGTGATCATTAGAGAAATGCAAACCTAAACCGCAATGAGATACCATCTCACACAAGTCAGAATGGCTGCTATTAAAAAGTCAGGAAACAACAGATGCTGGAGAGGCTGTGAAGAAATAGGAACACTTCTATACTGTTGGTGGGAATGCAAATTAGTTCAGCCATTGTGGAAGACAGTGTGGTGATTCCTCAAGGATCTGGAACCAGAAATACCATTTGACCCAGCAATCCCATTACTGGGTATACACCCAAAGGAATATAAATCATTCTACTGTAAAGACACATGCACAGGAGCAGCACTATTTATAATAGCAAAGACATGGAACCAACCCAAATGCCCATGAGTGATAGACTGGATAAAGAAAATGTGGTACATGTACACCATGGAATACTATGCAGCCATAAAAAAGAATGAGATTGGCCAAGGTGGGTGGATCACAGGGTCAGAAGTTCAAGACCAGCCTGCCTGGCCGAGATGGTGAAACCTTGTCTCTAAAAATAAAATAAAATAAGCCAGGCATGGTGGTGGGCACCTATAATCCCAGCTACTCGGAAGGCTGAGGCAGAGAATTGTTTCAACCTGGGAGGTGGAGGTTGCAGTTAGACGAGATAGTGCCACTGTACTCCAGCCTAGGTGACAAAGTGAGAC
>NW_012118932.1:7529597-7534494 GCF_000951035.1 Colobus angolensis palliatus | reverse complement strand
ACTAAAAATACAAAAATTACCTGGGTATGGTGGTGAGCACCTGTAATCCCAGCTACTCAGAGGCTGAGGTAGGACAATCACTTGAACCTGGGAGGCGGAGGTGAGTCAGGATTGCACCACTGGACTCCAAACTGGGCAACACAGTGAGACTCCATCTCAAAATAAAAAATTGGGGATAAAAGATAATAACATAGGGAAGTCCCCTTTTGGCTGATGGAACTGGATCACATCAGTGGTTTGTTCATTATAGACCAAGATAAGATCTGACATTCTGCAGTTTATGAGGGTCAATATTGTTTCAGTAGGAGCAGATTTGCTTTATTACTGAAATCCCTAACTTTTGTCATAGCTGTATATATCCAGTCATGATACATGTCAAGTATACTAAGTCCTTGAGCCCTCCAACCTGGTCCAGTGGACTGGCTTTTCTCTAGGCATCCTGTATTGCTGTTGTCTTAGGATCCCCCTTTACCATCATTTTAGAGGCCCATTTTGCCTTTCTCTAGGCTTGGATCTCCCGTGTTTTCCCCTTACTTGGTTTATTTTTATTTTGTTGGAGTACATTCTTGAACTTAGGGGCAAAAGAATACAAAAGGTAAATTTTGATACCTTGTATATCTGAAATGTTTATATTGAAGCCCTATACTTATTATCAAATTAGAATCCTACGCTGAAAATCATTTTGCCTTGGAATTTTGGGAGCATTGTTACTCCACTGTCTCCAAACATCCACAGTTGAGGACTCCACTGCTTTTCCACCAGTCTGATTCTAGGTTTCTCAGGAATTTTCTCTCTGGAAACTTTCAGGATCTTTTGTCTGTTTTCATTGTTCTTAAATTTTACACAGATGTGACGTGCTGAGTCTGTTTGCATTATGGACTTTTGGTGGGCTCTTTTAATCTGAAATTCTAATTTCTTAGTCCCTATTTTCCTTGAATTATTTAATTTTCTTACCCCTCCATATTCTCTCTTCTCTCATTTTTGAATTCATTCAAATTTGGTCTTCCCTTGATTTCTATTCTACTTGTCTTGTTGCTATACTTTCTGGAATATTTCCTCAATTTTACATTCCAGCCCTTCCATTGAGTTTTTCTTTCTTTTTTCCTCCTTGAGATGCAGTCAGGCTCTGTTGCCCAGGCTGGAGTGCAATGGCACAATCTCGGCTTTACTGCAGCCTCCGTCTCCCAGGTTCAAGCGGTTCTCGTGCCTCAACCTCCCAAGTACCTGGGATTATAGGTGTGCACCACCACGCCCGGCTGATTTTTGTATTTTTAGCGGAGACATGGTTTCACCATGTTGGCCAGGCTGGTCTCGAACTCTTAACCTCAGGTGATCTGTCTGCCCTGGCCTCCCAAAGTGCTGAAGTTACAGGCGTGAGCCACTGTACCCGGCCTTCATTTTGGATACAGGTGTTTTTGTTTTTGTTTTTTTGACACAGGATCTTGCTCTGTTGCCCAGGTGGGAGCACAATGGCGTGATCCTATCTCACTGGACCCTTAAATTCCTAGGCTCATGTGATCCGCCCACCTCAGCCTCCCAAGTAGCTACAACTACAGGCCCACATCATCACACCTGGCTAATTTTTTTACTTTTTGTAGAGATGGGCACTTCGTATGTTGCCCAGGCTTGTCCTGAACTCCTGGGCTCAAGCAATCTTCCCACCTCAGCCTCCCAAAGTGTTGGGATTGGATAGGAACCACTGCCTCTGGTTTTTTTTACACGATGTTTTTATATTTCTTTTGGTTTTTGTTTTCTGGGCTTTTGTTGTTGTTGTCGTTTGTGTTTGTGTGTTTTTAAATTTCCAAGAGCTCTTTTTTGTTCTCTGGAGAAGATGATTACAGTCTGTTGCATATAGTTACTTTCTTCAGTTGTCTGGTAATCCTTGGCTGTTTGCTTTTTTAAGAGTGGAGTACTATAAAAAACCAATTGGAAACTTCAAATGGGTGGTGTGTGTCAAAATTGGGCTTCACTGTGGGGTGTATCTGGTAGTGATTGTTCTTCAAATAACCCCTCACATTAATGTCTAGGTATTTTCTTAAGCGTTGACCAGAATTACTCAGAGAAGAAAAGTGTCTGGTGTCCCCTGGTTCAAAGACACCTAGACTGTGAAGTCTGTTTTACCTTCAGAAAAATTAAAGGTCTGGCATGGTGGCTCATGCCTATAATCCCAACACTTTGGGAGGCAGAGATTGGTGGATTGCCTGAGCTCAGCCTAGGCAACCTGGCGAAACCCCGTCTCTACCAAAAATACAAAAATTAGCTAGGCATGGTGGCACACTCCTGTAGTCCCAGCTACTTGGGAAGCCAAGGTGGGAGGATCACTGGGGCCTGGGAAGTTGAGGCAGTAGTAAGCCGTGATGGCACCACTGCACTCCGGATGACAGAGCGAGACCCTGTCTCAGAAAAAAATAATGTTTAAAAAGAAAAAAAATTGCTACAGTGCTTTAAAGAGGCAGTTACTCAGGTAGATGGAGTGGAGAAGGAGATATGAGGGCCTAGCTGCTTCTTAGACGTCGAGTCAGTCATCTTATTAGTCTCTATTCCCTTCCAAAGGTATCTGGTGCCACTAATTTAGTCAGTCAACCTTTCGGGAAGTTCTGTAATGTCAATCATGTTGCTGCTTATCTTCCCTGCTTTCAGTTTAGGATTAAGTTTTCTTTCTTTTTCTTTTTTCTTTTCTTTTTTTTTTTTTAAGACGGAGTTTTGCTCTTGTTGCCCAGGCTGGAGTGCAATGGCGCAATGTCAGCTTGCTGCAACCTCTGCCTCCCAGGTTCAAGTGATTCTCCTGCCTCAGCCTCCCAAGTAGCTGAGATCACAGGCATGCACCACCACGCCCAGCTAATTTTGATTAAGTTTTCTTGGTCTGCTAAGTTAGCTACTACTCTATTTGCCTTTCAATTGCCAAAATGTTACTGCTGTTATCTGGCCTTGTGTGTTCATGCCTATTTCCTTTATTCCCTTTGCTGTTTTTATAAGCTCTGAGAATTAAATTTTGTGCCTAAGCTATCTTTAACAAGATGTGACTATACAAATGTCTCAAGCTAAAAATTGGCAGCTACAAATAAAGCTGTAACCAAATTTATGCCAGAATTGTATAGATATCCATGGAACTTACAAAAGGGGAGCATGATGAGCAAAAAATTGGCAATTTTTATAGTAGTGCCGTTTCAGGAGTGACAGATAATCTGGAAGACTTGTACATAATGATCACTAGAATCTTTTGAGGAGTAGTTTTACAGTAACCTGTGTAAAATCCTGAAGACTGCCCATATTTCTCATCTCTGATGTCATGCTCACTAGATAACTTTTTTTTTTTTTTTTAACAATTTAAGCTATTCTTTTACCAGAAAGGGTGTCCTGGGCAGGAGACACAGGTTATTTCAACTATTAGAGTGGAGCACTCTACCCAGTGTGCTAACAATAATGGTTGACATTCTTGGAGCACATATTGTGTACCAGGCAATGCTCTAAGCACTTTATATTATTAACTCATTGAAGTGTCACATCAGGTAGCTACTAGTTACAATTCCCTTCTCACAGAAGAGGAGAATAAATTAACATGAAGTAACTTGACCAATACCACACAGTAATGGGTGGAGCTCCATAAAATAATGTGTTAATACAAATTAGTAAATTGGCCTTGTGATTTGTATTTGACTCTGTTCTTGTTGTGGATAATGGTAGTCAAAGAGCCTGATGAATTCCAAGAATACTGTGAAAATGGAGCTTTTGGATATAGTCCCTGATTCTAGCAAACACTAGACATAATAGTACCACCTCAAGACACTCTGCCTGAGCAGACATGTGGCCCCTAGGATGTTACTTTCTTATTCTGCTGTCTTGGATCTTATTACTATTTATTTATAACTTGACATTTCCTAAAATTATTCTGTGGATTTGATTTTTTTTTACTGCTTAAAAATGTTAAAATAGTTCAAATGCAGACAGAAAGATTAGTTAGAAAATTATCAAAACAACATAGCTCAGGTTTGTCTAAGAACAGGTACTTCTGGCCACTTACCTTGACCCTTATTTTACTTCAGTTGCTCTTGCCAGGGATTGAAAGGGATAGTGTATGTGAACAGAACTTTCAAAAGGTAAGTTTCTTTGTAAGTGAATTCTGTAAGAAGGGTGATAGATGATATATATAAAATGTCTCTTCATGGCAGGTAATACTGCTTTTCCTCTTATAATCACTTTACCACTCCGGTATTAAAGACAGTTCTTCTAGAGATTCTACTTTAGAATAATGCAGTAGCTTTTTATTTTCTGTGGCAGGACTGCTCTGAGTATAAAATTTTTTGTGAGGTTGTATTTTCATTATTTATTGAGCTCAATTTTCTGTCTTTTCCTTTCTGAACCAATAGGTCTTGGCTGTTCAACCATACTTTCTCCAGAAGGATCAGCTCAATTTGCTGCTCAGATATTTGGATTAAACAACCATTTGGTATGGAGCAAACTGCGAGCAAGCATTTTGAACACATGGATTTCCTTGAAGCAGGCTGACAAGAAAATCAGAGAATGCCATTGAATTTTTTAGGGGAAAAACTACAAAGTTCTAATTTAGCTGAAGGAAAATCAAGCAAAATGAAAAGGTAATTTTAAATTAGAGAACACAAATAAAATGTATTAGTGAATAAATGCTTCTGTTAATAAATATTAATCCATATTAATAAACATGAACACCTAACCTCTCCTTTCTTAGGTTAGACACCAAGATATTTCAGCCAGCCTTATCATTCCTCTTATTTTATCCTTTTTTCCTTAAGTATTGGTGGTCACTACTATTGAGTTTCTTCCGTAACACTGATTAAATAATCTTAACTCCCTCAGCTAAAACTGGCATTACTGACTCCCAGCTATGTTTTTCCAGACTTGTATTTTCTTTTTTTTTTTT
>NW_012118932.1:7528518-7528840 GCF_000951035.1 Colobus angolensis palliatus | reverse complement strand
GCCCGTCTCGGCCTCCCAAAGTGCTGGGATTACAGGCTTGAGCCACCGCGCCCGGCCCTTAAATCTATTTTTGTAGAGATGAGGTCTCACTAGGTCACCCAGGTTGGTCTCAAACTCCTGGACCCAAGTAATTCTCCTACCTCAGCCTCCCAAAGTGCTAGGGTTACAGGCATGAGCCACTGTGCCTGGCTAGACTTATACTTTCAACTGTCCATTTCTCCCTGTATGTTCCATGGGCACTCTCATAAAAAACAGAATGCTCCCAACTTTATTCATCTTCCAAGCCTGAAACTCTTGGTATGCTCACTGCTGCAAGTCAGAA
>NW_012118932.1:7522240-7527963 GCF_000951035.1 Colobus angolensis palliatus | reverse complement strand
CCCGGGAGGCGGAGGTTGCAGTGAGCCTAGATCATGCACACTGCACTCCAACCTGGGCAACAGAGCGAGACTCTGTCTCAAAAGGGAAAAAAAAAATTGCTGATGTGACCCATGAAGGGAAGTCATTTTCCTCGTAATTTCTGGACTGCTGCACATAGGTATCTTTAGTTCTTTGAAGGCCCACATTTTTATCATTTAAGACCTATTTGTCACTAAGTAGAGCTTTATCTTCAATGTCTTCATGAAACCTTCTGTAACCACAGTGACTACAAGTAGTTCTTTCTCTATTGAATTATTAGGTCCAGAATAGAAGATGTCATTGTATACTTTATTTCCCTCACACTGTGTTACACTCTGATGTGCTATGCTTAGCTCTCTGCCAGAGATTAGTAGATTATAAAACTCATGTGTACTACTTAAGTTTGTATCTTATGCTAGTTTATAAGAACAATTAAAAGGACTTAGAAGATTAACTTTGGTTTTATGGTCTCTGAAGTCACTGGCTGCTATTTCAGCTTGTTTACCCTTACCTAGCATTAAGACTGCATCTACTTCTGTGCAGTATATGAAAATTTTTAAACACTCATTTAGACTGGTAGATAGGACTGACCATTATAAATTGTCATTATCAATTTTTTTTTTTTTTTTTTTTTTTTTAAGAGCCAAGTTCTCACTGTCTCCCAGGCTGGAGTACAGTGGCATGATTATAGCTCCCAGCAGCCTTCAACTCCTGGACTCAAGCTGCAGCCTCTTGAGTAGGTGGGTGCATGTGCCACCATGCCTAATTATGAATTTCATCATTAGTTTCTTAATAGAGTCCACATGTCCTCAGTAGTAAGTTCATCAGTGCTAAATATTTGAAGGTATTTCTATTGTTTTGTAAAAGTAACTTAAGCCTACCTGGTCTGCTATCTTTTGAGTATACTTTCCACGGACTTGTAGGTAAAACATAAATAAAAAGAGAAAAATTATCCCAATAATACAGTTTTTAACCTTTTATCATAAAGACATGCTTAGAATTGCTGTTAAGCTTTCTGAGATTTAACCACTGAAACTAACTAAAAGACAAAGCACTTAGGTAAAGCTTCGTTCAGTATCCACTCACCCAATACTGGTTTGATTCTAGGGCCTAGGAAAGTAGGACTGAACAAAGCCCTCGCCCACATGGAATTTATGTTTTAGAGGGGAAAAAAAACCATAAAAAGATAAACAGTATAAAATCAGGAAAGGATAAATGCATATGAAGAATCAAAATGAGGACAGTGATGGGGATAAGAGGGGAAGGTTTTTGAGGAAAGCAGAGCAATGATGTAAAAGCAAGACACACAGAGATAGGGAAATAGCTTTCCATACTAAGGGAACGGGAAATAAAGTTGAGTTTTGCCTTGCGGACCTCCAAACATGAGAATTGCTGGAGCTCTGTGAACAAGGATGAGAGTGGAAGACAATATAAGAAAAGGCTAGATCACTTAGGGCCTATAGGCCACACTGAAGTGTGACAGGAAAACACAGTTTGAGCAGAGGCCTGACATACTTTTGTGCCTCAACTTCATTAAGTGTGAAAATAGGACTAATACCACCTCATAAAGTTGTGAGAATTACATGAGTCAATATATGTAAGGCCCATCATGGCACACAAATGTGTTATGTAGTATCTGTTGGGCAGACTGAAGAACAGTATGAGTGGAATTCATTCACCATAAAAATTGGAATTCTCTGGGCATGGTAGCTCATGCCTGTAATCCCAGCACTTTGAAAGGCCGAGGCAGGCGGATCACCTGAGATCAGGAGGTCGAGACCAGCCTGACCAACATGGGGAAACCCATCTCTACTAAAAAATAACAAAAACTAGCCGGGCATGGTGGTGCATTCTTGTAATCCCAGCTACTCAGGAGGCTGAGGCAGAATCATTTGAACCTGGGAGGCGGAGGTTGTGGTGAGCCGAGATTGTGCCATTGCACTTCAGCCTGGGCAACAAGAGCAAAACTCTGTTTCAAAAAAAAAGAAAAGAAAAAAAAGGAAATTACCTGAAATTCAATATTGCCATCAGCTGATTTAATTTCTAAAAATATGAAGAAAGGGGCAGTGTAATGTGCCACAGAGCATCCACAAACTGCCATTTCAGCCCAGCCAACCTTAGGAAGCCATTGAAAAGAGTTGTTTTTAATGGTGTTTTTACATCCAGCTTCCCACACCTCAAAATACTTGGGGTGGAATTGTTAATCTCACATTGCAGTACAATGAAAATAGTGGAATGGAAATCAAGTTATAAAATGGAGCTAAATATTTCTTCTGCTTGCCTCTGAGTGGACAAGATACCATAAGATACTGTACATGATGAGGTCGGGTGCGGTGGCTCACACCTGTAATCCCAGCACTTTGGGAGGGCAAGGTGGGCAGATCACCTGAGGTCAGGAGTTCAAGACCAGCCTGACTGACATGGAGAAACCCCCTCTCTACTAAAAACACAAAATTAGCCAGACATGGTGGTGCATGCCTGTAATCCCAACTACTCGGGAGGCTGAGGCAGGAGAATTGCTTGAACCCAGAAGGCAGAGGTGATGAGCTGAGATCAAGCCATTGCACTCCAGCCTGGAAAACAAGAGTGAAACTCCGTTGCCAAAAAAAAAAAAAAAAAAAAAGATACTGTACACAGAAGCTTCTCAAATCATAAATGGCTAAATCCATTAATATAAAAATACATTATGGCTACTGATGAGATGGCTAATTCTGTCAACTTGACTGGGCTAGGGATGCCTTGATAGCTGGTCAAACATTTCTAGGTGCATCTGTGATGGTGTTTCTGGAAGAGACTAGCACTTGAATCAGTAGACTTGAGTAAAGAAGACTGCCTTCACCCATGTGGGTGGGCGTCATCTAATCCATTGAGGACCTAAATAGAACAAAAAGGGGGAGGAAGGGTGAACTGCTGGGACATCCATTTCGTGCCCCCAGACGTTGGTACTCCTGGTCCTCAGGCCTTCAGACTAGGACTTACATTATTGCCTCCCCTGATTCTCAAGCCTTCGGGTTTGGAACTACACTGGCTTTCCTGGGCCTTCAGTCTGCAGAAGGCAGACTGTAGGACTTCACCTCCATTTTGCAGAGCCGATTTCTCATAATCTCCACATATCCTATTGGTTCTGTGTTTTTTAGAGAACGAATACAGCCTACTATGTATATGTGAGACTCTCGGAATGCAAAGATGAACAAAATTAACCTTCTGCCCTCAATTAATGTTGCAGTCTCCAGAGGCAGACAATTTCAAAACACTATATTAAGTCTTAATATGGAATTAACAATAGGGTATTGTGAATACACAGAAGTAGGAAGGGCTCTCTGATCTCTAGAAAACAATTGTATACTGTGAATGAAAAGGACTAATTCTCCAGTCTATACTCAATCTCTCTTACCTTTACATAATTTTCTTCAGCAAACTTATTGCTACCATAGTACATATTTATTTATTACCCATCTCTCCCAACTAGAAAATAAATTTCTTATTACACTGGGCTGTCTTCTTTGTTGTCAGTTGTATCCCAGCAACTGGTGTAATACATGGCACTGGCATATACAAGACATTCAAACACTTGTCAAATGAATCAAAGTGCAGATTCCAGGAGGTAGGGAGACACATAACTACACAAAAGTTAGAAGTGAACAGCATGCAAGGGGGCTAGGAAATGAGTAAGGAGACCTATGTGAGTTGGGGAGGTGGCAAGCAGAGGCCAGATCACAAAAGCCCTTACTGCTAGTCTTTGTAGTTCGGATTTTATCAGGAGGGTAGGAAAATGGCATCAGATACATGCTTTAAGAGATCAGTCTGGTGTTTTTCCCACCATCTGAAAACAGAAGATGCCATCTGTGAGTGGGACCTCACCAGACAATCTTTCCATCCTTCACAATGTGAGATGTAAATTTGTTGTTTATTTAAAAAAAAACAAAAAACGCCACTCTGGTTTGGAAGATTCCTGTTTCAAAAACAGCAGGTAAAGCCCCATATTTATAGGCTGTTTGCCACAAAACTCCATTAAAATGACATAAGAGATAGAAACAAGTCCACAGCAGCAGAATTCTGAGCATTTCTAAAAGCTACAAAATATACGGGATCAGAATGATACAGAAACCAAAATTACCAATTCTTAAATAAAGTCAATGTTCTAAAAAGTACTACTAGTGCAGTGGCTCTTAACTTGGAGGGGATAGTGGATATAAACACCTTTGGAGAATACAGTGGAATCTACATTTTCTCAGAATCACAAAATACAACAAAATGTTGGTTGGGTATACCCAATTTTCTCACACAGCATTGTCATCTGGAGCTCCCATCCCCTGAAATCTAAACATAACTGGCTTGAAACCTGTGACAATTTTAGTCAGTAAAAGTCTAAAGCTCTTCTCATGATTTTTACTAATTGACAAGAATTACACCCTCCGGCACCTACAGTTCAAGCCACCTTTCATGCTGTTTGCATTGTATATACTGCAAGGACCAGACAAAAATATGGCAGGGGACCATATGACATATCAGGAGCTGGGCAGTTTCTGCCCTCAAGGAACTCACAGATTAGGTAAGGAATATGAAGCAAAAAATGCCAACTGTGTGCCAGGCAGTATGCTAGATCCTAGGAATACTGCAGTGAGCAAGGTAAATATGGTTCCTTGGCCTCAGAATTACAGTCCATATAGAGTGAGATAACCCTTAATTGATTATCAGTGCTCAGAAGTAGACAGAATCTCCTATAAGTGGTCTCCCAACCTTTTTGGCACCAGGGACCGGTTTCAAGGAAGACAATCTTTCCACAGGAGTTGGACAGTTGGTTTCAGTATGATTCAAGCTCATTACATTTATCATTGGATTCTCATAAGGAGTGAGCAACCTAGATCCTTCACATTCCCAGTTCACAATAAGGTTTGAGCTTCTGTGAGAAGCTAATGCCACAGCTGATCTGACAGGAGCTCAGGCCGTACTGCCCACTGGCCCACCAGTCACCTGCTGCTGTGCCGCCCGGTTCCTAACAGGCCACAGACCGGTACCAGGGTTGGGGACCCCGTTCTAAGAGGATGCAATCAATTAAGGGTTATCTCACTCTGTATGGACTATAATTCTGAGGCCAAAGAACCATATTTACCTTGCTCACTGCAGTATCCCTAGGATCTAGCATATTGCCTGGCACATAGTTGGCATTTTTTGCTTCACAAGGTTGCCCAGTCTGCAAGATCAATGTTTCCTCAAAGTAACTTTCAACGTAGAACCAGAAAGACTGAAAGACAAAAAAGTTAGCAAGGTCAGGCACGGTGGCTTACGCCTGTAAATCCTGTACTTTGGGAGGCTGAGGAGGGCGGATCACTTGAGGTCAGGAGTTTGAGATTAGCTTGGTCAGCATAGTGAAACCCCATCTCTACTAAAAATACAAAAATTAACCGGGCACGGTGGCTCATGCCTATAGTCCCAGCTCCTTGGGAGGCTGAGGAAAAGAATCGCTTGAATCCAGGAGGTTGAGGTGGCTGTGAGGTTCAGCCTGGGTCACAGAGCTAGACTACGTCTCAAAAAAAAAAAAAAAAAGGAAGTTAGCTAGGTTCCTGAGGGACAGAGGGAGTAGCAGAAGTTGTAAAAGTCATGACAAGATATGAGTCTGAAAAGCAGGCCATTCAATAAAACACAATATTCACATCAAGTGTATCTCTCACATCGTCTGGGTGTGGTGGCTCATGCCTGTAAT
>NW_012118932.1:7493213-7522190 GCF_000951035.1 Colobus angolensis palliatus | reverse complement strand
AAAAAAAAAAAAAAAAAAGGAAGTTAGCTAGGTTCATGAGGGACAGAGGGAGTAGCAGAAGTTGTAAAAGTCATGACAAGATATGAGTCTGAAAAGCAGGCCATTCAATAAAATACAATATTCACATCAAGTGTATCTCTCACATCGTCTGGGTGTGGTGGCTCATGCCTGTAATCCCAGCACTTGGAGAGGCTGTGGTAGGAGGATTGCTTGAGCCCAGGAGTTCCAGACCAGCTTGGGCAACACAGCAAGATTCCCGTCTCTTTAAAAAAAAAAAAACCTCACACCAAGTGTACCCAATAGACACCCATTCCGTTCGTACATCTGAACACATCTTGACACTAAGGTCGTAAGCAAACCCTAATATTTTATATCTCTAGAACAAATATAGTATCCCTATTTCACAGTCGGGAAAAAAGACTCCCAGAAGCTAAGTAACTTGTTTATTGTCAGGCATTTAGTGAGTCGCAGAGCCAGGAACTGACCCCGGGCATTTTCACCCTATTACCCTTTCAGCTTATTGCCGACTGCTCCCGAACGGAGCGAAAAGGACAGGCAAAGGGTTTCACCAAACCCTTTGTAATGGGAGATTCTTGCCTTCTTACCTTTCCTCACGTTTGCTTCTCTGCCAGAATGTCCTCCCCTACTTTCCCCAGAACCCAAGTTCTCCTAATCATCTTTCAAGATCCCTTTCCCTCAACCACCGACAAGCCGTGCCTATTTCTCCTTCAAATGACTCCCTACGGCTTCTAGTTGGTAGTCTTTTATTTACCACCTCATAGTCCTTTTATTTATATCCCACAAATGATCGTCCGGGCCCGCACCGTGGGACCGGGACGCTGCCTCGACCATGGCGGTCTCCTGGAAACACACTGCTTTGAGCCGAAACTGGTGACCGTTTCCCAACCCCGTCCGGGAGTCCGACGCCTCTTTCTCCAGGCCAACTTCAAGCGAGGTGTATCAACTCTATCCGTGCAAATTTCTTGCCACGAGAGCAGAAGATTACGGTCTCTGATGCTGCCTCAGGGTTGAGGGACGCTCCCGACGCTTAGCAATCATCAACTCCCTCCTCCTCTTGGCAGCCTCAGAGATCCTCTTCCGGGGCAGAGGTCGCCCGGCCCCGCCCCTCGTCTCCTCCAAGATGGCGAGTGGCGGCAGTGGGGGGGTGTCAGTGCCTGCGTTGTGGAGTGAAGTGAACCGGTATGGCCAGAACGGCGACTTCACGCGCGCTCTCAAGACCGTCAATAAGAGTAAGTGTCGGGGTGGGCACTGGGGCGGGCCCAGGCCGGCGGGAGGATGCGGCCTGTTTCCGGCGCGCGAGACCACCTCGCGCGGGAGGCACGGGAAGGGGAGACCCCCGAAATCCCCCCGACCATTCTCCCCCCGGCTCGGGCCCGAACGTCCGGCAGACGCAGGTCTCACCCCTTGGCTTCACCATGCCAGCCTGGGGTCCCTGGTTGCTTAGAGCCACGTGTACTTCCCTCTTTACCCCCCACGGGAAGCGAGGGCAGGGTTTAAAGAGACCGCAGCTCTCGGAGCCCATTTCAAACTGTTTTCTTATTTGACTCCCTCTTTGCTGTTTTATTTCACAAATATTCCAAAGTGCCTCCTTTTCTTCTTCGTCTTGAGCGCAGTGATCAGGACTGTATTACTGAGGGAGCTTGTTCTCTTTGGCCGCTAAAGGGGGAGGAACCTGCTTGGGACACGTAGTTTAGAAGCTAGTGCTGACCAGGTGGAAGCTGTACGTATTCTACTGGGCGAGAGGAAAGGGCTGGATCTGGATGTCAGGCCTGTCATTCCCACAGATGGGATGTCTTCAGTGTTATTAAGTTAGGAAATATGTGTGTGGAAGCACCAACACTGGAAATAATGTCGGAAGAAAAGTTTGGCCTGTTTTTTTTTGCCTTGTAAGGGATAGTTTAGGGTTTTACTGCCTTTGTTGTGAGGTTTAATTCATCATATCTTTTTGTTCTTTACTACATACCTGAAATGTGGCATGGCCATGCTACTTAATGTTCTCGGTGGTGCGCAGTTCTTCTCTAGTGAAGATACAGCCTGTGCATGTTAGATTTGGAAATGTAATTACCAAGGCACGGCTTAGCTGTTCAGAGTAGTATTAACCTAAAAGGTGTGTCAGTAACATACAAAACTGTCTAAATAATTTTCAACACTCTAGTACTGGGTTAACATGAAAAGTAGTGATTGTGCCCACAGTGCACTTTTGGTGATTTCAGACATTGAGGAGAATAGCTACGAATTAGAATTTATCCCTAAATTTGTTTGAATTAACTCTAGCCTTCCAAACAGTACTATATACTTAGTACCAGTGTAGTATTTTGCAGGAATTCTTTTAATCAGCAAAAGTTGTCAACTTGTTCACCAGTATGTTTTCTTAATTGGTAGAAATTCTTGTGATTCTTTGAGAACTGGACTTCTGTAGTTGCACAGGAACAAGAGTAACGATGATCCTGGTCATTTTAATACCGAACAGTTGTTAACGTTGAAACTTGCCACCTGAGTTCTTCCTTATACTTTGGTCATCTTAGGTGAAAAGGGAAAATTTTAATGATTTTTGGAAACGTTGCCAGCAAGATAAATTGTCTTTGCATTATACTTTATAAAATGTTTCCAAAATATTCTCATTTCATGTTTTCAGTAACCTTATTTAAATAGGTAATGCTTTTCTGATCATTTTGTAGCTCAGAAAACTAAGATTTGGCTGTTAGGTGATATACCCAAGACCTCAAGGCATTTAGTGGCAAGCGTGCACCAAACCTAGGTCATCTGCTTCCATATTCTACCTGAACTTTTTCCCTGTGAAGTAATGAACTATACAGAATGTAGCGTGCATTTCAAGATGAAATATCTGGAGAAATTGCTTCTTTCTTCTTTATTTCACTGCACTTTTTTGGTACATGCATACTGGGCATCTTTATCTCATTGAAAATTTAATCTATAACTCTCCTTATTGTCACTTCTTAAGTTAAAAGCGAAGATTAGTTATTTTCTGGGTTTGTTTAGCTTTGTTGCTGTTTCTTCCAGTTGTTCTGACCAATTATTTCTGTTGCAATAAAATTAGAAATTTAGCTTTCAGAGAGACGGGATGGGA
The DNA here is from genome assembly GCF_000951035.1 of Colobus angolensis palliatus. Classification (NCBI taxonomy): domain Eukaryota; kingdom Metazoa; phylum Chordata; class Mammalia; order Primates; family Cercopithecidae; genus Colobus; species Colobus angolensis. The sequence continues at coordinate 7,519,081 of NW_012118932.1, read as the reverse complement.
AAATTTAGTAAAAATGTGAACAGGAAATGGATTTAAAAATGACTTTCCTAAAATTGTTCTCTAGTACTACAGATCAACAAAGATGATGTAACTGCCCTGCATTGTAAAGTGGTATGCCTTATCCAGAATGGAAGTTTCAAGGAAGCTTTGAATGTCATCAATACTCACACCAAAGTGTTAGCCAAGTAAGTGATTCAGTTAGTTGCTTGTTCAGTTATTAGAAACACTTAGTATAGCTATAATCTCTTCCATGTTTTTTTCCCCAACTATTTACTGATTTTTTTATTTTTCCTTCCTTTTTTTCCCCCTTTTGCTTGTCAATAATGTTTCTGAAACTGGGAGGAGTACTCGTAACTTCTGTTTCTTTTAGCCTTAGAGGGTCTATTTTTTTTGTTTGTTTTAACCATTGTGTTTCCTTTGAACCACTAAGGAGGTGAACCATAGAGAGTTGTGGGACATAATTATGAGTCCTTGGAGGATGTAGGGATTATAACTCAGTCAAAGTTTCTTTCCTGTTATACCTAGGCTCCAAAAAAAAGTGTTGAAATTAAATTTGAACCATATTAATGGGATACTGGTTTATAAGGTGCAGAACAATATATAATATACTTCCTTTTGCAAAAGGAGGAGGATGTAACAATTTATATATGCATTTGCCTGTATTTGCAAAACAAACAATATAAAGAGAAATAATGAATAAATAGTCATTTGTGGGAGGCCGAAAGAGGGCAGATCACAGGGTCAGGGGTTTGAGACCATACCGGCCAATATGGTGAAACCCCATCTCTACTGAAGATACAAAAAATTAGCTGGGTATGGTGACACGCATCTGTATTCCCAGCTACTCCGGAGGCTGAGGCAGAAGAATCTCTTGAACCTAGGAGACGGAGGCTGCAGTGAGCTAAGATTGCACCATTGCATTCCAGCGTGGGTAACGGGGAGACTCCGTCTCAAAAAAAAAAAAGTCATTTGTAGGAGGTGATAGGAACAGGTTAGATTTGGGTAGCAGTGGGAATAAAGCCTCTTAGTGTACAATCTTTTTCTTTTTATGTTTGAGCCGTATAAATGTGTTACAGAGATTAAAAATTAATTTTCAACTTTATTAAAAATAAAAGGGAAATGGAGGCAATGCTGCTTTTCGCCTATTAAATATGTTTGTGCTAAAATTCACTGTCTTGATTTTGGGCTATTTTGTGAGAGACATTTTCAAAAACATTTTGTCAATGAGTCTTGGATAAAAGTATTTATAAATTTTTTTTTTTTTTTTGAGATGGAGTCTTGCTCTGTCACCCAGGCTGGTGGAACCTCCACCTTCCAGGTTCAAGCAATTCTCCTGCCTCAGCCTCCCAAGTAGCTGTGATTACAGATGTGCACCACCACACCTGGCTAATTTTTGTGATTTTAGTAGAGACAGGGTTTTGCCAGTGTTGGCCAGGCTGGTCTCGAACTCCTGACCTCAAGTGATCCGCCTGCCTCGGCCTCCCAAAGTGCTGGGATTACGGGCATGAGCCACCGCACCTGGCCCAAAAATAAATTTTTTTGTTAGGTAAGTAATGGACATTAGCCTTTGCTTTAATAAATATTTTTTCTCATGGATTATGGTTGAAACATCAGCAATGAGGTATCACATTAATGTAGATGAATTTTTAAGTGTGTGTATGTTAGTAGTATTTACCAGTTGTTTGATTACAGGTACTTCTTTTAAGATTTATAGTTATTTTTTCTTTGCTAATCATTTGTTTCTTAAACAAGTTTAAAGAAGCATTATATGGCTTATTGTTTTGTTAATAAATTTAAGAGACTTCCAAAACAACCCATTTAAAGCAGCCTTCAAATTATCTTTGTATCTAGGACAATTACTTATTTAGCAGATTAATGATTTCCTTCTTGAATGTTTACTTTAATAAGAATATCCATGAAAGAAAGAGAGGCTAGGGAAAATGATACATGCTTAATTATATGTTTGATAGACATTTACAAGCTATCTGATATTTAGATAAGTCTCTAATCTTTGTCAGTTTTCTCATCTGTTATCAGGACTAAATCCAGTGCTTAGAGTGATGTTCTATATATTGGGTGCATTGAATTGTTAGATAATAATCAGATACTGGTTTTTTTCCTTCTTCAGTAACTCTCTCTCCTTTGAAAAGGCATATTGCGAGTACAGGCTGAACAGAATTGAGAATGCCTTGAAGACAATAGAAAGTGCTAACCAGCAGACAGACAAACTGAAGGAGCTTTATGGACAAGTGGTAATTACTGCTTTTAAATACGTGTTGACAGTGATCCTGAGTGAGCATGACTACCTCTAGCAAGGAGTAGGGTTGAGGAAACCCAGCCCATCCTGATGCTCCACAACACTAGCCACCAAACCAGTCCTTGAGGTTTGAACATAATCCCTCTTCTTGATCTTCATACAAACAGTTGCATGTATAACATGCTGTGAACAAATGACTTTCTCAGGTAATTAGAAAATCAAAGAAAATGAAAGAACCAATCTATTTAATTTTGACTTTTGAGTTAGAAAGATAAAGCACATTGAGCTTGTATGCTTCAACAGGTTTGAAATAGTATTTCACTAATACTGTATTCTAAGTTTAAAATAAAGGATATCATGATAGATGAGAAATTAGATGATTCTAGTCCGTGAAATCATGAAAATATTTTAAAGTATTTTGAGACATAAAATTAAGCCTAATGTAAAATGGAGCTGTTAATGACAAGAGGACAGAAATGTGTATATTATAGTTAGCAAAACCCTCTTAAAGCTTTTCTTTTTTTTTTTTTTTAATGGAGTCTCGCTCTGTTGCCCAGGCTGGAGTGCAGTGGCACTATCTTGGCTCACTGCAGCTTTCAAGCGATTCTCCTGCCTCAGACTTCCAAGTAGCTGGGATTACAGGCATGCGCCAACTCACCCAGCTAGTTTTTGTATTTTTTGGTAGAGACGGGGTTATGCCATGTTGCCTAGGCTCGTCTCAAACTCCTGGCCTCAAGTGATTTGCCTGCCTTGACCTCCCAAAGTACTGGGATTACAGGCCTAAGCCACCACGCCTGGCCTCGTCTTAAAGACTTTTAAGTGTCAATTTAGGGCAAATAATGTTGTATTGAATGTATTGTTCTCAGAAGGTAGTATGGATTGAATAATACAAATGAGTTGAAGAAAGTATTTGGACAAATTCATGGATTATAGGTCTATAAAAAACTTTTAAGGTAAACTGGATAACTTTAGGGTAAATTCTAGCATTTTGAGGTTAAAGACATCAACCTGTGTCATACATAATGGACTAATTGACCTAGAGTGGCAATTATTATTCTTTCAGCACAACTTGAATGAAATCAGTAGGAATTCTGTTGTGTCTGCTTGAGACTCACCTGTGTGATAGCTGGTTTCTAAGAAAGATAAAATGAAGATTATAGTGAACTCTAGGAAACATTAAGTCTTTTTCTTAACATTTAATTTTGTTCCTGTTTTAGTAATCATTTTGTGTTGTGGAAAAATATTTTTGTTGTAATTTTAGATCTAAATAACAAGGTTGAATTCTATAAAGGTGTTCTTTCACAACCTATTTAGGCACTTTACTAACTTCAAGAAGACAGGTAAAGAAAATGACTTTTCTTGGCCGGGTGCAGTGGCTCACACCTGTAATCCCAGCACTCTGGGAGGCTGAGATGGTCAAATCACTTGAGGTCGGGAGTTAGAGGCCATCCTGACCATGGAGAAACCCCGTCTCTACTAAAAATACAAAATTACCCAGGCGTGGTGGCGCATGCCTGTAATCCCAGCTACCTTAAGAGGCTGAGGCAGGAGAATCTCTTGAACCCAGGAGGTGGAAGTTGTGGCGAGCCGAGATCACACCATTGCGCTCCAGCCTGGGCAACAAGAATGAAACTCCGTCTCAAAAAAAAAAAAAAAAGAAAAGAAAAGAAAGAAAGAAAATGACTTTTCTCAACTGAATCCTGCCTACAGATCCACAATATATTGAACATTCATTTTAAAAGTATTTTCAAAAAGTAATTTATTTGGAAGTATGACTAGTATGTGGAACTCATTTAAAAATTATAAAACATAAACAGTTGATTGTTCCGTTATGCTGAAGTAGGATTCCTACTTAGTGGTTCCAAAAAAGATTTGCATGGTATTAAAGACGTAACACCATATTTGTCTCTGATTTTTTACTTGCTATTTATTATTCAGTTATACCGTTTGGAACGCTATGATGAATGCTTAGCAGTATATAGAGATCTTGTCCGAAACTCCCAAGATGATTATGATGAGGAGAGGAAAACAAACCTTTCAGCAGTTGTTGCAGCTCAAAGCAATTGGGAAAAAGTGGTTCCAGTGAGTATCCTTGTGGTGTACCCATACAGTCGTGAAGTATTATTCATGTTTAGTATTTAACTGGTATTTTGTCCCCTGACAGGAGAACTTGGGCCTCCAAGAAGGCACACATGAGCTGTGCTACAACACTGCATGTGCGCTGATAGGCCAAGGCCAGCTGAACCAGGCCATGAAAATCCTGCAAAAGGCTGAAGGTTTGAAGTTTGTTAAACTTACCTGTAAATATAGTGTGCATATAGCTTTGTATTTTCTAAAATTACATTGGACTTCTGTGAAATTATTAAATGGAAGTTATTGATGCAGTGACAATTTCTCAAAGTTCATGTAGTCTTTCTCTTTTTTTTTTTTTTTTTTTGGCGGGGGATGTGGACAGAATCTTACTGTGTCACCCAGGCTGGAGTACAGTGGCATGATCTCGGCTCACTGCAACCTCTGTCTCCCAAGTTCAAGCAATTCTCCTGCCTCAGCCTCCTGAGTAGCTGGGATTATAGGTGCATGCTACCACGCCTGGCTAATTTTTGTATGTTTAATAGAAATGGGTTTCACCATGTTGGCCAGGCTGACCTCGAACTCCTGGCCTCAAGTGATCCACCCTCCTCAGCCTTTCAAAGTGCTGGGATTACTGGCACTTTCTCTTTTTGACCATATCTCACCTATATTTCTAATCCCTAAGCCAGTCTATTAGTCTGTTTCCAACCATACCAGACCTTAACATTTGAATTTTGAGGAGCAGGTTTTGAACAAGTTACTGTGAATGTTATGTGTAGATTAAGTGAGTTAATGAATGTCAACCATTCACAATAATACGTGGCATGATGGCATATAGTATAAGCATTCAGTAAATATTTTGTTACTATTATTGTTGTTTAGCAGGTATTCAAGTAATAACATGGTGTCCCTATGTGTATACACACACATACACTACATTTATGTATTGATAGCACCATTCAAGCACTTTTTTTGTTTGTTTGTTTTTTGTTTTTTGAGACAGTCTCGCCCTGTTGCCCAGGCTGGAGTGCAATGGCGTGATGTCAGCTCACTGCAACCTCCACCTCCCAGGTTCAAACAATTCTCCTGCCTCAGCCTCCCGAGTAGCTGGGATTATAGGCGCCCGCCACCACACCCAGCTAATTTTTGTATTTTTAGTAGACACAGGGTTTCACCATGTTGGCCAGGCTGATCTCGAACTCCTGACCTCGTGATCCACCTGCCTCGGCCTCCCAAAGTGCTAGGATTACAGGCGTGAGCCACCACACCTGGCCTCAAGCATGTTTTAACTCCATTTGGTATGTTTCTTTATATGATATGTGCATGCTTTGAAGCTTTTTTGGTGGGGTTGTGGGCAGGGGAGGAACAGAGTCTTGCTCTGTCACCCAGTCTGGAGTGCAGTGGCAAGAACTTGGCTCACTTCACCCTCCGCCTCTCACGTTCAAGCAATTCTCATGCCTCAGCCTCCCAAGTAGCTGAGATCATAGGCGCATGCCACAATACCCAACTAATTTTTGTATTTTCCGTAGAGACGGTTTTCGCCATGTTGGCCAGGCTGATCTCAAATTCCTGTTGTCAAGTGATCTGCCTGCCTTGGCCTCCTAAAGTGCTGGGATTACAGCCGTGAGCTACTGTGCCCAGCTGAAGCTTTTAATTAAGAAAAAAATTAATTGATTAGAGAACTGTGTCTGGTATTAACACATGAAACATTTTGACTGCTTGTGCATACATTTTTCCCTGGAAGCTATAAAAGTGATGTAGGTACTGCAGTGATCATTGGGGTGGAAAAAAAGGTGAAACAAAGTCTGTTTTACTATTAAATATTAGGGTTTAAAACGAGAGCAAAGTTTTACTGTTAAACGTTGAAAGTTAAAATAAGAACAAAGGTTAGAGCATCATGAGGAAAATCTGTTTTAGAATTACAATTTTTTGGCTGAGTGCAGTGGCTCATGCCTATAATCCCAGCACTTTTGGGAGGCCGAGGCAGGAGGATTGTTTCAGCCTAGCAGTTCAAGACCAGCCTGAGTAACATAGTAAGCCTTCGTTTTTACAAAAATATATATATATTTAGCCGAGTGTGGTGGTGCACACCTGTATTCCTAGCTACTCGGGTGACTGAGGCAACAGGGCCTAGGAGGGCCTAAGAGATTGAGGCTCCAGTGAGCTGAGATCATACCACTGTATTTCCAGCCTGGGTGACAGAATGAGACCCTGTCTCAAAAAAAAAAGAGATAATTGTAATTTCCTGACCTCAAGTGACCCACCCACCTCGACCTCCCAAAGTGCTGAGATTACAGGTATGAGCCACTGTACCCAGCAGAATTATAATTTCTTGATCATACCCAATGAAGAACATTCTCATACATTGTGGGTTTGAGTATAAGAGTAATACAGACTTTTCAGTGAGCAATTTGGTGATGTGTAGCAGATTTTAAAATTTACCTACCCTTTGATCCAATAATTTCACTTCTAGAAACTTAAGGAAATGATTAGATAAATTTGCATATGTGTCTGTATGAATGTTCATTGAAGGGATATTCATAAGAACAGAAATTTGGAAATAGCATGAAGTTCTTTACTATTAAAGGATTGGCTAAGTTGTACCATAATCACAAAGTAATTACAGTCATTACAACCAATAACATTAAAAAAAATACAGTAGTGTAGATCTATGTTTATTGTAACAGAGATATATCCACAGGATATTGAATGGGGAAGGGAGGTTTCAAAATAGCATGCACAGTGTCTCACTTTCATTTTAAAATGCAACTGTGCATTTACATAAAACTAAGCCAGGTATGGTGGCTCACAGCTGTAGTCCCAGCTACTTGGGAGGCGGAAGTGGGAGGATCACTTGAGCCCAGGATTTCAAGGCTGTGGTGAGCTGTAATGAAGCCTCTGCACTCCAGCATGGGCAACAGAGTGAGACCCCCCAACTTTAAAAACAAACAAAAAAATATTAAAAAGCTAAATAACTGAAATGCTAGCAGTGTTTATCTCTGGGTGGTAGGATTATTTATTTTTATGCTTTTCTATAATTGGTTTTTTGCAATTAATATTTACTACATTTGTATTTTTTGATGCACTTTACAAATATTTTTAGCATAGACACAACAAATGAAAGAAAAGTGCCAAAGAGCTAGGAAAGTCAAGAGACTGATAATATATATGTAGTATATTTGTTGCTAATGTAAATTTCACAGTTGCTTGTTACTATGATTATCTTGGAATCTTCTGCCTAGAAATTTAGATCTTGCTCTTTGGAATAGTGAAAGACATGGAATTTACCCAACAATACTACTTTTAAAACAATTTTTTCTCCTATAGATCTTTGTCGCCGTTCTTTATCAGAAGACACTGTAAGTATTCCATCATTGTTAAACCAAAATTTTACACTTCTGACTATTAACATTACTGAGGCTTCATTGTACTATTTATTGACTTTCTTTAGAAGATGGTGATTAAGTAGGAATCACACTAGAAACCACCCTCTTGTATCAGTTATTTGATGAAGTCGATTAGAGTGAGAAATCAAAATACAAAAAATTTTGGCATACCTTAAGCACTTGATTATACATTTATATAATGTAAATTTATTCCCCTATTTTAGGATGTAGGACTAAGGTCTTTGAGGATTGGTCTGCTCATAGAAGTTCCATGTGTATTTCTTATGTAGTGACATAATTCAACATTCCCAATTTACACTTTTGGTTTTTCTTTTTAAGTGTAACAATATCTTGGCCGGGCGCGGTGGCTCAAGCCTGTAATCCCAGCACTTTGGGAGGCCGAGACGGGTGGATCACGAGGTCAGGAGATCGAGACCATCCTGGCTAACACGGTGAAACCCCGTCTCTACTAAAAATACAAAAACTAGCCAGGCGAGGTGGCGGCGCCTGTAGTCCCAGCTACTCGGGAAGCTGAGGCAGGAGAATGGCGGGAACCCAGGAGGCGCAGCTTGCAGTGAGCTGAGATCCGGCCACTGCACTCCAGACCGGGCGACAGAGCGAGACGGTTCCATCTCAAAAAAAAAAAAAAAAAAGTGTAACAATATCTTAAATACAATAGGTAAGCACTTTCATTATAGAGTCCTTAAAGATTTTTTTTTTTTTTAACCGGTCTCTTACCACAGCCAATCTTTTTGGCTCACAACTAATTAGACAATAATTTTCTTTAGGAATTTACCTTTACCGTATCTTTCTGAGTATTCAACATGATTTACATTGAAATATGTCTCTTTTCACATTCATAGTTCACTCTCTCCTTTTTTTTTTGAGACGGGATCTTGCTGTTTCACCCAGGCTGGATTGCAGTGGTGTGATCATAGGTCACTGTAACCTCAAACTCCTAGGCTCAAGCAATCCTCTCACCACAGCCTCCTGAGTAGCACCACCATGCCCAGCTAATTCTTCTTTGTAGAGATGGGGGTCTCGCTGTGTTGCCCAGGCTTGTCTGAACTCCAGGCCTCAAGCGACCCTCCCACCTCAGCCTCCTAAAGCACTGAGATTACAGACGTGAGCCACCATGCCCAGCCCATCATTCTTCTCTTTAATATTTTTAAGTTTTATCATTTCCTCATCAAACACAACTGCATAATGGGTTTGGAAACAAACATACCTGACTCCTGGTCAGCAGATACTCACCAGGTGAGAGCAGGAGTGTTGGGTCATTAAAGGAGTATTGTCTCCTAGTCTTGAGTATTCATTGTACAGCCTTTTCAGAAGGAGAGGAGAAATGTGGATTAATCTGGAATATCAGTTAAGAGAGCTACTACTTTAGTTACATAATTTGTTCAATTATAGGATTAAAGTACAGAATTAGTTCCAGCTTTTGAAGTTTTTTGTACAGTGTTAATTGGAATTTTGTAGTTTTTGTAGTAGAGTTATAGTAGAGAGAAAAGCATTTTTAAATGTGCTTTTAATGAGAAAATTATGTTTCCAGAATTTAGGGGTATCATTGTAAAAAGATATACTTGCATGTTGGTTTTTTACTTAGGTTTTTTAATTCTTGGGCTTTAGAGGATGATAATGATCAATAAATGGTATTCCTAAACTTATTACCATGTTCTTCTAGGATCTTTTTGCCCTTTTTTTTTTTTTCTTTAGATACTTCTTAGAAGTTGAAGTCTTTTTGCTGTTTTCACTTAAACTTCTCTCTTGCTGGCAATTTCTAAAGACTAAGATCTTTGAGGATTGGTCTGCTCATAGAAGTTCCACGTGTAGGAGTATAATCTGAGACTAAAAGTTGTTAAGTAATTTGTATGAGGTCATAGCCTACTTCATAAGAGGTAAAACTTGGATTCAGATTCTAGTTTCTGACTTCAAAGCTTTCCCCTTTTACTACTTTAGTGGTACTTCTCTCCTGTGGAAAATTTCTGAAATTGTGTCTTCTTCAGGATTGTATCTCTTTTGAATTTTTCAGTTATTTGATAAATATGTAGATCAGTTTGGAAAATTTATATGGGAAAAATATTTCTTTCTTTTAGGATGGGACTGAGGAAGACCCACAGGCAGAACTGGCCATCATTCATGGTCAGATGGCCTATATTCTGCAGCTTCAGGGTCGAACAGAGGAGGCTTTGCAACTTTACAATCAAATAATAAAACTAAAGTGAGTTATTAAAAGGAAGTATCTTTTATATGGGATAGGGTTCTTTTTAAAGGTTTGTTTGGTTTTGACTGTTGCTTGTTGTTCACAGACCAACAGATGTGGGATTACTAGCTGTAATTGCAAATAACATCATTACCATTAACAAGGTATGGAATATTCGTGGCTTTCCTTACAGATATATTTTACCCTGAAAGCTCATCACCTTAGTTTTAGTTTTGTTCTAGGAGTTCTTTTTAACATGATGAAAAAAGTCCAGTTGTAGCAAAATCACAATGGAGAGTATTACTTAACTCTCCTAACGATAATGATGCTGCCAGGTATATTTGAGTAAGAAAACTTTTTGTAGTAGATCCTAGAGTTTTTAAGATCTCCCCTTTTCCCAGTGTATAATAATGTAGAGACTCTCTCTTTGTAAGAGATATAAATTATTGGGGCTTTTAAACTTTAAGTATATGCATGTTTTATATGATTTCTTCATCTGTGGAATCTGAATGTGTAAGTGTTCTTTATATAATTTTTTTCTTGGGTTTTCTTTTTTTAGGGAGTATAGACAGGTGCTCTTTCTCCTCCCCCACACCCCATCCAATGCAAAATATTACAAATATATATATAAGCACTCTAACTTAGAGTACTGTACTAATGTCAGTAGCCACCATCAGAAACACTTTTTTTTTTTTTTTTAAGCAGAGTCTTGCTCTGTCGCCCAGGCTGGAGTGCAGTGGCACGATCTCGTTTCACTGCAACCTCTGCCTCCCGGATTCACGCCATTCTCCTGCCTTAGCCTCCCGAGCAGCTGGGACTATAGGCGCCCCCTACCAAGCCGGGCTAATTTTTTTTTTTTAGTAGAGACAGGGTTTCATTGTGTTAGTTAGGATGTTCTCGATCTCCTGACCTCATGATCTGCCCACCTCAGCCTCCTCAAGTGCTGGGATTACAGGCGTGAGCCATCGTGCCCGGCCAGGAACAGTCTTAATGGAAAAAGTTTTCTTTTCTTTTCTTTTTTTTTTTTTAAGACTGTCACCCAGGCTGGAGTGCAGTGGTGCAGATATTACTGTAGCCTCAGGCAATCCTTCCAAGTAGCTGGGACCACAGGCACACACCACCATGCCTAGCTAATTAAAAAAAAAAAAAAAATTGTAGAGACAGAGTCTTGCCATGTTGCCCAGACTGGTCTTTTAACTCCTGGGTTCAAGCAATCTTCTTGCCTCAGCCTTCCAAATTACTGGGATTCTAGGGGTGAGCCACCACGCCCAGCCTGGAAAAATATTTCAAGTTCACATTTGAAATCCAAGTCAGTGGAAAGTAAGAAAAGTAACATTTGAACTTACGATTTATCTTGATATACCATGTGATTTTTCAAGTACCACCTTATTTCTTCCTCTCAATAATCTTTTTAGGTGGTAGTCCTTATCTCTGTAGGAGTATAATCTGAGACTAAAAGTTGTTAAGTAATTTGTATGAGGTCATAGCCTACTTCATAAGAGGTCAAACTTGGATTCAGATTCTAGTTTCTGACTTCAAAGCTTTCCCCTTTTACTACTTAGTGGTACTTCTCTCCTGTGGCAGAAACGTAGTATATCCCTGGATGAGGTTGCTGCTGGCCATTGGTATGGTATAGATTTCCAAACATTGATACTAGCCTTTGAACCTTGGCAAAAATATATACCTGCCTATGTTTATGAATTTTGAAATACTTGTCAGAACAAATTTTTTTTTTCCCGAGATGGAGTCTCTCTCTGTTGCCCAGGCTGGAGTGCAGTGGCATGGTCTCGGCTTACTGCAGCCTCTGCCTCCCAGGTTCAAGTGATTCTGGTGGCTCAGCCACCTGAGTAGCTGGGACTACAGTCACGTGCCACCACGCCTGGCTAATTTTTGTATTTTTAGTAGAAATGAGGTTTCACTATGTTGAACAGGCTGGTCTCAAACTCCTGATCTCAAGTGATCCTCCTGCCTCAGCCTCCCAAAGTGTTGGGATTATAGGCGTGAGCCACCACACCCAGCCAGGACAAATTATTTTTATCTGACATACATAATTGTAGAGGAAGAGAGTGTGTAAGATACTAAATATCTCAGTCTGAATGGTAACTTATACATTGAAAACTTTCTTCAGTCAATGGGTATTTCTGACTTTTTCACAGTAGTACTGGATGCAATAGGTAATGAAAAATACAAAGTATCACATAGTTTAAAAACTCATTTTGGTGTTGAAAAAATTTGTTCATGTTTTAATTTTTTGTCTGTATACTTTACAACTGTATACTTAATACTACATTTGGTGAACGGAAAGATCTCTCTGGTTTGGCAAGTTTGAGCTGACCCTTGAAGGAGGACTATGGTTTGAAGGTTAAGCAACAGCACAAAAAAATGTACATATGAAGAAATATTTATGATTTGTAAGGAAAAGGGAGGAAACAGAAGAGAGTATGTATTTGCTGGATAGTTTAAAAAGTAGATTAGATTGAACTATATCAGAGTCTTGGAAATCAAGTTTAAGAAAAGTCTGGCAGTGATGTGCACAATTAATTGAAGTATTAAAATAGTGACGTGAGAGAACCAGCTAGAAAATATGGTTTCTTTAGGATTGATTTATATGAAAGGCAGTTTCTTGCTGCACATTAAAATAGTTTCAGATTGGTTTGGAGCTCAACACTAAGAAAAAGTAGAATTTATTTTAGATTTCTTCACTTCCTTTTAGTCTTTAAACTGGTAGAAGACCTGTTTTAAAAAAGCACAGTGGTATCATGTATTTGCAAGTAAATACATTGTTTTACAAAGCTGAAGTATTGTGCACGTAGTAGATACTCAGATGCTCAGTTTGTGCTTCTCAGTATGCAGTCAGTGTGACTTCGTTTTCTCCCGTTTTTTGGGGATTTATGTGACTTTCAGTAATTCTTAATAGGTCTTTCTTTGGGCAGATAACACTGTGCCCCTACATGGGAATTTTAGAAATTGAGCTTCTTTATGCTTTTGCTTGGTTAAGAAGAAGTGACTTTAGGAAAGGAAAAACAGTAGATATGTTGAGTATTTTCTGCTAAAAAAAAAAATGGGTTCAAAAGTGGTTACAGATGTGTTTCTGAGGTTTCATGATTTGCTTACAGAGTGACTATAGGCATACCTCGTTTTATTGTGCTTTACTTTATTACACTTTGTAAGTTTTTCACATACTTAAGGTTTGTGGCAATCCTGTGTTGAGCATGTCTGTTGGCTCCATTTTTTTTTTTTTTTTTGAGATGGAGTCTCGCTCTGTTGCCCAGGCTGAAGTGCAGTGGTGGGATCTCAGCTCTCTGCAACCTCCAGGTTCAAGCAATTCAACTGCCTCAGCCTCCCGAGTAGCTGGGACTACAGGCATGTGCCACCACACCCAGCTAATTTTTGTATTTTTAGTAGAGACAGGGTTTCACCATGTTGGTCAGGATGGTCTTGATCTCTTGGCCTCAGGTGATCCAGACACCTCTGCCTCCCAAAGTGCTGGGATTGCAGGCATGAGCCACTGTGCCTGGCCATGTTGGTATCATTTTTTTTAGTAGCATGTGTCCATTTCATATCTCTATATCAGTGTTTTTTAGCATTGAAGTATTTTTAAATAAAGGTATGTACTGGGCTGGGCACGGTGGCTCACACCTGTAATCCCAGCACTTTGGGAGGCCAAGGTGGGCAGATCATGAGGTCAGGAGATCGAGACCATCCTGGCTAACAGGTGAAACCCTGTCTCTACTAAAAATACAAAAAATTAGCCAGGTGTGGTGACAGGCGCCTGTAGTCCCAGCTACTTGGGAGGCTGAGGCAGGAGAATAGCGTGAACCCGGGAGGCAGAACTGGCAGTGAACTGAGACCACACCACTGCACTCCAACCTGGGTGACAGAGTGAGACTCCGTCTCAAAAAAAAAAAAGAAAAAGTATGTACTTGTTTTCAGACATAATGCTGTTGTACACTTAATAGACTACAATATAGTATAAACATAACTTTTATATGCACTGAGAAACCAAAAAATTTGTGACTCCTTCTATTGTAATATTTGCTTTATTGCGGTGGTCTGGAACCAAACCTGAAATATCTCCAAGATATGCCTGTATTTTGAAGAGAAGTGAGTTACTTTTTATTTATCATCTAAATTCTAGAGGGCATAGCTTGTAGAAATTGTCAAATTAGGTATTTTTGTAGTCCTAATACACTGGAATTTGTGCTGTCCCTTTTTTCCTTCAGAAAGCTCAAAAGCAATTAATAGTGGAAAAATAAAACAGAAATCTTGTTCTCCATTTCTTTAAAGCAGTGCACTTGTTAAACCTTTTTATACCTAGGAAGCCTCCTTTGAGAAGGCTCTAAAAGGAGTGGGCATGGATTCTGGGATAACTGTGTATATGAGTAGATTTGAATTGCAGAGATTTTGTTTACTTCTGTGAACCAAGATAACTTTATATGCATCTTATTAGCTTAGGCACCTCAGTCAGGTAGATAGATTCAAGCTATCCTGCTGTATTTATATAAAGTTAATAAAAAAGGAATAAGTTGAAATCTGAGATTCTGTTAATGGTGGATAAACTTTTCTTTGTTAGGACCAAAATGTCTTTGACTCCAAGAAGAAAGTGAAATTAACCAATGCGGAAGGAGTAGAGTTTAAACTTTCCAAGAAACAACTACAAGCTATAGAATTTAACAAAGCTCTACTTGCTATGTACACAAACCAGGTGGGTAATTACCTTTGGTGTCATAGCTAAACCTTTTGTAATATGGTGTATGAGGAGTAATAGGGATATTAGTCTAATCTGTTTTTAGTTTTTGTTTGTATTTTGTTGTCGACTCATAAATATATATTTTTCCTTCCTCAAAATATTATATATATTATTGGCCGGGCACAATGGCTCACGCCTGTAATCCTAGCACTTTGGGAGGCTGAAGTGGGCGGATTACTTGAGCTCAAGAGTTCAAGACCAGCCTAAGCAACATAGCAAAACCCTGTCTCTACATGGTGGTGCATGCCTGTAGTCCCAGCTACTCTGGAGACTGAGGCACAAGAATTGTTTGCAGTGAGCTGAGATTGTGCCATTTCACTCCAGCCTGGGTGACAGAGAGAGACTGTCTCTCATAAAAAGAAAGAATGTTATATGTCATAGATTTTATTTATTAAACAAGTAATTTGCCCAATTTCTTATAAGGGTGTAGAGTTGACATCTTTTAAGGGAAAGAAAACAGTATTCACACCTTTAAATGAGATAACTTTCTCATTACCTTATTTCTAATCTGAAGTAACATAAAATCATCAAAGATGCTGACCATGATTATAGATTTAAGACCCATCTTTCATTTTTGCTGTGTATAATCACATCAAGTCACAAATGTTAAGAAGGTCAAGTCTAACTCCAGTAAGCATTCTACTTCTAATTTTATACTCTTTTAGAGCAGAAGTTTTAGTGGAAGAGAAAGAGGCAGTAATTTTTTTTTTTTTTTGCTTTTTTGTGTGTGTGTGTGTGTGTGTGGAGACTGAGTTTCGCTCTGTTGCCCAGGCCGGAGGGCAGCGGCATGATCTCGGCTCATTGCAAGCTCTGCCTCCCTAGTAGCTGGGACTACAGGTGCCCATGACCACGTCCAGCTAATTTTTTTGTATTTTTAGTAGAGACAGGGTTTCACCATGTTAGCCAGGATGGTCTTGGTATCCTGACCTCGTGATCTGCCTGCCTCAGCCTCCCAAAGTCCTGGGATTACAGGTGTGAGCCACCGTGCCCGGCTGAGAGGCAGTAATGTTTCTGTTATTTAGAACTGAGTCAAGTTATTCTTAACAATTTAACAAAAAATACGTATGCATTTTGTTTTTGAAGCAAATGCTTATACTTGATGTGTTTTTTTTTAAACAGTTCTAGAATTTAGGCATCCAAGTGAATGTTTAGAATTTCTCCTTTACTAAAGGCTTGTAGAGTTCATAGATTAAATTCAATAAATGGAAATCATGTTCTTACAAGAAAAAATTGAGAATAGATACTGTAAACTGATTCTCTTATCCTAGGCAGTTCTTTGGTTAATATTTGTTTCAACTGATTTTCCCATATTTCTTTTCTTTCTGGTCATTTAGTGTTTAATTTCATTAACTAGTTTATTTTTGTTGTGGGGGTTGGGTATCTTCTAGGCTGAACAATGCCGCAAAATATCTGCCAGTTTACAGTCCCAAAGTCCTGAGCATCTCTTACCTGTGTTAATCCAAGCTGCCCAGCTCTGCCGTGAAAAGCAGCACACAAAAGCAATAGAGCTGCTTCAGGTAAAATAATTACTTGAATGAGGTGTCAGGCATTTGCAGCCTTGTTTCTTTTTCATTGTGTTGTAATAACCTACAAGCATGTAAATTTAATGGGAAAACTAATCAGAAATGTACCACTACACAAATTTCAGTGCCATTTTAGTCAACTCTTGGGTTACAGCTTTGTTTTATATAAATTTCTATAATGTAAGTATTTGTTATAAATGCTAAAGAATGCTGTTTTGTTTGGAGATCTATTTAACCTGAGTTAGGGGATTGTTTGAGGCGATAACCTGAGTTAGAGGATTGTTTAGGCATGTATAATTCTAGAACATGCTTAACCTCTTTTGCAATAATCTGATCTCCACTGAGTTCCACTCCAGAACCTCAATTATGGAGATACTGACTTTGTTGTTATCAACCCAAACCAGCTATTATATTGCATATTTAAATTTCTTGAATATAAACTACATTGGAAAGTTGGACAGGTACAATTAGGATCATCCCGACAGACACAGTTGCCTAACAGGAACACTCAGTGAAGAGATACTGCCCCTTCTCTCCCCCCAGCAAAAAAAAAAAAAAAAAAAAATCTATTTAGTAATCTTTATTACAGTTGACCCTTTGTATCATTGAGTTTTACATCCAAGAATTCAACCAGCCATGGATTAAAAACTTTGTGGGGGTCGCCTGGCGTAGTGGCTCACATCTGTAATCCCAGCACTTTGGGAGCCCCAATCAGGCGATCATCTGAGGTCAGGAGTTCAAGACCAGCCTTGCCAACATGGTGAAACCCCATCTCTACTAAAAATACAAAAAATTAGCCGAACATGGTGGCACATTCCTGTAATCCCAGCTACTTGGGAGGCTGAGGCAGGAGAATCACTCGAACCTGGCAGGCGGAGGTTGCAGTGAGCCGAGATCACGCCACTACACTCCAACCTGGGTGACAGAGCAAGATTCCACCTCAGAAAAATAAAAAAGCACATTTTGGGGTTGGAAATGTGTGATTGCCTCTGTACTCAACATACACAAACTTTAAAAATCATTATTCCCTAGATAATATAACAACTATATACATAGCATTTACGTTATATTAGGTATTATAAGTAATCTAGCAATGATTTAAAATGTATAGGAGTAAGTGTGTAGGTTATACGCAAATACTATACTTTTTATACAAGGGACTTGAGCATCCTTGGGTTTTGGAATGCGGGATGGTTTTGCAAGCAGTACCCCGTGGCCAAGGGATGATGGGTTTCTCTGTTAGTGACTTACAGAAAACTTGACATTATTACACTTACTTTTAGAGCATACCTTTAAGAAAAAAAGTGGGTGTTGAATAAAAATTTTCCCAAGTTAAGATTTTGACCGGCAGCCAGAAGTTTAATATTTTAAAACTGAATTTAAAATCTTATGTAGCTGAGTTAAATAACTGTAATGTATACAATTTGATGTGTAAATTAAATGTGATTTTTTTTTCTCCAAACTAAAAAAATTTAGGAATTTTCAGATCAGCATCCAGAAAATGCAGCTGAAATTAAGCTGACCATGGCACAGTTGAAAATTTCTCAAGGTATTATGGTTTTCATCATGGTTAAAATATTTGAATGAAAACATGGTTGAAATGATTCTACAGTTGTGAACTATGTGATTTTAAGTTTTTTGTGTAATGGTAAAGCATAATAATTACTGTTTCAAACATGCAGCTACATTGGATGATCTCCAACAGATTTAGTAGTGAGGTAATTGCCCCTTTTCACAGATTATTCCTAAATTATTAGAATGATTCTCAATCTGTGCCTTGAAAGTTCTGAAGCAAAGAATTCCTCTGTTCCAAAAGACCATATATACTACTCAAATTGCCTGAGTATGTCACATGCAGAAATGCTTATGTCTGTCACTTGGTAATATTTGTATGACTACTTTGCATCATAGTTTTCAGAATTTCTTAGCTTGGCCCTTCATTCTTACTTCGTTTTACATTTTGCCACCTATGTCTTTGGGCTTGGGGAAAGGTAATAGAATTTAACAAGAACTGATGTGTTTGAATCTTAAAACTGCCAATGTTTTTGTCTGTGGTTTTGATCTAACTTTGAATATCTAGAGCTGTGTTGCCCAGTTTGGTAGTCACTAGCCACATGTAGCTATTTTAAGTTTAAATTAGTTAAATTAAATTTAAAATTCAGTTCTTTGATTATGCTAGCCACATCTTAGAAAAGTTTAGTAGCTGTGTGCAACTAGTGGCTACAATATTGGACAGCACAGATATAGGACATTTATATCATCACAAAAAGTTCTGTCAAACAGCTCTGGTATAGAGTGTGGATTTTCGATGGGGGTGACAATTCGTCACAAAAATCTTAAATATTACAATGGCTGAAATGAAAATTTTATGAGTTGAAGGAGAGGAGTTGGCAGTTAGGGAAAAAATGTTTAAAATGTCCTTAGTAGGGCTATAATGAAAACAAGGTTGAGACACACTGCAGATCTCCCTCTTATCCAATTCTCACATTTCTTTACTTTCCTTATCTCTTTTTCCTTATTCTCAGCCCTGTCTTCTCTTCTTTGCCCTTTACTTGATCTTTCTTCTTCCTGTGTTTAGTTTATTTTTTCAAGGATGATTTATTATCTTGAAATTCCTGACAGTCTGTCATGGTTTTTTGTTTGTATTTAAAGACTAGGAATTTTGAGTTATTGAGGTTTGCAATGAGTACAAAATCAGAATTTAACACCATAGGAAATTTTCCATTGCACTCATATCTACAGTAACATATTTCAAGGCCTTTAGGGAAGGACCCCACCTTCAAGTTACAGCCCGAAAAAGAAGAAATAGAACTCAACAGACTGGGAGTTGAGAGACTTCTTTTCTGGTAGCAGCTCTGCCATTAACTTTCTTTGTGAACTTAAGGTATATTATTTCTTTAGAGTTCAGTTTCCTTATCTCTAAATGAATAGAGTTCACCATCCCCAAGACCCCAAAACTTATATGTTTAGAGGTGTTACAAAATATGACTTATGGTTGCTTTCCTAAGGAAAAGTAGTGGGAGGAAGTAAAATTTCTTGTATTTTTTTTCATAATATGTGTTCTTCTATGTAATGCTGATTTTGTTTATTCTCCTAAGGTAATATTTCTAAAGCATGTCTAATATTAAGAAGCATAGAGGAGTTAAAGCATAAACCAGGCATGGTGAGTTTAAAACATTACAAAATTGAAAAGTAGTTGAATTGATAATTTATTTATATGTCTAATGTTATTCACTTTATTTATATGTGTAATATGTGTTCACCTTAAGGTAGGAGTAGTAATTATAATAGTAATGATTGTCTGGTGTAAATTTAATTTCATTCTCTGCTCTGGTATTGGTTTCTTATTCAGTCAAATGTGCCAGGCACTATTTAGGCCTTATAGTATCACTGAAAGCCAACCTCAAATAATCTCAGATCTGTGTAGGGAATTTCTTAGCCTAAACCATTTTCATCAGTGTGATTTCTTTAAATTAGAACAATTTCGTAATAGTGGCCAACAAATTTAGTTTTTAGTTTTCTGATTATTCAAATATTGCAGGTTTCAATCATTAATATAGCTGTGAAAGCATCTTTTCCATAGTATAATTCTGTAGTGCATCTTTTGGACAGGGGCTGTTTTATTCATGTTTGCATTCTCTAACATGGCCTCTGTGCAGTTGGCACTCACTAAATGTAATAATATGGTAGTGCTTTCCCTTGAAGATTCATATTTTAAGGATTGTGCTATAATTACCTTAAAGTCAAATATAGTGTATGACTGAAAATAAAATGTTTCTAATATTTAATATATGGCCTTCTTTTACCTTTCAAGGAATGTATCCATTTCATTTAAGTTGCTGACTTTATTGGCATAAAAGTTCTTCATTGTATTTCTTTATTATCCTTTTAATATCTATAGAACCTCTCTCATTCCTGATACTGGTTATTCATGTCTTTTTTTCTTTTTCCCTCTGATTAGCCTGACCAGAGGTTTGTCAGTTTTACTGATTGTTCTTAAAGATCCAGCTGTTTGTTTCCTTTCTATCCTCATCTCGTACTGCTCATCATCCCCCTCCCCCTCCACTCCAGCTGCGTAGGCCTCCTTCCTGTCCCTAAGCGACACTAGGCACTCTTTTTGCTGGCTTGAAGCAGCTCATGCCACGTGGGATTCATCATGAGAGTTCAGCCACTCTATGTATGCCTCACTGATCATACACTTAAATGTCCAGCAGTGTCTTGTATGAACATTTCTAAGGGCTTATTCTCAACTTCTGTACTTACCAAACCATTTGTGAACTGGCACTGCTTTAAAGGAAAGGTTTATTTTACAGATAACTACCTTCATATTTGGAAAACACGGTTGTTCCTGGTATTTCTAGAAGTAAAGTTACTATGTTCTCTAAAGGGAGTAGCTTTCATGATAAATCAGGTACTAACAGAGAGCCTTTATTCACTATTTCTTCAGTGTTTTTTATTTTCAAAAATGGTATTCTGGGAGTGAAGGGAGGATTCACTAATTTATACCTTTGGCTGTGTAGGTGTCTGCATTAGTTACCATGTACAGCCATGAAGAAGATATTGATAGTGCCATTGAGGTCTTCGCACTAGCTATCCAGTGGTATCAAAACCATCAGGTAAACAAATGGAGTAAAATGTTATGAGGGCATGTTTTTACATAAAAATAGGTAGTAGTGAAAAAATTCAGGCAAACTGAAGTATTACACGTCACTATTTTAAAAGTGAAATACTATTTAGATTATCAAATTCATTTTTTTCAGTATACCAGATCCAAATTAAATTATTAGAAATAAACAATGGCTGCAAAATAGAAAAATAGCTCATTTATATTTATTCAAGCTCCTTGCTGTATGTGTACATGTATTTGTTTATGTAATCTCAAGAAATAATAATAGTACATGATTGCATATTTAAGAGATCATGTTTAATAGCTAGAGAACCCACGGGTGGTAGCAATTAGTACAACAGTAATACATGGAATAGTTGTTTATCATGTCTGTAGTAGGAATATCATTATTTCCAGTATGGATCTCTGCATGAGCAATATCCAACTTAAAATTATACATAACGCTGTGCAGGTGACTACTGTTAGTACTGTTAGCAGTGGAAGGGTATCAGTGCTCTGGGAAAGTATTATATTAAATTAATGTTTGAGAACTATGGTGGCATATCTTTAAGATTTGATTATTATAGGGGACTGTTTCCAGTTGTAGACACCAAATAGATATAGGTTGTTTTCCAAATTTATCCGTTGGTGATTATACAGTTAATAATTTGTCCACCTGCTTTCCTCTACATGTGTGGATGATTTTGTTGTTTCAGGCATTCAGTGAAACTTAAGATGAGGGATCTAATGCATCGGTGTATTTCTTAAAGGTCTAATGGATATAACTGCATTTACTTGCTAGATATTTAGCTTGAAACTTTTTTTTTCGTTTTATTGAAACTGTAGCCCAAATCTCCTGCTCATTTGTCCTTGATAAGAGAAGCTGCAAACTTCAAACTCAAATATGGGCGGAAGAAGGAGGCAATTAGTGACCTACAACAGCTATGGAAGTAAGCTCTGAAACATGGAGTTGTAGAAATAACACATTTATTGCTGCTACTTGATATGAGAGAGTTACTTGTTTATATTACTTTCTCCAGTTTTATAAACAGTTCAGTAATTTTCTTATTTCTTCTTTTAGACAAAATCCAAAAGATATTCACACCTTGGCACAGCTTATTTCTGCTTACTCACTTGTAGATCCAGAGAAAGCCAAAGCGTATCCTTTTGATTGTTGTTTCTTACAGCTCCTCAGTAGCACACTACATCTCTTCTAATATCATCCTCCTTTTAACTAGTAAAACCAAAAAATGATAATTTATTGATCAGTGTGATTGAAAAATGTGGCGATAGATCCAACTTAGGGTTCAGTTTCATCCAGAAGCAAAAATGAAGTCAAAAGGGTATAGCGTCTTTTCCTCCAGGTTCAAGTTCAGCAGCAAGGAAAAGAAAAAGCGTATTTTATGTGGGTAGTTTTGCATGATTCTGAAATCTTATTTTCGGATTCAACTACTTAGGTCACTTGCTTATCTCAAATAGTTACTTGATAAGCAAATTTGATGCCCTTATTGAGCCTGGGTCATATGTGCTACTCTCATCAGAGTGTGTTCCCAAAACTGAGGTGGGTTGGTGGATGCTAAGCAGTCTCAAGTCATAAACTTGATAGTTGTTTTGGAATGGAGTTTGTGTTAAGCCACCACCTTGCTCCACATCATTGAGTTAAGGAATAGAGGATTAGATTATGACTCCTCATGTTCTCCTTTCAGAATACTGTGTGTACTATATAATTGATACGACTTGTAATTGTTATTGTATAGAAGATTTAGAAACATTTTTGCTTTTGTTGAAGGTCATCAAGAAAAGACAGTCTTCCAGTGTCAATAGATATATTGGCAAACATATATATCTATATAAATGTGTGTGTTTGTGTATATTATGTTCCTGAACTCCTGTTCTATCACAGTCTTAGTAAACACTTGCCATCGTCAGATAGTATGTCTCTAAAAGTAGATGTTGAGGCTCTTGAAAATTCTCCTGGTGCTACGTACATTCGGAAGAAGGGTGGAAAAGTTACTGGAGATAGTCAACCAAAGGAACAAGGGTAATATTTTTCGTTGTAACATTCTCTAATGCTGATTTTAAATTAGACAAAGAATAAAAAATATATTCTTATAGAAATTTCGTGTGAATAAAGTTCTAGTTCTCTTTGTTTCTTTTCCATTTCTTTCACTGTACCCAGCTCTTTGTCCTTATTTCCTTCCTTTTTCCCTCAGCCCAAAATTAACCTCTGGTATTAATTTAATCTATTATTCCAGAAGTTTTTCTTTGTGTTTACACACACAGGTGGTTTATGAATATTTTCTTTAGATTAGTTTATTTTTTGTTATTTAGTTTCTTATTTGTTTGTTTATTTGTTGAGACAGAGTCTTGCTCTGTCTCTCAGGCTGGAGTACAGTGGCACAATCTTGGCTCACTGCAGCCTCTGCCTCCCAGGTTCAAGCAATTCTGCCTCAGCCTCCTGAGTAGCTGGTACTACAGGCTAGTTTTTGTATATTTGGTAGAGACAGGGTTTTACCCTGTTGGCCAGGTTGGTCTTGAACTCCTGACCTCAAGTAATCCACCCACCTCGGCCTCCCAAAGTGCTGAGCACCATGGCCAGTTATTTTTTATAGAAGGAAAATTGTACTGTACTTAGTGTTTTCCAACTTGCTTTTATTTAATGAATTTTAGAGATCTTTCCACATACTAAAATGTGGACATATTTCATCCTTTTTAAACACTCCATAGGCTGGATGTGCCTTCCTTTACCTAGAAGTTATTGTTGTACATTTAGTACATCATTTAGTATATGATTTATTTTGCTGATTTGAAGAAAAGGTTAATCGGCTTCATTTACTTACAAGAAGTCAGATTTTGACTCGTTTATTCCATTGTCATCTTAAAAATATAGTTAGCAGAGACCTACAGTAAAATGTTTTAAGATTTTACTTTTGACTCAGAACAAATAGAGCATGGAAAAGATAAAACATTTCCTTAGCTTTGTGGCTTTCATAAGTTTTTACTACTTTCTCCTTTTTTGAATGCCTTTTGAAATCTAAATTTTTCCCTAACTTAAAAAAAACTCAGCAACAGTGACTGATTTCTTCCTAACAAACTCTGCATTTCATAAAAAGCATTGTCATTCTCATAATAACTTCACTTCCAAAACTTTTAATAAGGAATTGGAGTCTCAGGTTACATTGTTCCAAATTCCATTTCATCTTACAATTATAAATTCAGTTGGAGTTCTTAAATGGATTTTCAATTAAGTATGTTTACTATTTTTTTTTCTTCACCAAACAGGGTTGGGTAACAACTAAGAACACACAGTTCCTTCTTTAGCCTGGCATAGTGGCATTTGACTCTATTTCCAGTTACTGGGAGGCTGAGGTGGGATGATCGCCTGAGCCCAGGAGTTTGAGGCTCCAGTGAGCAGTGATTGCGTCACTGCACCCCAGCCTGAGTGACAGAGAAAGACCCCCATCTTTAAAAGTTTCTTTTAAAATAATCTTTCTTTCTTTTTTTTTTTGTTGTTGTTTGTTTGTTTGTTTTCTTTTTTGAGACAGAGTCTTGCCGAGGCTGGAGTGCAATGGTGCGATCTCAGCTCACTGCAACCTCTGCCTCCTGGGTTCAAGCGATTCTCCTGCCTCAGCCTCCTGGGTAGCTGGGACTACAGGCACCTGCCACCATGCCTGGCTAATTTTTGTATTTTTAGTAGAGACAGGGTTTCACCATGTCGGTCAGGCTGGTCTTGAACTCCTGGCCTCAGGTGATCCACCCGCCTCAGCCTCACAAAGTGCTGGGATTACAGGTGTGAGCCACCGCACCTGACTTCTTTCTCTTTTTTCTTAGACAATCATTAAGATATACATTGAATTTTTAAGCTTTTAAGTTTAAGAACAATATTTTTATTAGGCATTATTAATGTTCTTTATCTTACTAAAAGTTAGTATTTTGTTAACTTTTGGATGCAAAGATTTAGTTTCTTTTAACAGTACACTATGTGATAGGTTTACGCTGGGTGTTGACCAGAAAATAAATCATGGTACTTGCTCTCAAAAGAACTTGAGCCCTGACGTGGTGGCTCATGCCGGTAATCCCAGCACTTTGGGAGGCCAAGGCAGGTGGATTACTTGAGGTCAGGAGTTTGAAACCAGCCTGGACAACATGGTGAAACCCCATCTCGACTAAAAATACAAAAATTAGCCAGGCGTAGTGACACATGCCTGTACTCCCAGCTACTTGGGAGGCTGAGGCAGGAGAATCACTTGAACCCAGGAGGTGGAGGTTGCAGTGAGCCAAGATCGCACCACTGCACTCAGCCTGGGTGACAGAGTGAGACTCCGTCTTAAAAAAAAAAAAAAAAGGAACATGAGTCTAGCAGAAGGAAATATATTTAAACAATAATTGCAATAAAGATTGCACCTGTTGTGATTGTACAGGGCATAGAGGAGTACACCGGAGGGAATAGTCACTTCTTCCTGAGGACAGTGGGAAGTTAGGAAAGGCTTCATGGAGAAGATGATTGTGTTGACTCTGAGGAAGATGAGGACGAGGTAGGCAAAGGATGAGCTAAGGCAGAGAAATAAGAAAGAGTAGAGAACCGTTGGGAAATTTCAGTATGGCTATGGAGTATAATTTGTAGGGAGACAATTTAGAATACTATTGCGCACTCTGGGTAAGAGATGAAATACTCAAGTAAGATAACAGTATGTTGCATTTCTTATTTGGGGTATCCTGAGAGAACTTTCATAATTGAATGACTTATAGAATGAATTGTTGCTGTCTCATCTTTAGTTCACTGTTTCATATTTCTTGAGTTATATCACATAAGAATATATAGAGAGATGTATTTTTATGTTTTTCTCTGTTCACTAGAGCTTTCATAATGCTTTTTTTTGAGATAAGAGTCTTGCTCCATCACCCAGGCTGGAGTGCAGTGTTGCAATCTCGCTCACTACAACCTCTGCCTCCTTGGTTCAAGAGATTCTCCTGCCTCAGCCTCCCGAGTAGCTGAGATTACAGGCACGCACTGCCACATCCAGCTAATTTTTGTATTTTTGGTAGAGACGGGGTTTCACTATGTTGGCCAGG
>NW_012118932.1:7455925-7492943 GCF_000951035.1 Colobus angolensis palliatus | reverse complement strand
TGTGCACAACATGCAGGTTTGTTACATATGTATACATGAGCCATGTTGGTGTGCTGTACCCATTAACTCGTCATTTACATTAGGTATATCTCCTAATGCTATCCCTCCCCCTGCCTTTGACAGTTATTTTGAAGTGTTAATTTGTATGCCCTTTTTAGTGCCTTTTTTGGTCAATGTACTTAATACATATTTTACTTACATTAAAAAATTAATAAACTCACAGGTTTTAAAATATGAAAGATAAAAAAGTATAAGAGTAAGTTAAAAGTCTTCCATCTGTGTCTACCCACCTCCCTCCCAGGGCCATAACCAATGTAACTTGTTTTGCGTCTCCTTCCAGAGATAATTCTTTGCATGTATCTGACCTACACGTGTTCTTCTGGCAAAAAAATTTATTCTCTAAAGTCATGCCAAACATAGAGTAACTTACCAAGGGATTGTAGATATTCATGCTTGTGCAGATTACTTTTTACATAGACTTAATGTGTGCCACTGAAAAAAATTTTTCAATGTAAACAGAATCTGTTTTCGAATTGTCACCTCTGTTTTCTAAAGTACCTTCCAAAAATTATAGTATCTGAAGCTTAATGGACCCTAACCTGAATCAAATCTTAACTAGTTTGTTAGCTTTGGTGAGCTGAGACCAAGTCTTAAACCATGTTTATGATAAGTGCCCAACTAACTCTTACAGAGCACTTACTTAATGCTTTATAAATATTTTATCACAAAGATGGTAATGATTTTTTTTTTCTCTTTGTAGACAGGGAGATTTGAAAAAGAAGAAAAAGAAAAAGAAGGGTAAGGCATTAAAAAATCTTTATAAATTTTCTACAAGATAAATGTTTGATTTTAGCCCCATATAGAAATATTTGGACATAAATGTACTGCCCTTTCTTATATCTTTGAAAACTTTTTATCTTGACTATAGCTAACATTTAATTTTATTCTATTACTTTAAAGATTGCAATTCACTAGTTTGCCTAAATTCAAATTGTTGCTCCCTCTTTTACTCTGTGACTGTGGACAGGCTATTTAATATACCTGCCAGAATTTTTTATATGTGGAATGGAATATGATAGTATATATCTTGTAGTATTAAATCAGATACTACATGTAAAGTTCTTAAGAGTGGTGCCTGGCACAAAAGTAAGCCCTTACACATTATGATGTTTCTGCTACACATAACTACAAAATTCCATCAAACTAGCTTAAGAAAATTTACTGTTTATAAAGTTGGCAGTCTAGAGGAATGTTAACATCAAGGTTGGTTGACTCAGTATTTCTCTCTCTTTGTTCTGCTGTCCACAAAACAGAATTCCATTAGAGTCATACAGTGTATACTGGAAACAGTCAGGGCCACATACTTGTCATTTATATTCATCACAACAAAGAAGCCCTCTCCAGATTTGGCAGGTATTTCTCATTAATCTGATTTGGCCAAGTAGGTCAGTGTCCAGCCTTGAATTATTAACCAGGAAAATAACGTGCATTGATTGGCTTGGGGTGTGGCTTTAATCTCTGGAAACATTGGGTGACATTACCGTGCTTTGTTTTACCTCATTAGATGTTATCCTTGGAGCCACCCAAGTTCCTGAGGTTTTGAGGAATCTATGATATAAATCAGGTTATTTCTTGATTTTGCTCTCTGCCATCTTAGGATACGGGTTTCCCAAGACTTAGCTAAGTTTATTATTACTCCTCCATCTCTTTTCCAGCTACCAAAATTTTATTGACAATATCTTTTCTTCTGTTCTTCCTTTAATGTGTTTTATTACCATTTTAGTGGAGTTCGAGGAAGGTACACAAGCTAATGTTTGTATCCATTTCACTGTCTTTAACTGGAAGTCTTATTGGTTCTTTTGTCACAGTACTTGAAAATTGGCAAACATTTAATATTTGTTTTGTGTATTAGTAATACTGCAAGGAAACAGCTGATAGCTGTAGGTGATAATAACCTAAAATTTTACTTTCTTTTCTATTTTTGTATTTTCCAGATGAATATTTTTTAAAATTTACAAGTGACATATGCTTATTCTAAAAACAAAGGTAGTTGATACTTATCATTATAGAATGGCATGAAGAGTGTAAAATTCCTTGCCCAGAATTCATGCTTGCGGCTGGGCATGGTGGCTCACGCCTGTAATCCCAGCACTTTGGAAGGCCAAGGCGGGTGGATCATTTGAGGTCAGTGAATCAAGACCAGCCTGGCCAACATGGTGAAACCCCATCTCTACTAAAAATACAAACATTAGCTGAGCATTATTCATGTGTGCCTGTAATCCCAGCTACTCAGGAGGCAGAGGTAGGAGAATCGCCTGAACCTGGGAGGCCGAGGTTGCAGTGAGTTGAGATCACGCCACTGCACTCCAGCCTGGCAACAGAGTGAGAGCTTGTCCCCCTCTCCCAAAAAAACATGCTCCCAGAGACAATTACTTAACATTTTTGTGTGTGTATATGTATATATATATAGAATCAAACATACATCATTAGGTACTGAAAGTTGAACATAATATAATTTGTTTTAATCTTCACTTTAGACTGAATTGCAAAGAACATTTTTCCAGATTAATAGATGCACTTCACTTTATTTATTTGTTTATTTTGAGACGGCTTCTCACTCTGTCGCCCAGGCTGGACTGTAGTGGTGCGATCTCAGCTCACTGCAAGCTCCACCTCCCAGGTTCACGCCATTCTCCTGCGTCAGCCTCCCGAGTAGCTGGGACTTCAGGTGCCCACCACCACGCCCAGCTAATTTTTTGTATTTTTAGTAGAGACGGGGTTTCACCGTGTTAGCCAGGATGGTCTCGATCTCCTGACCTCGTGATCTGCCCGCCTTGGCCTCCCAAAGTGCTGGGATTACAGGCGTGAGCCACTGCGCCTGGCCTGCACTTCACTTTTTAACCCAGTTGAATAGGTTGCTATACTGTGGGCATATTATAATGTAATCATCTTCATTGATAGACATTAATTTTACTGTCTTAAAGAATATCAGCCCACCCATACCTTGCCCTATCCATCTTCAAAAAAAAAAAAAAGAAAAAGAGCATCACAGGGAATACTCTGTTCTTAACTTTGTATCTCTTGGGTTTCTACACGATAAATTTCTAGAAGTCTATAAATTTCTAATGGTGCTGTCAGATTAAATTGCTCTCCACAAAGGCTATACCAGTATACACTTCTCCTAATATAGTGCTGGTGAGTGCTTCTCACCATTTCACCAACACTAGGTATTACTGCTCTTAATATTTACGAGTCTGATAGAGTTTTTTACCTTTCTCATTTTTAATTAGTGAGGGTGAACATCTGTTCAGAAGATGAATTACTTTCTTTCTCCTGACCTACCTTAATTATAACTGAGTCCATTTTTCTTTGAGTGATTTACATATTGATCAGCAAGAATTCTTTTATATTAAGGATTTTTTTCCACTCTTCTATTATATAGTTTGATTTTAAATTTTTTCTTAGAAATATATTTTTTACTAAATGAAGATTTTAAAATTTTTATATAGATGTATCTGTGAAGTCTTTTTCTTTATGGCCTCTGAATTTTTTTGTCATGCTGAGAAATAAGGCCTTTTCCCCCTTTGATAAAATTCAACACCCCTTCATGCTAAAAACTCTCAATAAACTAGGTATTGATGGAATGTATCTCAAAATAATAAGAACTATTTATGACAAGCCCACAGCCAATATCATACTGAATGAGCAAAAGCTGGAAGCATTCCCTTGAAAACCGGCACAAGACAAGGATGCCCTCTCTCCCACCACTCCTATTCAACATAATATTGGAAGTTCTGGCCAAGGCCATCAGGCAAGAGAAGGAAAGAAAGGATATTCAAATACAAAGGAAGTAAAATTGTCTCTGTTTGCAGATGACATGATTGTTTATTTAGAAAACCCCATCGTCTCAGCCGAAAATCTCCGTAAGCTGATAAGCAACTTCAGCAGAGTCTCAGGACACAAAATCAATGTGCAGAAATCACAAGCATTCCTGTACACGAATAATAGACAAGCAGAGAGCCAAATCATGAGTGAACTCCCATTCACTATTGCTACAAAAGAAAAAAACACCTAGGAATACAACTAACAAGGGATGTGAAGGACCTCTTCAAGGAGAACTACAAACCACTGCTTAAGGAAATAAGAGGGGACACAGACAAATGGAAGAATATTGCATGCTTATGGATAGGAGGAATCAATATCGTGAAAATGGCCATACTGCCCAAAGTAATTTATAGATTCAGTGCTATCCCCATCAAGCTGCCTTTGACTTTCTTCACAGAATTAGAAAAAAACTACTTTAAATTTCATATGGAACCAAAAAAGAACCTGTATGGCCAAGAGAGTCCTAAGCAAAGAGAACAAAGTTGGAGGCATCATGCTACTTGACTTCAAACTATTACTATAAGGCTACAGTAACCAAAACAGCATGACACTGGTACCAAAACAGATATGTAGACAAATGGAACAGAATAGAGGCCTCAGAAATAATGCCACCTATCTACAACCATCTGATCTTTGACAAACCTGACAAAAGCAATGGGGAAAGGATTCTAGCCATATGCAGAAAACAAACTGGACCTCTTCCTTACACCTTTTACAAAAATTAACTCAAGATGGATTAAAGACTTAAACCTAAGACCTAAAACCATA
The DNA here is from genome assembly GCF_000951035.1 of Colobus angolensis palliatus. Classification (NCBI taxonomy): domain Eukaryota; kingdom Metazoa; phylum Chordata; class Mammalia; order Primates; family Cercopithecidae; genus Colobus; species Colobus angolensis. The sequence continues at coordinate 7,488,290 of NW_012118932.1, read as the reverse complement.
AAAGCCCTAGAAGAAAACCTAGGCAATACCATTCAGGACATAGGCACGGGCAAGGACTTCATGACTAAAACAGCAAAAGCAATGGCAACAAAAGCCAAAATTGACAAATGGGATCTAATTAAACTAAAGAGCTTCTGCACAGCAAAAGAAACTACCATCAGAGTGAACAGGCAACCTACAGAATGGGAGAAAATTTTTGCAATCTACTCATCTGACAAAAGGCTAATATTCGGAACCTACAAAGAACTCAAAACAAATTTACAAGAATAAAACAAACAACCCCATCAAAAAGTGGGCAAAGGATATGAACAGACACTTATCAAAATAAGACATTCATGTGGCCAAGAAACATGAAGAAAAGCTCATCATCACTGGTGATTAGAGAAATGCAAATCAAAACCACAACAAAATACCATCTCACGTCAGTTAGAATGGCAGTCATTAAAAAGTGAGGAAACAACAGATGCTGGAGAGAATGTGGAGAAATAGGAACACTTTTACACTGTTGGTGGGAGTGTAAATTAGTTTAGCCATTGTGGAAGGCAGTGTGGCAATTCCTCAAGGACCTAGAACCAGAAATACCGTTTAACCGAGCAATCCCATTACTGGGTATATACCCAAAGGATTATAAATCATTCTGCTCTAAAGACACATGCACACTTATGTTTATTGCAACACTATTCACATTAGCAAGGACTTGGAACCAACCCAAATGCCGATCAATGATAGAGTGGGTAAAGAAAATGTAGCACACATACACCATGGAATACTATGCAGCCATAAAAAACGATGAGTTCATATCCATTGCAGGGACATGGATGAAGCTGGAAACCATCATTCTCAGCAAACTAACACAGGAACAGAAAACCAAACACTGCATGTTCTCACTCAAGTGGGAGTTGAACAATGAGAACACGTGGACACAGGGAGGGGAATATCACATACCGGGCCTGTGGCGGGGTTGGGGTAGGAGGCTAGGGGAGGGATAGCATTAGGAGAAATACCTAATGTAGATGAGGGGTTGATGGGTGCAGCAAACCACCATGGCACGTGTATACCTATGTAACAAACCTGCACGTTCTGCACATGTATCCCAGTATAATAATAACAAAAAGTAAGGCCATTTTGCCTGCTAGATTATACAAATTAAATTTTCTCAAATAAATTCATTTCCATTTTAATGTTATTTATTCCCAGGCTTAGAGACGTTGTTTAAATCAAACTATCTTGAAAATATTATGATACATCTCTCTTTATAATTATTATGCAGGAAAATTGCCTAAGAATTATGACCCAAAAGTTACCCCAGATCCAGAAAGATGGCTGCCAATGCGAGAACGTTCTTACTACCGGGGAAGAAAGAAGGGTAAAAAGAAGGATCAGATTGGAAAAGGGACCCAGGGAGCAACTGCAGGAGCTTCATCTGAACTGTAAGTTATCGCTCCACAATTGAGGGCACTTAGAACATACATTGTTTCTGATACTGACTCAAGGCTACTAGTGAGAATTTAATATATGTTAAGTATGAGAAATGTAGTGATGTATCTTTGATAAATGTTTATACTACACTTATGTAAATGAAAGAAAATATATTGCCTTTTTAGACTAGTTTTTCCTTTAGTTTTTACAATACAGTCAAATAGTTTTAAGTATTTACAATATAATCAAATATATATTGTGAAATATATATAGTAAAAACTATTTGTATTATAAAAACTAAAGAAAAGTCTCAAAAGGCAACTAAATATAGAGTCATTCAACTAAATAAATGCCTAGATAAACAGATGTAAATAAATAATATGACTAGAAAGAAGTGTTAGAAATGTTAATACGTTCTGCATGGTCGATGATAGGTTATTTTAAAAATATTTTTTCTGGCTGGGCGCGGTGGCTCACGCCTGTAATCCCAGCACTTTGGGAGGCCAAGGCAGGCAAATCACCTGAGGTTGCAAGTTCGAGACCAGCCTGGCCAACATGGTGAAACCCTGTCTCTATTAAAAATACAAAATTAGCCAGGTGTGGTAGTGCGCACATGTAATCCCAGCTACTCAGGAGGCTGAGGCAGGAGAATCACATGAACCCAGAAGGATCATGTGAACCCAGGAGGCAGAGGTTGCAGTGAGCTGAGATGGCGCCACTCCTCTCCAGCCTGGGCTGGAGCCTGAGGGACAGAGCAAGACTCTTGTCTCAAAAAAATAAAATTTTTTATTTTCTATGCTTTCTAAAAATTGGCATGTGTGCCATGTTTTACTTTTCTTCAATAAAAACAGTAAAAATGTTATTCAAAAGAAAAGTCAATAGGGAGTTGGGGAGCTTACCTTAAAAGAAGTAGAAAATGTGTTAAGTGTGATAAGTAAAATGGGTTAAGTGTGATAAGTAAAACCCATATACATACATTTTTATACTATCCCTTTGTTGAGTATATGAGTGACCAAAAATGATCTGATCTAATGATTTCAGGGATGCCAGTAAAACTGTGAGCAGCCCACCCACCTCCCCAAGACCTGGCAGTGCTGCAACAGTATCTGCCTCTACAAGTAACATCATACCCCCAAGACACCAGAAACCTGCAGGGGCTCCAGCAACAAAAAAGAAACAGCAACAGAAAAAGAAGAAAGGTGGAAAAGGTGGCTGGTGATGAGAATATTCTTGTTGCAGGCTGTTTTTAAACTAGTCTCAGTGACACTAGGAATATAATAAAGGTAACACAGCAAGAAGCACAGAACTGCTCCCTCTTCATCTCCATATTTTCATAATTTCTTGTGTTTCAAATAGGGAAACATCTTCCTCAAAGTCTGCCTAGTGAGATATGGCCTACTGGTTGCCTCATAGCTTTGTACAGATTATGAGGACTGAAAATAATTGGGCATTTACCCATCTTGGTATCTGTTGTATCCTTTATTTGTGTGTGCTGATTCAATCTTTTTTCAGTTTCACATACCTTATCTAAGGTTTCCCAGGATTTAAACAGAAACTATTTCTACAATTTCAGCTGGAGTCTGAAGATACTTGTTTCTGTTCAAGTCCCACTTTAAATTATGTCTTAGGAGGCCTTAGGAGACTGAAAGTGGAATCTTCTGAGCATTCCTAAATATCTGCTTAGAAATATCATGTGATAAAGAGGGACCTTCTTAATACACTGATGTTCTTCACTTAATTAAATGGATGGCCACAAGAAAAATAAAAGTAAATGTCTTAAATAATTTAACCATAAATTTTCTGTCATGTGATACCGGAATATGGGATTATTTTCATATTTTTATATATATATGACTCCTTTGTGCCCCATGTCATTTTCAGATTATGTAACATGCTGATACAGCACCATGAAAGAACTCAAGGAAAATATATCAATGTAAGAAGTTGACTCTTAGACCTAGTGTTCTGAGGTCAGATGGGTTTGGACTATCTCAATCAGAAAGATTAATGACTGTTATCAAGAACATGAACATTGGTTTCCTACATAGAGAGGAAATCAGTATCTGAGTTCGCATACCAGGCAGTATTAAAATCTGACAGATCTGTTTGGCCCATTGATAGATACTCAAATGGTGTCTCCTTCTGGTTATGGATTTTGACCATTGATTACCTTTCTCAATGTAATGAAATATTTTACAGTCAATTTGTGGTGTAAATGTTGCTCTTGTCTTTCCTTGCTTACAAACTACTTTCACATTGAACAGCTGTGAGACAGACACATTGAGATGCCTGCCCTTGTTAGTAGTATTCATTTTATGCTGCCCAACATATCATTTAATTTAGACTTAGAAGTATTTCCTTGTGATAACATTACTCTGTCCTTGTTAATAAAGTGCTGCTGTGTTTGACTCTGAACGTAACTACCAAAACTTCTTCAAAGAGTTTTTTATAAAAGACTTTCCTCCTTTACAAGAAAGATATGGGGTGCTGCCTTTCTGTTCAGTAAAAGTAGAATCTGCAGTGGCATCTAAACAAAGAGATCCTTTTTAAATACAAATGATGTATTGTGGCATAATACTTTTTTGAGCCCTACAGAGGACAGTCTTTTGGTAATAGTGACGGATATTTATTACTTCTGAATATATACCCCATTATAGGAATAACTGTTACTTATTTAGGATTCCATCACTGAAAATTTTAACCCAAGGCACAGCAGTGAAATTTACAGTTCTCAATTTAGTTGTCATTATTTGATAGCATTAGTCATTGCTAAGCAACTGAAACTTCTGGTCAAATAAAGTTTTAATTGTCAAATGAAGTATAAATACATGAACTTTCTAGAAATATTTCCTCTTTTGGATAGGTCTTTAACCAGTACATATATATACTTTGTCAAATATATGGATGTGTATGTGTACATTTATAAAAACCAGTATGGATACATCCATTCACCGTGGTACATTTTAAAATAAAATATTTTAGCAGTGAATATGGATTAAGGTGTTTTGGGTGTTGGCATTTTATGGAGGACTTCCTGGTTAGTATAACCAAGAATTTTCTTTTAAGCTGAGTATCAAAATTGTGTGTACTGTCCCTCTTAGCAAACCCACAAAACTGATCTAATGGGATTGAGAGATTCGGTAAGTTTCAGTGTAAACTTACTGAAAATTCATCTTGGTGTGTGTATAAACAGAAGTAAACCTTTGAAAAAGTTATTAAGCATAGCAATTCTAATGCTATTGGGAACAGCCAACCTTAAAAATCATTGCATCACTCAAACCTTCTGGAGCCTGCCATTTATTGTTCCTTACAAGTCTATTTGAAACAGATACAATGAAGGAAAATAAGTTTATTACATTAAAAAATAATTGTGGCCGGGCACAGTGGCTCGCACCTGTAATCCCAGCACTTTGGGAGGCCGAGGCGGGCAGATCACCTGAGGTCGGAAGTTCAAGACCAACCTGACCAACATGAAGAAACCCTGTCTCTACTAAAAATACAAAATTAGCCGGGCATGGTGGCTCATGGCTATAATCACAGCTACTTGGGAGGCTGAGGCAGGAGACTCGCTTGAACTTGGGAGGCAGAGGTTGCAGTGAGCCGAGATCGTGCCATTGCACTCCAGCCTGGGCAACAAGAGTGAAACTCTGTCTCAAAAAATAATAATAATTGTGCCGGACAGGTGCGGTGGCTCACGCCTGTAATCCCAGCACTTTGGGAGGCCGAGATGGGCAGATTACCCGAAGTCAGGAGTTCGAGACCAGCCTGGCCAACATGGTGAAACCCCATCTCTACTAAATACAAAAATTAGCTGGGCGTGATGGCCCACGCATGTAATCCTAGCTCCTCGGGAGGCTGAGGCAGGAGAATTGCTTGAGCCTGGGAGGTGGAAGTTGCAGTGAGCCGAGATCGTGCCACTGCACTCCAGCCTGGCGGACAGAGTGAGACTGTCTCAAAAAATAAATAATAGTGCTAAACTGTGAAATGCACTAAAGAATTTAGCAAGATAAAAGGAACCCTCCACATATTTCTTAGTCAGTTTGAGAAACAATACCACCTTTGAAAACCTCCTCGTGTGCCTTGTTTACCATTTATTAGATAATTAGGAGTGACTAGACCATTAGGTTTTGGTTTTAATACTGAGCATTACTAGCAGCTGTGATTCTGGCAGGCTATCTCCGAATAATTTTTTAAAAAGCGAAATACAGGCCGGGCACGCTGACTCATGCCTGTAATCCCAGCACTTTGGGAGGCCAAGGCGGGTGGATCACTTGAGGTCAGGAGTTCGAAACCAGTCTGGCCAACGTGGTGAAACCCCGTCTCTACTAAAAATACAAAAATTAGCCTGGCGCGGTGGCTCACGCCTGTAATCCCAGCTACTTGGGAGGCTGAGGCAGGAGAATCGCTTAAATCCGGGAGGCGGAGGTTGCAAGCGAGCTGAGATCGCACTACTGCACTCCAGCCTTAGTGACAGAGACTCCGTCTCAAAAAAAAAAAAAAGGGAACTTAAAACAATGGAACCCATTCACGTTCTTCTGTCTTTAATAATCCTGGATAGTAGTCTGGAGACACTCCTAGTGGAGTTTACTCGGGAGAGGGCGGAGAAATACACGACATGAGCAGTACAGGCTCGTGGTTGAGAGCCGGCGGAAGGCTGAGAATCCTCCCCGGAACCTTTGGACTGTGGCGCCCCAGGGGTTCTTCGCGTGCGCTGGCCGGGCTCGGGATTGAAGGCGGAGACGTCAGACGCTAAGGTTGCGGCCCGCGTGGAAGGCTCTTCTCAGCCATCCTGCCCGGCCCGAGGGAATCGCGCAAGGGACGCTTTTTCTGCAGCAATGATATATACCCCGCCGAGCTGTCCCGCGTCCTGGTTGGGACCTCTTGGTTTCGCTTGGCTGGGCTCAACTCATCCCGTACACCTCCGCCCTTCCCTCTTTGCGTGCCCCTGCGGGTTCAGCGAATCCGCTGCAAGAAGCCCTGCATCCGCCCGGTGAACGGCTGTTGGCGGCGGTGCCGGGGTTGGCCGCTCCCGCGGGTTGTCTACGCCGCGGGGCCTACGTCTCCGTCGGGCGTGCACCTTGGGAGCCACACCTGGGGCCCAGAGCCACCGCTCAGCACGCGGGCACGCGGCGGGAGGGAAGGAAACCGCGGCGCTGAGGATGGAGAGGGGGAAAGTGAAGAAGAAAGAGAAGGAAAAGGAGAAGGAGAAAATCAGAGAAAAGGGAAAGGAAGAGAAATTGAAAAGAAAGGAGGTGGAGCAGAAAATTGAAGAAAAAGAAAAGGAGAAGCAAGAGAAGCAGGAGAGGAGAAAGAGAAAAGAGAAAGAGGAAAAAAGGACAAAGCAAGGGAAGGAGACAAAGAAAGAGAAGGAGCAATTTAAGGGACAAGAAGAGGAAGGGGAGAACAAGGACAGCACCTTGACAAGGACCCCGCTCGAGTCGCTGGTAAGAGACCCAGTGTCCAGGACCCCTTGCCCCAAGGCCATTGTCGGCGTTCAGACCCCGGCGCTGTCTCTGTTACGTTGGAGGCCCCCGACCCGCGCGTAAGGGAATGGATCTCAACTGAGGGCTATTTACCTATGGATGAAAGCGATATGCCAAACTTTGAACGACCCATCGCCAGCCCCTTTTCCCGGGCCCCCTGCCCACCCTCGCCGTTATCGTTACCCCTGTGTCTTAACCTTCGTCGGGTCTAGTGTTGAGGGACAAGTGATCTCGGTCTTAATGGGGACATGGGGAACGGCCCCTCTACTGCCCTTGGATCTGTCCAGCGCACAACACTAGCGCACAGACCACCTGACCACATTTAGAAACCAGTCCCGAACCCTCCCCGCACGCAGGCCCTCTTTGCATTGAATGCGTTCTTTGTCAGAAGGGGCAGGGTTCCAGAATGCAGGAGGTGTTGGGGACGCTGCAGTTGATGCCTCCATTGTTTTCAGACCACCAGTACCCTGAATGCATGGCGGAAAAGTTTTAACTGACGGGTCTTAAAAACTTGGCATTGTTTGGGTCAGCTGGATGGTCTCTGTGCTCCTGGAGTTCCTGAACTGGCTCGTTGACTTAGAGCTACGATCTGGTTCTAAACAATTTGAATGATTAACACAGTTGTTGTTTTTCTTTTTTCTTTTTTGTAATAGGGTCTCACTCTGCCACTCAGGCTGGAGGGATCCTCCCACCTCAGCCTGGCACCGCCCCTATCTCCCAACCTCAGTGACTGGCACTACAGGCGCACGCCACCATGTCCAGCTCATTTTTGTATTTTTGTGTAGAGATGGAGTTTCGCCATGTAACCCAGGCTGATCTCAAACTGCTGGGCTCCAGCGATCCGTCTGCCTTGGCCTCCCAAAGTGCTGGGATTACAGGCGTGAGCCACCACGGATTAACAGATATTTGATCTCTGGTAAAACACAGACTACATAGACCCATATTTGGCTAAAGGAATAACTTCTGACAAAAAAACAATGGTGTTCAGCATCACATTTTGTGTCTGAACTCTATTTTACAAATTCAGCTTTCCTTAGTCTCGAAAAGATAAATGTGAGGAAGCCTGAATGCAGAATTTCTAGGTAGGATGGGCGTAGGGACAGCAATGTGGTTGGAAAGGGAACTGGTGTTTTTGTTTTGAGACAGTCTGGCTCTGTCACCCAGGCTTGAGTACTGTGGCGTGATCTCGGCTCACTGCAACCTCCACCTCCCAGGCTCAAGTCATCCTCCCACCTCAGCCTCCCAAGTAGCTGGGAATACAGGTGCACACCACCTTGCCTAGCTAATTTTTGTATTTTTGGTAGAGATGGGGTTTCGCCATGTTGCCCAGGCTGGTCTTCAACTCCTGAACTCAAGCGATCCATCCACCTTGGCCTCCTGCCGAGACCAGCTACGTCGGGGAGACCCTACCCAGTGTCCCTAGAGGAATTAAAGACATGCACACAGAAATAGAGGTGCGGAGCAGGAAATCAGAGGTCTCACAGCCTTCAGAGCTGAAAGCCCCGAACAGAGATTTACCCACATATTTATTAACAGCAAACCAGTCATTAGCATTGTCTCTATTGATACTAAATTAACCAAAAGTATCTCTTAAGGGAAACGAAGGGATGGGCCGAATTAATTGCAGCTGGAACACGCACTTAAGACACAGATCAGTCAGGCTTTTGTTTGTGGCTTAAGAATGCCTTTAAGCAGTTTTCTGCCCTGGGCAGACCAGGTGTTCCTTGCCCTCATTCCTGTAAACGCACAACCTTCCAGCTTGGGCGTTATGGCCATTATGGACATTTTACATTGCTGCAGAGATTTTGTTTATGGCCAGTTTTGGGGCCAGTTTATGGCCAGATTTTGGGGGACTTGATCCCAACAGCCTCCCAAAGTGCTGGGATTACAGGCAAGAGCCACTGTGCCCGGCCTGGGAACTGCTTTTTATTCACACTATTTTATAGGACCTAAGATGTCATTAGTCTAGGTACCACTAAGAAAGAAAAAAAAAAAAGCCGGCACAGTGGCTCACGCCTGTAATCCCGGCACTTTGGGAGGCCAAGGCGGGCAGATCACCTGAGGTCAGGAGTTCCAGAACAGACTGGCCAACATGGCAAAATCCCATCTCTACTAAAAATACAAAAAAATTAGCTGGGCATGGGTGGCATGTGCCTGTAATCACAGCTACTCAGGAGGCTGAGGCAGGAAAATCACATGAACCGGGGAGGCAGAGGTTGTAGTGAGTCAATATTGTGCCACTGCACTCCACCCTAGGCCACAGAGTGAGATTCTGTCTCAAAAATAAATAAATAAAAAATTCTGCCAATCAAAATATGACATACTCTCAATTGTGAAAGACATCCTAATTTCAGAGATGTTAAAATGTGGAATGTGGGGGGCGGAATGTGTATCTTAGAATGAACGAAGTATGTCGGGGTAGGCTGAATGGGTCTTCTGGTGAAGACTGACAGGACATAATCCACTCTTGGCTGCCATTTCTTGGTGCTGGTATTGCTTGAAAACATGCAGTTGTAAGCCATCGAATGAAGTCTCCCTTGCCCCTCTTCCTACCTTGACACACTCTCAGAATGACATCATAACATTTAGATGCAACTGAAGGGAATGGAGAAGAGGCAGGATGGAAGACATCTATGAAAATACAATTTAAGAGTCATCAAAGATTGGCTCTAAGAACAAAGAAGTACTTTTTTTTTTTTCTTTTTGAGACGGAGTTTCACTCATGTTGCCCAGGCTGGAGTGCAATGGCATGATCTCAGCTCACTGCAACCGCCACCTCCCAGTTTCAAGTGATTCACCTGCCTTAGCCTACCCAATAGCTGGGATTACTAGTATGCACCACCATGCCCGGCTAATTTTGTATTTTTACTAGAGATGGGATTTCACCATGTTGGTCTGGCTAGTCTCAAACTCCTGACCTCAGGTGATCCACCCTCCTCAGCCTCCCAAAGTGCTGGGATTACAGGTGTGAGCCACCACACCAGCCTACTTTTTTTCAAATTCTGTTATTCACTGTATGGCCTTCATAAATCATGCTCTCTGTACAAGTCTTGATGTTAAAGTTTACACCCTGGAAACCACATTTCGGAGCACTCTGAACGATCTTCACACCAGCCTGCCCTTCTGTCCCTCAGTCATTTGCCATAAAAATTCTAAGGCTAATACATTGATAGAATGCTTCTTTCTTTTTTTTCTTTTCTTTTTTTTGGGGGGGATCGAGGGGGATGGAGTCTCTGTCACCCAGGCTGGAGTGCAGTGGTATCATCTCAGCTCCTGCAATCTCCATCTCCCAGGTTCAAGCAATTCTCGTGCCTCAGCCTCCCGAGTAGTTGGGATTACAGGCATGTGCCACCATGCCCGGCTGATTTTTGTATTTTTGGTAGAGACAGGGTTATGCCGTGATGGCCAGGCTGGTTCCAAAGTCCTGGCCTCAAGTGATCCACCTGCATTAGCTTCCTAAAATGCTGGATTTACAGATGAGAGCCACGATGCCCAGACTAGAATGCTTCTGTCTAAGTTTACTTCAAGTTCATCAGTTTGTTTTTTTGTTTGTTTGTTTGAGATGTTGTCTTGCTGTGTTGCCCAGGCTGGAGTGCAATGGTGCCATCTCGGCTCACTGCAACCTCCACCTCTGAGGTTCAAGTGATTCTCCTGCCTCAGCCTCCCGAGTAGCTGGGATTACAGATGCCCGCCACTACACCCAGCTAATTTTTTTTTTTTTTAGACGGAGTCTCGCTCTCTTGCCCAGACTGGAGTGCAGTGGTGCGATCTCAGCTCACTGCAAGCTCCGCTTCCCGGGTTCATGCCATTCTCCTTCCTCAGCCTCCGGAGTAGCTGGGACTACAGGCGCCCACCACCACGCCTGGCTAATTTTTTGTATTTTAAGTAGAGACAGGGTTGCACCCTATTGGCCGGGCTCGTTTCGAACTCGTGACCTCAGGTGATCTGCCTGCCTTGGCCTCCCAAGTTCGTCTGTTTTTAAAACAAATATTAATTTGTGATTGAAACTGGCTTAATAATTTCTATAACCTTTTCATTTAATTGTGATACTTATATTAAAAAGTATAAAAGGGAGGCCCGGTGTGGTGGCTCATGCCTGTAATCCCAGCACTTTGGGAGGCCAAGGTGGGCAGATCACGAGGTCAGGAGTAAGTATAAGAGGGAAACCTTGCCCTGAGATCTTAAAATCTAGTTATTCAATTGTGAAGACAGGCGAAATTAATAATTGAGACCTTAGATGCTTATGCACTGAGTGGCACAGTCAATACATGCACCACGGAGGTCCCAAGACCCCAAACAAAATGAACTCAGGTGCAGTCTCCAATTCATAGACACGAATTCAAGAAGCAAAATGAAGTCTGAAAATTGGTCCTGTAATCTATAGCACTACTCATAAATGCTGGTAGTATTTATTTGATAGACTGATCAGGAGTTAGGGGATGGAGGAGGGATGTGAAATTAGTATCACATAATGAACAGCTAATTAGAAAATGTACACTAGTTGGTATAGTTTGTTCTAGACCTATAAAATATTCGTGAAGTTTTATCCTTTTTTTTTTTTGGAGACAGGGTCTCACTCTGTTCCCCAGGCTGGAGTTCAGTGTGCAATCTCAGCTCACTGCAACCTCTGCCTCCTGGGTTCAGGTGATTCTTGTGCCTCAGCTTCCCAAGTAGCTGGTCTTACAGGTGCATGCGACCACACCTGGCTAATTTTTTGTATTTTTAGTAGAGATGGGGTTTCACTATGTTGGCCAGGCTGGTCTGGAACTTCTGACCTCAAGAGATCCTCCCGCCTCGGCCTCCCAAAGTGTTGGGATTACAGGTGTGAGCCACCTGGCCCGTGAAGTTTTATTCTGGTTACAATTCCAAGAATATTATTGGATTCTACCACAGGCAGGCCCACTGCCAAGACCCAGAAAAATGAGCCCCTGATAGCATGGGCTTATTGATTTATCTTTTGTTTCACAGGAGAAAAACAAGCAAATCCTAGTGCTGGGCCTGGATGGAGCAGGAAAAACCAGTGTCCTCCACTCTCTAGCTTCAAACAGAGTCCAGCATAGTGTGGCACCCACCCAAGGTTTCAATGCAGTTTGCATCAACACTGAAGATGGCCAAATGGAGTTCCTGGAGAGTAAGCTCTCTGTTCCTTAGTTACAAGATAGCCACATTTTATTCTCTCTTAAGCCAGACATGATGTTAGCAACATTGAGTCTTTGTGAAAACTAACACTGAATCAAATTTTCCTAGACTTTTAGAATGGATATGTAGTTTAATACCCAGGTACACTGTGCGGGGAATCACTTTTTGCTTTTTTGATGTTCTCCTTTTTACAGTAGTGGTGATAAAGGGGGAGTTTAGAGGAAGGCTTTAGCACTCCCTCCTATAATCTCCTGTAATCAGCCTTCTTCCCACACTGCTGCAAATGAGCATGCAATCTAAGTTTAAGTACAGTGTGCTTGCTTCTCTGCAAATAAAATTATAGACAAGCTCCAGACCTCTTCTTCTAAATAGATGGCAGTCCACAGGCCCCTACTGGATAGTAATTCTGGAGTCACCACCTCTAAATATTACTCTCTCCTGAAGTTGAGTCAAGTCCTCTTGTCTTCTCTTTACACATTCATCCGTCCTCATGGCATTAAATACCATCTATATGCTAATGGCTCCCAAATTTATTTATCCAGCCCAAACATATCCAAGTCCTCTAAAACCTAACAAGGGAAAAACAAAATGCTTGATTTTTCCCATATCTGTTCCTTTCCCTGTAATCTTCTGGTCAGTAAATGGCTCCATACCCATCAAGTTGCTGTAGCCAGAAACCTGAGAGTCACCCTTGACTCCTCCTTTTGCATCCCCACCTCCAGTCCACAAGTAAAACACTATGAATTTTGCCAGCTCTGACGCATCTCTCAAATTCATTGGTTACATCGTTTCTACTGCCTCTATGTAAGTCGGAACCTGGATCATCTATTACTTAGATTATTATAGTCACCTTTTTCCTTTGGCTTTTATCTGCTTATGAAGAGCAGTATTTTAACACATACTTATCATTTGCTAATTTAAAACACTTCAGTGGAGCTCTCATCCTTGTAATAAAATCGAAAGTCTTTATTATGGCCCATGAAGCTCTTCATAAACTGCCTCCTCCCTAACCTTACCTCACCCCAGGCTTATTGTACTCCTTTCTTTCTTTTCTTTTACAAGAGCTTTCTTGGGTGTGCCTTCTGTCAGAAATACTACTACCCCTGCTCTTCCCATGATGGCTTGCTCCTCAGCCTTCAGGTTATTAGCTTACATGGCCCCATAAAATCAATCATTCTTTCTTTTTTTCTTTTTTTTTTTTTTGAGACAGAGTCCTGCTCTGTCACCCAGGCTGGAGTGCAGTGGTACGATCTCAGCTCACTGCAACCTCTGCCTCCTGGGTTCAAGCGATTCTGTTGCCTCAGTCTCCTGAGTAGCTGGGATTACAGGCACACACCATCATGCCCGGATAATTATTTTGTATTTTTAGTAGAGACGGGGTTTCACCATGTTGGCCAGGCTGGTCTCGAACTCCTGACCTCAGGTTATCCACCCACCTTGGCCCCCCAAAGTGCTCAGATTACAGGCGTGAACCACTGCACCCAGCCCATAAAATCATTCTTTCTAAGTATGTTCCCCAATGCTGTTTGCTTCCTCCATAAGGTTTTTAATAACATTCACTATTTATTTTTATTTGTTTTTGATCTGTCCACCCAACTGGATGGTAACTTTTGCTATACTTGTTTTGTTCAACAATATATACCCAATGTCTGGCAAATAGTATTCAACAAAAATGCATTAAGTGCTAACTGTGTTCCCAATTTTTATCATAATCATCAGTATCCTGAAGAAGAATAGCAGTTTACACTTGCAACCTTTAAGTTTTAAAATGTGTATCTTCACAGTGGCTATATGAAGCCATCAATTTAGGTAAGTTTTCATAATACCACAGGGCATAGCTTCTAAGGAGGTTTTTTTTAGGATGCAGCATCCAGTGGTATTCAGTGATATAAATCTGTATGGACTGTTATGCTATCGTGTAACACTTGGAGTATGTTGGGGATTGGTGGGAAGTGAAGTTTTATTGTATAAGCCTATTTGTAGAAATGAGATATTCACATATAATTTTGCCTATATCTCTTCATCAACGTTCTACAGAGCATCTTAATCTTTAAAAAAAATTCTTTTAGTTTATGCACTAAAAAGTAGTGGCAAAAATAAATGGAGAGATTTCAGTTTCTATTATAGTTTTTGAAGGGCCTTTCTGTGACAAAACCACAAATCCTGGTTAAAATTTATTTTTTAAAGCATTGATGAACTTGCAACAGTAAGTCAAATTTGCAAGGCTACCTGCTTTACTCTTCCGGCCCTTTCCCTCCTTCCAAAGAAAGAAAAATAAAACAACTCCTGAGTTGAAACTGGAGTGACAGCCACAGTAGATAAGCAGATAAAAAAGTGGTGTTATCTAGAGGCACATACCAGTATTTAATCTGCAGTGGGCCTGAGACAAAATAGGAAAGCACTAAGATGCCTGCATGACATGAGGGCCCCTGAAAGAGTGCTAACATGCTCCCAGTCAGTAGCTCCCCCAGTTTCTAATTCTGGAGCAAAGACCCCCAGTGTTCTCATAAATTAAGATTAATCAAATATGAGTTCAGGCCAGGCATAGTGGCTCACACCTGTAATCCTAGCACTTTGAGAGGCCAGGGCAGGTGGATTGCTTGAGTCCAGGAGTTTGAGAACAACCTGGGCAACATGGCAAAATCCTGCCTCTACAAAAAATACAAAAAATGAGCTGAGCATGGTGGTGCATGCCTGTAGTCCCAGCTACTCTGGAGGCTGAGGCAGGAGGATCATTTGTGCCCAGAAGGCAGAAGTTGCAGTGAACCGTGATCATGCCTCTGTATTCCAGCCTGGGCAACAGAGTGAAACCGTATCTCAAAAAAGAAGACAAAATCTACTGATCAAAACTAGCATTTAAAGCATTTATAATCTTAAATGCTTATAGCTGAAAGGAAAATAGCTGAAAACGTATAGGTTAAATATGCAATGTAAATTAGGTAAAAGAACAACAGAATAAAACCAAAGAGGTTGAGGGAGAGATGATAAAGACACGAAGCGAATGAAATTGATGAAGACACAGTAGCAAAGATCAGCAAAGTCAAACGTTAGTTACTTGAATAGATAAACAAAATAGACAAATTTCTGGTGAAATTCACTAAGGAAAATCTGGAAACCACAAATAAATAATGTCATGAAGGAAAAAGAGCATATCATTCATTAAGATGACAAGAGTGTAATACCTGTGTTAACAAATTTGTACCAATAGATATAAAGTCCTGGATAAGTGGCAAAAATCCTCCAAACGTGTGTCTTAGGAAAATGGACTCAATAAGAAATAGGAATATTGAATAATTTAAAACTTCTAAAGAAATCAATAGCAAAAAAATCATCCTATAAGGAAAAACACCCGATCAGTTGGTTTATAGGTGGGCTCTTATCAATCTTAATCTTACATAAATTCTTTCAGAGAATAGGGGAAAAAAAGAAATGCTCTCCAACTCACGGTGTGAGGTCACTGTATATCCAAACCAGCAAAGAGTATAAGAAATGGAAATGCAGAAATCTGAACAAAATTGTAGTAAACTAAATTCAGTTAATATATTAAAGAGATAATATATCACCAGATGAGTTTCTCCAAGAATGAAAGGTTGGTTTAACATTTGAAAAATAGCCAGGTGTGGTGACTTATGCCTGTAACTCCAGCACTTTGGGAGGCCAAGTGGTGGGTGGATCACTCACTTAAAGTCAGGAGTTCAAGACCAGCTTGGCCTAACATGGTGAAACCCTGTCTCTACTAAAAAGACAAAAATTAGCCAGGCATGGTGGCAGGTACCTGTAATCCCAGCTACTCAGGAGTAACTGAAGAAGGAGAATTACTTCAATCCGGGTGGTGGAGGTTGCAGTGAGCCAAGATCATGCCACTGCTTTCCATCCAGCCTGGATGACAAGAGCAAAACTCCATCTCAAAAATATATATATATATATATATTTCATTCAACATTATACAGGAGGTTCTAGTTAGTTTGAGAAAAAGAAATAAAAGGCGTAAGAATTAGAAAGGAAGAAATAAAACAATACTTATTTACAAATTATATAATTGTCTTCAAAGAAAGCCTAAAACACCCTTCAAATTATTAGAAATGATAAGAACTTGGCAAGACAACTGTATATAACAATATAAAATTAATTGTATTTCTATTACCCAGCAGCATGCAGCCATTTTCAATAGCAACAAAAGATAGGAATAAACCAAACAAAAAAATGTGTCTATCTATACAGAGAAAATCTGTAGATGTCATTGAAAAACATTGAAAGACCTAAATAGATAGAGACATAATACAGTTTTCATGAATAGGTAGACATTATATCAAAAAAATATTAATTCTCCCCAAATTGACGTTTAGATACAATTCAATTCCAATCAATAGCTCAACAAGATTTTTTAAAAAGAGTTTGACAAGCTGAGGCTAAAATTGACATGGGTGAGCAAAGGAGTAAAGAAAGTCAAGACACTCGAAGAAATTAGTAAGAAAGATGGACTTGTCCTGTCAAGTATCAGATCTTATTATAAAGCTATGAAACTAAAATGTGTGGTGTTGGCACAAGAATGAACAGAACGGCCAAAGGAACAAACTAGAGAGTCCACTGGGGAAACTATTCAATAAATGGTGCAGGAACAACATGGAATAAAAATGAAATTAGTTTCCTGCCTCCTATGCATACAAATGTATACATCAATTTCCGATGGATAAAAGCCAAATGTAAAAAGCTTTGTGGAGAAAATATAGACTATCCTTATGACTTCAGGAGAGAGAAAGATTTTTTAAACAGGATCCAAAAAATAATAACCATAAGAAAGATGGATAAATGTAACTACATTAAAATGGAAAACATCTGTTCATTAAAAAGATGCCACAAAACAGGAGAAGATACATGCAACACATCCAAGCAAATGCCTAGTATCCAGAATATATAAAGAACTCCTACAAATAAAAACAACATAAAAACATTGGCAAAAGACATGAATAACATTTCACATAAAACAAATTAGAAGTGAACATATGAAAAATATTCAACTTGATCAGTAAGTAGAATTCAAATTAGGCAAAAAAAAAAAAAGAAATCTGATAATATCAAGTTTTGAAGAGGATGTGGCTGGGTGTAGTGACTTACGCCTGTAATCCCAACACTTTGGGAAGCCAAGGTGGGTGGATCACTGGAGTTCAAGGGTTCAAGACCAGCCTGGGCAACATGGCAAAACCCCAGCTCTACAGAAAATACAAAATTAGCCAGGCATGGTGGCTCGTGCTTGTAGTCCCAGCTGCTGGTGAGACTGAGAAAGGAGGATCGCTTGAGCCCAGAAGGCGGAGGTTGCAGTGAGTGAAGATTGCACCACTGCCCTGCAGCCTGGATGACAGAGCACAACCTTGTCTCAAGGAAAAATAAAATAAAATAAAAATAAAAAGAGGATGTGGATGTAGAGGAAACTTACTGGCTGTTAGCTGTTGGCAGAGTGTATATTGGTACCAACCTCTTTGGAAAATAATTTGGCGTATTTGGCATTAGTTCCATGCTTAGATAACTGGAGAAACTCTTGCTTGTATGGACCTCAGGAGACAATACAAAAATGTTTACAGCAGCATTGTTTATTGCAGCAAGAAATGAGGAACAACCCAAACGTCCACTAATGTTTTAACTAAGTGTGTTAAAACCATATGAGTTACTTAGAAGGTCACACAGCACTATTTTAACAAATTAAAAACACAAAATGCTTCAAAGAATGACTAGCCTACCTCTGTACAAAGGAAGCCAAAGGGAAGGCAAAGATCCTTTCTTGTTAGCATTTAAAATACTTTTGTTAAGTTCTTGAAACAGAGGTCCAAAAAGTTTTTCTGTCAAGGACTACTTAGGAACTAATTTATGCTTTGCAGGCCACCTGCTCTCTATTGCAGTCACTCAACTCTGTCTTGAGAAAGCAGTCATAGACAATATGTTCTGTATGTTCAATGTTACTATAAAACTTTATTTCTGGGCACCAAAATCTAAATTTGCTATAATAGTCCTGTGTTAGAAAATGTTATTCTACCTTTTTTTTTCCTCCAGTATTTAGACATGTAAAAGCTATTTTTACCTAGTGAGCTGTACAAAAATAGGCAGTTGGTCAGATTTGAACTGTGGGCCATGGTTTGCCAATACTCCTCCTAGGACAAAAATGAAAACAAAATCCATTGTATATATGTTATTATCATGAACCAAAAAGTTTATTCTGGGAAGAATCAGCAGGATGAAGTCATCAAAAGGCTTTTTTTTTTTTTTTCTGAAGCAAATATTCCTGAATACCCACAGGATCATGTTAACTCTGTGCAATATTAAGAGGAGAAGTTAGTTCTAGGATTTTGACAAAGGAAAAAAATTGTGCAAGTGAGACTAGCCAATGTATTCAGTTCATTTAAAAATTATTTTAATGTGTGTTTTATCCTACCATCCTTTTCCATTCTTAATTATTTTAGTAGCATACTCCCATTTTCTTTTTCTTTTTCTTTTTCTTTCCTTTTTTCTTTTTTTTTTTCCCAGATAGATGGGGTCTCACTCTGGAGTGTGGTGGCGCAAACACAGCTCACTGTAGCCATGTTCACGCCTCTGCACTTCCTGGACTCAAGTGATCCTCCTGCTTCAACCTCCCTAGTCGCTAGCACCACAGGCATACACCACCACACCGGCCCATTTTTTAGTTTTTATTTTTGTAGAGACAGGGCCTCACCCTGTCGCCCAGCCTGGTCTTGAACTACTGGGCTCAAGCAGTCCTCCTGCCTCAGCCTCCCAAAATGTTGAGATTACAGGCGTGAGCAACTGTACCTGGCCTTACTCCCATTTTCTGAGCTATAACTGATTAAGATGTAGTGGCTGACATGGCTGCTGTGGACAATGGGATCAGGAGACATCCACTGTAGTATTTCGCATCTCTCTGCTGATCCTTTGTGATATAGTAATGAAGGAACCACTTGTGATGGTTCTTCTCACCAGCCAGTTCCCCACTAACATGCCTCTGGTCCCTCTGAGGACTGGGTACACTCTAACACGGTGATATTTTATCAACACACCTGTCCTGTGTTCAGAAATCTGGATGTGCCCTCCCTGCTCCCAGGGTGGGTGCTTCTGTAATTTTGTGTGTGTGTGTCTTCGTCCTCTACTATTCTCTGTAGTTGGTGGCAGTGAACCTTTTCGGTCCTACTCGGAAACGTACCTATCCAAGGGATTGCTGCTTATCTTTGTGGTGGATTCAGCAGATCACAGCCGATTACCTGAAGCCAAGAAATACCTTCATCAGCTAATTGCGGCAAACCCAGTACTTCCTCTGGTTGTGTTTGCAAACAAACAGGTAAAAATCTGTGCAAATATAAATTGTACTCAGTAGTTTTGTATTTAATACAAAAAATGTATATGTGTAATAGCTAGTCAACAATAAGCTATATATTTAATTCAGTTTATGTTTATTAGAGCTCTTGGATTATAAACACCTTGAGGGTAGAGACTATTATTCATCTTTGTGTTCCTTTTAATACCTAGTATACTGTCTTGTGGATGCTAGGAATTCAACAGATGTGTATTGAACTTACTTCAATAAATACATGTTAATTGTTAAATTTGATTCAACAAAATATGAGTGGCTACCATGTATAAAGAAATTGTTTTGCTTTAGATCAATCAGATTGAGCCGAACTTATTCTACACATGCATTAAAAATATTAAATATATGTGGAGAATTTGGAACCCTTGTACACTGTTGGTGAGAATGTAAAATGGTAGAGCTGCAATGGAAAACGGTAACATGGTTCCTCAAAAGAATCAAAAATAGAGGCTGGGCGTGGTGGCTCACACCTGTAATCCCAGCACTTTGGGAGGCCAAGGGTGGGGGATCACGAGGTCAGGAGATTTAGACCATCCTGGCTAACACGGTGAAACCCCGTCTCTACTAAAAATGCAAAAGATTAGCCGGGCGTGGTGGTGGGTGCCTGTAGTCCCAGCTACTTGGGAGACTGAGGCAGGAGAATGGCGTGAACCCAGGAGGCGGAGGTTTCAGTGAGCCAAGATAGCGCCACTGCACTCCAGCCTGGGTGACAGAGTGAGACTCCGTCTCAAAAAGAAAATCAAAAATAGAATTCCCTTATGATGCAGCAATTCCACTTCTGGGCATACAGTGAAAAGAATTAAAAGCAGGGACTCAAACTGATATTTATATGTTTGGCTGTTTTATGTTTCTTTATGTTTTATATTGTTTTGTTTTATATATTTTATGTTTTTTGTGATATGTTCATAGCAGCATTACTCATAACAGCCAAAAATGGAAGCTACCCAAGATAAATGGATATATAAAATACGGTATACACATGCAAAGGGAATTTTTTTTTTTTTAAAGACAGAGTTCTGCTCTAGCACCCAGGCTGGAGTGTAAGTGGTGTGATCTCAGCTCATTACCTCCTGAGTTCAAGTGAGTTGCATGCCTCAGCCTCCCAAGTAGCCAGGATTACAGGCATGCACCACCACTCCCGATTCTTTATTTATTTATTTATTTATTTTTTTGAGACAGAGTCTTGCTCTGTCTCCCAGGCTGGAGTGCAATGGCACAATTTTGGCTCACCACAACCTCCACCTCCTGGGTTCAAGTGATTCTCTGCCTCAACCTCCTGAGTAGCTGGGACTACAGGCACATGCCACCACGCCCAGTTAATTTTTGTATTTTTAGTAGAGACAGAGTTTCTCCATGTTGGCCATGCTGATCTCGAACTTTTGGCCTCAAGTGATCCACCCACCTGGGCCTCCCAAAGTGCTGGGATTACAGGCGTGAACCACCGCACCCAGCCACAATGGGATATTGTTCGGCCTTAAAAGGGAAGGAAATTCAGACGTATGTCCCGACATGGATGAACCTTGAGAACATTATGCTAAGTGAATAAGTCAGTCACAAAAGGGTAAATACTATCTGATTCCATTTATATGAGGTACCTAGAGTTGTCAAATTCATAAAAATAGAAAGTGGAGTAGTGATTTCCATGGGTTGGGGGAGGGAGGAATGTGCAGTTATCATTTAATGGATACAGAGTTTCAGTTTTGCAGATAAAAGTTTTGGAGATGGATGGCGGTGATAGTTGCATAACATTGTGAATATACTTAATGCCACTGAACTGTACACTTAAAAATGGTTAAGGAGAAAAATTTTGTGATATGTATTTAACACAATAAAAATTGAAAAACAATTTAAATATCTATAATATTGTAATGCTAAAGTCCCTTTCTCAATTGTTAGGTTTGCCAATCATAGAAGAGCTCAATTCCTGACTTTTCTCCTACTACTTCTATGGGTGAATGTATATGGAAATAAACTAAGTAATTAAAAATAATGACCTAAAATAGGAGCCCATGTTAAAGTCCAGTACAGAAGCTAGTCCAGCAGACTCTGTCTCAAAAGAAAATTAAAAGAAAGAGAGAGAGAGGCTGATGCTTTTATTGTTTTGTTGTTAAGTGGAGCATCTTAAGTACCATAAACTACGAAGATTTAGAAGATCATGGTACATGTAAGTGAGCTGTATAGTATTCCATAGCATTAATATGCCAAAATGTTATCGTTTTCTTACTGCTGAGAATTTGAATTATTTCCAATTTTTTATTGTTCTTAATGGTGCTGCCAGTGAGCCTTCATGTATGTGTCTCTTTGAGGATGTGTATGAACATTTTGCTGATGGATATGCCTAAAATAATGGCTGGGATTTTGGATTTGTGCATATTCTGTTTTATTAGATATCACCCAGTTACTTTCCAAAGATGTTGCGCCAAATTATTCTTCCACCAGCAGAATATGACAGTTTTTGCAGCTCTACATCCTTGTCAATACTTGGTATTGTCAGATCTTTTCATTTTTGCCAGTCTGATGGGTGAACTTGTTTTTTATTATTCTAATGTGCATTTCCTTAACTACTTGTGAGTTTGAACATTTTTTCAGATGTTTATTAGTTATTGGTCTCCACATCTGTAAATTGCCTATTAATATGTTTTCCCAAATTGCTACTAGGGTGTTTATCTTTCTTATTTTAGTTGTAGGAGTCTTTCATATCATTTGGAAAAATAATCCTTTGTTAGTTATGTGCATTACAATTATCTTTCCCAGCATCCTGGTGGCTTACCATTTTACTTTGCTTACTTTTATACAGAAGATTTTCTTCCCTCCCCTCCCCTCCTCTCCCCTCTTTTCTTTTCTTTTTTTTTTTTTTTTTTTGACAGAGTCTCACTCCATCACCCAAGCTGGAGTACAGTGTGTGATCTCGGCTCACTGCAAACTCTACCTCCCAGGCTTAAGCGATTCTCCCACCTCAGCCTCCCAAGTAGCTGGGACTACAGACATGAGCTACCACACCCGGCTAATTTGCATTTTTTGTAGAGACAGGTTTTCGTCATGTTGCCCAGGCTGGTCTCGAACTACGGGGCTCAAGCAGTCTACCTGCCTCGGCCTCCCAAAGTGCTGGAATTACAGGCATGAGTCACTGCGCTCGGACTTTTTTTTTTTTTTTTTAAACAGGGTCTCACTTTGTTGCCCAGGCTGGAGTGCAGTATAGTGGCATGATCATAGCTCAGTGCAGCCTCAACCTCCCCAGGCTCAGGTGATCCTTCTCCCTCAACCTCCCTAGTAGCTGGGATTACAGGTGTGCACCACTATGCCCAGCTAGTTTTTTTTTGGCATTTTTTATAGAGATGAGATTTCACCATGTTTCCCAGGCTGGTCTTGAACTCCTGGGCTCAAACAGTCTGCCCACCTCAGCCTCCCGAAGTGTTGGGATTACAGGTGTGAGCCACTGCATCCGAGTGATTTTCATTTTTAATATTCAAATTTATCAATATTGTGCCTTATGGTTTGTATCCATTATCTTCATCAAATTGAATAAACAGAGCCATTTGTTATCACATTTATAGCTTTTATTGGGCCTTAATGATAAAAGATTTGAATATCCTAGTTTAAGATTAATGCATCGCTGGGCGCGGTGGCTCACGCCTGTAACTTTGGGAGGCCGAGGTGGGCGGATCACGAGGTCAGGAGATCGAGACCATCCTGGCTAACACGGTGAAACCCCGTCTCTACTAAACGCAAAAAAATTAGCCCGGCATGGTGGCGGGCGCCTGTAGTCCCAGCTACTTGGGAGGCTGAGGCAGGAGAATGGCGTGAACCCAGGAGGCGGAGCTTGCAGTGAGCCGAGATCGCGCCACTGCACTCCAGCCTGGGCGACAGAGCGAGACTCCGTCTCAAAAAAAAAAAAGATTAATGCATCTTTGTTTATATTCCTTGGCCAAAATATTTGGTCCAAGCTTTTAGGTGACTCACTGGTTCAAGTTATATAAGGGTTTTCAAAAAGTCATCTTACCATCTTTACTCTTTGGGTTATAACCGCTATTAAGGCACATACAGGAAAGTGTGGAATAAAACAGATATTTTTGCCTGATGTGCTTTATCATTACTGAGAGCCCCTTCTCCCATCCATCACCCTCCCTCCCTCCTTCTCCTATTTCTTGGTCTTCAACTCCACCAGTGAATGTATTAACCCGAGACATCATTCACATGTTAATGGATCCATTAACACTGTTCAAAAAGTTAGCATAGGCTCTAAACAAATTCAGGTTTCAAACAGGCAACTACCAATATCTGGAGAGGTAATCAACTCCAGCTAAGTACCGTGGGCAGCACATCAGGAAAAGCCCCACAGGCTCCAAGTGATAGAATTTGATAGATTCGGGACATGGACAGCGGCCCATGCCTATAATCCCAGCACTTTGGAAGGCCGAGGCGGGTGGAACACCTGAGGTCAGGAGTTGGAGACCAGCGTGGCCAACATGGTGAAAACTTGTCTCTACTAAAAATAGAAAAATTAACTGGGTGTGGTGGCATGCACCTGTAATCCCAGCTACTTGGGAGGTTGAGGCAGGGGAATCGCTTGAACCTAGGAGGCGGAGGTTGCAGTGAGGCAGTGAGCTGAGATTGTGCCACTGCACTCCATTCTGGGTGACAGGGTGAGACTCCGTCTCAAAAAAAAAAAAAAAAGATAGGTTCATATTGATACAGGAAAAAAAAAAGATACAATATTAGGTTATTTCCCAAGATTTAAAAATGATCTTCTAAAACTTAGGGGGAATGCTATGAAATAACAAAAAGCCATTTACAAACGCAATTTTAGAAGTGAAAAAACTTTTACAAAGGGCTGGAAAACTATAGCTGAATCTGTGTATTTATGAAAGGGAATGTCACAGGTCATTTGCTTAAATAATTCTTGGCGTATGAGAGTTAAAGATGAAGTTTTGACCTTGCCATTTCCATCATAAGGAGGTTTTGGCCCTGGCATGCGGCCTAAGCACAGGCTTCCTGTCTTCCCCTCTCTGCCTCTTGCTGTGGCTTTCCCTCTTCCAAGACTCCCCCATTTCTTTCCCTGTCTCTCCTCTGAGCCTGTTCTGTCTCCATTCCCTTCTCTGTCTTCCTCTACTCCCCAAAATTGGTCAAGGATTTTTTTGTTCAATAGAAATAATGAGCACAAAAGAAAACTCACAGTGGCAAGAACTATAATTGGTAAAATATGATATAGACCTAAAACAATAGATGAATCAAATTTCTGTTATTAAATATAAATAAAAAGAATTGCTCCTGTTGAAATAATCTTAGAAGAGTAAAAGGAAAATGGAAAAACAAAATTAGGCTGGATGCGGTGGCTCATGCCTGTAATCCCAGCAGTTAGGGAGGCCTAGGTGGAAGGATTGCTTGAGGCCAGGAGTTCGACACCAGCCTGGGCAACATAGCAAGATGCTCCTCTTTACAAAAGATTTTTAAAAATGAGTGGGGAATGGTGGTACAAACCTGTAGTCCCAGCTACTCAGGAGGGTGAGGCAGGAGAATTGCTTGAACATGGGAGGCGGAGGTTGCAGTGAACCAAGATTCTGCCACTGCACTCCAGCCTGGGTGACAAAGCAAGACCCTGTCTTTAAACAAACAACAAACAAACAAAATTAGAAACAGATTGACTGCACTGTTTAGAAAACTAAGGTATTATATTGGCTTAGCTTCATTCCAGAATATACTTTTTTTTTGATAACTCATAAATGCTGTCATAATTCTTATGAAAACATTTTTATTCAGACAACCTCTGGGCCCATAATAATGGAGTCATAATATCCTTTATATGAAAATGGTGTGGTCACTGAGAGCAATATGTAAGAGTAATAAATGTGTTTATCTGAAAGGATTGCAAAATAACCAACTTTGTCTTCTTCTCATTCCACTCTGGATGAAGGATCTTGAAGCAGCCTATCACATTACAGATATCCATGAAGCTTTGGCATTATCTGAAGTGGGAAATGACAGGAAGATGTTCTTGTTTGGAACCCACCTGACTAAGAATGGCTCAGAGATACCATCCACCATGCAAGATGCCAAAGACTTGATTGCACAGCTGGCTGCAGATGTGCAGTGACCAGGACTCAGCCCACTGTGCGGCTCATGACTGAAATGTCATCAGTGTTGAATGGCAGGCTTGAAGCCAAAGGTTTCCACTTTCAAATAAAAATTAAGCCATTTCCTATTTTCTCAATGCATGAGATGTATATAGTCAGCCCTCCATATCCATGGATTCCACATCTGTGGATTCAAGAACTGTGGATCAAAAACATTCAAAAAGTAAACCCACTAAAGAATAATAACACAACAATAAAAATAATACACATATAATTTTTTTTTTTTTTTTTTTTGAGACGGAGTCTCGCTGTGTCGCCCAGGCTGAGATCCGCCCAGTGGCCGGATCTCAGCTCACTGCAGGCTCCACCTCCCGGGTTCATGCCATTCTCCTGCCTCAGCCTCCCGAGTAGCTGGGACTACAGGCGCCCGCCACCTTGCCCGGCTAGTTTTTTGTATTTTTTAGTAGAGACGGGGTTTCACCTGTTAGCCAGGATGGTCTCCATCTCCTGACCTCGTGATCCGCCTGTCTCGGCCTCCCAAAGTGCTGGGATTACAGGCTTGAGCCACCGCACCGGCCTAATAATACACATTTTGAAACACCATATAACAACTATTTACATAGCATTTACATTGTATTAGGTATTATAAGTAATCTAAAGATGACTTAAGTACACGAGTAGATGCATGTATGTTATATGTAAATACTATGCCATTTTCTACCAGGAGCTTGAGCATACACATTTGCCTGTGCGGATCTTGGAATGAATATCCCTGAAATTACCAATGGACAGCTGCACAAAGATAGTGCTAACATATTAACAGCATCTCTATTGGATTTTGAATGTTAAAAATATTTGTAAAACAGCGTATTGGGGGGATTGGGATTTTTAATCAACAAAAGTAAAATGAACATTAGCAAGCATGTGTCCCATTTATTGTATTGCAATGGCATGAAATTTATATGAAATTTTTTTTTGAGTGGGTGGATAGGGTCTCACCCTGTTGCCCAGGCTGGAGTGTAGTGGCGTGATCTCAGCTTAGATGATCCTGCCTCCTCAGTCTCCCAAGTAGCTGGGACTAGAGGTACATGCCACCACGCCCGGCTGATTTTTCTATTTTTAGCAGAGACAAGGTTTCACCATGTGGCCCAGGCTGGTCTCGAATTCCTGAGCTCAAGCGATGTGCCCGCCTCAGTCCCCTAAAGTGCTGGGATTACAGGAATGAGCCACTGCACCTCGCCTTGAATATATTTTAGTATGTTTTCTCTTTTCAAGTAAAAAACCAGGTGTCTTTCCATTAAGTGGATTTGTTTTTAACACTATAGGAAAGAAATATCGGGGTAGGACAATGAGGAAAGTGAACTTTGTCACACCCTCAGAGAAATAAACATTAACAGTATTCAGAAAGAGTTAGGAAGGGTTTCTTTTCCAGGAGCTTGTTAGACTAGATGAGGAACATTGTGGGGATTTATTTTTTAAATTCTTAACATTTTGCTTTTACATAGATAAACTTTCTTCACTAGAAAGAGTGATAACTATATTTATTTGCAGACACTCTGTAAATCCAACTTGTAACTATAGTGGCTTGCTTTGGTTTTAAAGCAAATTGGCAAAAGAGTTTGCTCTATAAATCCTTCCTTTTAAAATTTGGAATCTGTGGTGAAATAATACAAATATGGGATCAAGTGTGGTGGCTCACACCTGTAATCCCAGCACTTTGGGAGGCCGAGGCGGGCAGATCATGAGGTCAGGAGTTCGAGAGCAGCCTGGCCAACATGGTGAAACCCTGTCTCTACTATAAATACAAAAAATTAGCCAGGGGTGATGATAGGCACCTGTAATCTCAGCTGCTCAGGAGGCTGAGGCAGGAGAATCGCTTGAACCCAGGAGGCGGAGGTTGCAGTGAGCCAAGACCACACCACTGCACTCTAGCCTGGGCAACAGAGAGAGACTCCGTCTCAAGACAAATAAAATAAAATAAAATAAAATAAAATTTGGAATCTGTGGTGAAATAATACAAATATGGGGTCAGGCATGGTGGCTCACACCTGTAATTCCAATACTTTGGGAGTCTGAGGCAGGAGGATCATTTGAACCTAGGAGTTTGAGACCAGCCTGGGAAACAGTGAGACCGTGTCTCAAAAAAAAAATCCAAATTTGGTGAAGACAACCCCTCTCAATATTAGCACATAACTGTCTCTAGTTTTAGGTTAAAATAGAACACAATTTAATTTATGCATGCATGCGCAAAATGATGATTGCCTTCTGAGAGATGAGACATTGGAGAGTGAGCCTTTAAGATCATTACCTCACATCACTGCTGCGCTGTCATGTTTAATGGTATCTTATTACAGCAGCCACTCAGGTGTCTAATGTTAAACCTTCTTCTTGTCTGGCCTATGGAGGGTGGATCACACAATAATTCGGAATTGTCAGAAATGTTGGATTTTAACCTCTGCCCCAAGGATTACTGCGAATGGACCCCTGGACAAATTCCTTGACTGTCTTGGTCTTGTCCTTGTAAAAAGATCAAGTGAGATGCAGACCACTTCCAGCCCTAAACTCTGATTCCATGTGTTTGTCCCTTCCCTAGGTTTTCTAAGGTGATCAGGGACATAGACAAGTTTCTGGATGCTTATTTCAAAGAAAAGGCCAAAAGCTTTCAGGATGGGGAACAATATCTCTGTTCTTCCCTGTTTGGCCTTTTTTTTTTTTGAGACGGAGTCTGGCTCTGTCGCCCAGGCTGGAGTGCAGTGGCCGGATCTCAGCTCACTGCAAGCTCCGCCTCCCAGGTTCACGCCATTCTCCTGCCTCAGCCTCCCCAGTAGCTGGGACTACAGGCGCCCGCCACCTCGCCCGGCTAGTTTTTTGTGTTTTTTAGTGGAGACGGGGTTTCACCGTGTTAGCCAGGATGATCTCGATCTCCTGACCTCGTAATCCACCGGTCTCGGCCTGCCAAAGTGCTGGGATTACAGGCTTGAGCCACCGCGCCCGGCCTGTTTGGTCTTTTTGTTCTCAGATTCTGATTTTAGATTCTGCATTTTGGCAACAAGTATTGTGGCTGGAGTTTTTCTTTCAGTGGACAGTTACAGAGTGCCAACATGGCAGTCATTGCTTGACACCAGGGTGAACAAAGCAGGGATTCTGCACTTGAGATGCTCTCAGGCAGGGACTCTGTACTTGAGATGCTCTCAGGCTAACGAT
This sequence comes from Colobus angolensis palliatus, assembly GCF_000951035.1. Taxonomy (NCBI): domain Eukaryota; kingdom Metazoa; phylum Chordata; class Mammalia; order Primates; family Cercopithecidae; genus Colobus; species Colobus angolensis. The sequence goes on along the minus strand of NW_012118932.1, from coordinate 7,459,623 downwards.
GAGGGTTTGTGTCATGGGGCTTTCTAACAGAAATGGCACTAGACAACAAGACAGATTGGTGTATTGTCAGAGAGGCTGCCTGGCTGGTAGCCTGCCCAATGGGCCTAATGGGGTGGCATACAACCTTGGAGAATTTACCACAATCTGGTGTCTGTTGCCAGCCTTCTGGGCTTATAAGCCTTCCAGGCTTGAGAAGCTGAGTCATGTTAGAAAGTAGGTTTACTTAGCACACCAAGAGTGGATCTGCCTTTTCATTCAGTAAACATTTTGGGAGCACCATGTGCCAGAACTCTTTCAGTTAAAAATAAATTCAGTTAAAAGGAAATTCAGGCTGGGTGCAGTGGATCACGCCTGTTATCCCAGCACTTTGGGAGACCAAAGTAGCCAGATCACTTGAGCCCAGGAGTTTGAGACCAGCCTGGGCAACTTGGTGAAACCCCATCTCTTCAAAAAATACACACTAGAAACAAACAAAAAACTAGCCAGATGTGATGGCACATGCCTGTAGTCCCAGCTACTCGGGAGGCTAAGATGGGAGGATCACTTGAGCCTGGGGAAGTCAAGGCTGCAGTGAGCAGTGATTGCACCACTGCACTTCAGCTTGGGCGATGGAGTGAGACCTTGTTAAAAAAAAAAAAAAAATGGCTGGGCACAGTGGCTCAGGCCCGTAATCCCAGCACTTTGGAAGGCAGAAGCAGGAGGACTGCTGGAGGCCAGGAGTTAGAGAGCAACCTGGGCAACATAGAAAGACGCTGTCTCTACAAAAAATTTTTTAATGAAATTCAACTTGAATTTTTGTGTGCCCCCACAAAAAAGAATTTTTTTTTCCCTCATCATCCTGGAAAATCTGGGCATGGGGGATTCAGGAGTTCAGAAGTTCAAAGATAAGACCGTCTCTCTGTATCCTAGCCCTGCCAACTTCTGCTTGGTTTGATTCTCAGATTCCCTCCTTAGAGTAGCAAGATGACTGCTGTCAACACAAGCCATTCTTATAGCTCATGATCTCAGAGTAAGATGGACCCTCCCTTTCTCAGCAGACTTCCATTAAATCTCATGGAGGGATACCAATTGGCTCTTCTGGGGTTGCATATTCATCCCTGAATCAATTACTGTGGCTGAATTGGTCAGACCTGGGTTAGAAGGAAGGATCAGCCCCTTAAACTGTATTGAATGAGTTCCTTGCAGAAAGGAGGGGTTCTGCCTTCCGAAGAAGAGGGAAGGGATTCTAGGCAGGAAAACAAAATGATGACAGCTATTCACAGTCGTTCACTGTGCTTGGCACAGGGGATATACCAGTGACCAGGACAGAGAATGCCACTGTCTTTAAGGAGGTTACATTCTAACTGGGGAAGTATACAAAAATAAAAAAGCAGATGAAATAATTACAAATTATGTTGAAGCAAGGAACTGAAATAGAAAATAATGGTGGGAACACTTTAAAAATTAATATGGGCTGGAAAGACCTCTTTGAATGGGTAATTTAAACTGAGCCCTAGAGGCTAGAAAAAAGCCAGTATGTAAAGAGTGGGAAGAAATGGGCGCCAGGCAGTGGGAACAGGTGTGAGAAGAGACTGAAATGGGGAAGAGCTTGACACTTTAGAGAAGAGCAGGGAGGCTGGAATGTAGTGGAGTGGCTCAAGGTAGACTAGAGAGAGAAAAAAGGACCAGAGTATGGAACACCTTATAATGCAAAGCTTGAGGATTTTAAAAAATGGTTTGTAGTGTCATGATTGGAGGTGATCAAAAGTAAAAGTCAGAAGTTCCACCAGTTCAGAGGTCATTGTAGAATCCAGAGAGATGATGATAGGTCTGGGTGGCCTGCCATGACATTATCATGATGTTATTGTGGTGGGAGTGTGTTGTTATAAAGTGAGTCCAGCCCCTGGTGCCTCTCTGTCTTTCATGTTCATTTGCCCTTCCACCATGTTATGATGCATCAAGAAAGCCTCACCAGATGCCAGAGCCATGCACTTGGATGCCCCAGTCTCCAGAACTACAAGAAATAAGTTCTTTATAAATGACCCAGTCTCAGGTATTCTATTATAGCAACATGAAATGAACTAAGACAGACTTGGAAAAGAATTCATTCTGTGTGATCATTACTAATCTTTCCCAATAAGCAGACTCCTTGAGAAGTGAGTCATGTCAAAAAGCTGCCTGTGCCGGGTGCAGTGGCTCATGCCTGTAATCCCAGCACTCTGGGAGGCCATGGGTTGGTGGATCGCTTGAGCTCAGGAGTTTGAGACCACCCTGGGCAACATAGCAAAACCCTGTCTCTACAAAAAATACAAAAAATTAGCCAGGCATGGTGGCATGTACCTGTAGTCCCAGATACTCAAGAGGCTGAGGTGGGAGAATGGTGTGAGCTCAAGAGGCAGAAGTTGCAGTGAGTCAAGATCGCTCCACTGCACTCCAGCCTGGACAACAGAGCCAGACCCTGTCCCAAATAAAAAAGAATGAAAGAAAGCTGAGCATGAATATTTTGATGTATAGTGGTACAACATTCATAGCAAGTGGGCCTAAAAGATAAGCTGTAACAATTGCAGTCTGTTGGCTTAGATCCCCTTCTTTCTGCAGTTTTTGAAAAGGCACACCCTCTATGATGCTCCTTCTGTACATTCACAGTGGGCTGAATCCCCCTCTTTCAATTGATGCGTTCTTTGGACTTTTGAAGACATTTCATGTAGCCAGGGACTACTTTTACTGCCTCTTTAAGGTGGATTTACGTAACTCCTCCCTGATTGGTTTACAGGTTGAGTTAAAACTCTCTGAGAGTAGCTTTATTTCTCCTTGCAAGTTTTGGGGGATATTTCTTGAATTTCCATACAATATTACACACATCTATATCAAAGCAAGGTTGAAGGAGATTCCCTGATTCATATATGCATATGCTAGAATGAATCTCCTAGTTCCATTCCAGATAACATTCACAATCCAAAATATTTCTCTTCTAACTTTTCTTAGCATCTATGAGATTAAGTACATACAAGGAATACCCAGTAACGAGCAAAAGGGGTACTTGGGTTTACTATATATTTTGACAGACAACTTATTCCTTAACAGCTCTAGTCCCTTCCCTTGAAAATAAACACATCAGTAAAACTCCACTACTTCTATTCCCCTCTACCAAACTGTCACCACCATGAAAATTAGCTGAAAGCACTCCTCAAGGATTGAAAGAGGTCCAGGCCACCTACGTTTTTAAAGTCTCTTGGTATTATAAGTGATAAAAAAAAAAAAAAAAGAGGACGCCAAAAACAGGATTACAAGAATTGTGGTATATTTAAAAGATACCACAGTTACCAAATTAATGGACGCACCCACAAAACACGGCACACAGTTGTATTGTTCACAAGATAATTACAGCCCTTTATAAAAAAGTAGCTTATAGCATACTTCAGTAGATAGTGAGCCTTGTACTGAGACACAAGTTGTAGATGAATATATTTTTCTTTTAATCCAGTCAGTGTTTCTTTGTGACTGTGTGAAGAACTTCATGTGGAGATAAAACATTCAAGTTTGAGACTCTTCTTGAATATAAGCTTATGTCAAATGTCGCACTCGTGGATCCACCTCCCCCCGCACCCCCCGCACTGCCTGGCAAGCTCACTTTATTCCCTTAGTAAGTTAGTTTTCCCAGTCTCTGAAGATGACTAACTGCCTTACTCTCCTCTAAAGTTCACACCTTTGACCCCCCA
>NW_012118932.1:7446569-7455295 GCF_000951035.1 Colobus angolensis palliatus | reverse complement strand
TGACCTCCTCACTTGGAAAGATCTTGTCCTTCACCCCATTGTAGGCACCCACTATCAAAGCCATTGTTAACTGCTGTACCATTTCCAGACTATTTGCACCCGCTCCATTCTGATTGTCGTGTCTTTAACTAGAAATTGATGGAAATCAGCGTTAGCAACTGAGGGCCTTAGAATATTGTCAGTCTCGGCATCCTCTCCCAGTATGATTAGGGGACAAAAGTCTGTATAGAGATTGTGTCCAGGAACCTCTGGGCACAAGCTCTATACAGATTGGCTCTGGGGTCTGAGGGGCGCCCTAACTAGATTAGAAACTGACATGTTCTACCCCAGGGCCTCCCCGAACGACAGCAGGTGAGAATCCTCGCTCCCGACACCGGCAACAGGGTCAGCATGTCGTCTCCTATCTTCACCGACGCGTCTCTGGCTTTTCTCCGCCCCGGGATGCGTCCAGAAGAACCTGGAGAGCTGTGCGTCCCCTTGGCAACCATACAACGCGTAGGAAGGCGACGTGAGATGGGCTGAGTCCGGCCGGGGCTGTGCGGGACTAGGGCGGGGCTCGGGGCGGGGCTCGGGGCGGGGCTGGGAGCGAGCAGCCCTGTAGTATCGCACAGAGAGCAAACTGCGCCTAGGCAACCAGCCGGGAGGGTGAGCGCCGCGCGCTACAGAAGCTTCTGGCGCGAATGGAGAACCAAGAGTTTCTAGGTTCATCTGCGCCGTCTGAAGTGACCGATGGGCAGGTCTCAACAGAAATATCCACTTGTTCCGAAGTCTTCCAGAAGCCCATTGTGCTCAGGATTCTCGACACTCACAGCGAGCTTGGAGAGTCGGAGGATCCCGAGAAACACGAGAGTCCCGAGGAGCCAGAGGAGGTCAGGGAGCAAGACGAGTCCGAGGAATGTGATGAGCCCCACGAGTCCTATGAGCCCTATGCGCCCCATGAGCCCCGGGACTCCTATGCTCCCTACGAACTCCATGAGCACCATGCAGCCCCAAAAGTTCGCAAGGCCGGTGAGCCCCGACAGCTCCGCCAAGCCCGTGAGCCCCGCAAGCCCCGCAAGCCCCGCGAGGCCAAGGAAACCGAATTAATTCCCAGTGCCGCAGTAATGATCTCCCCATCTCTGATCACCAGAGCCCCGCCACGGCCTCAGCTGTCTTTCCTGGGAGGTAGGTGTTCCCCTTCCCTCATCTGGTCTCCTGCTCCTCCCTTCCCCTTATTCCCCACGCGCTGAGCAACCACGCCCCATCTAGAACCGGGGGTCCTAAGGTGGAGGTTTGCATGCAAGGAACTCGTGTCATTTACCTGTTGCTTCGCAGTCATCAGCCCTTGCGTTTCGAGGGACTCAGATGGGAAATTGACACCTGATAATGAGAGAAACTGAATCTCTTCTCTTCCACTGCCACCTAATGAGCTATTGCTACTTCCTTTTGAAGCCCTTTTTCATTCGCCTCTACAGTTAGTCATTGCATTCCTCTGGGTTGCACTTTGAATGTTACCCTTATTAGAGCACTTAAGATCTTGTATTTCACCATTCGTCTTTCTCCTTAACTAAAAAGAGTGATCCCTGAAGGGAGGATATTTTCGTCAGTGTTGAAAACAAAGCATTCGCTGAGCAAGTATTCAAAGAGTATGCATCTACAAAGTGCTCACGATATGCTCAGTCCCCACCACCTTCACAGGGTAACAGAGCAGATGGGACTTGGGTATAAACATCCTTCCTCTGACCCCACTAGCTCATTTATAACCCCTCACTAATGACCCAATCCAAAGCAATTATTTGTCCTCATTGGACCGCCAATCTTTTGGGAAACCAGTTTTTATCTTATGTTCTCACTGACTCCTCCTTACCCAGACTGGATTCCATGATCTGCCATTGCAATTACTCCCTTACCTCTTCCAACATCCCATTGGCTCTCTGGTTATCCACGATACTTCTGACAAAACCCCAACCCTGATTAAACCCAGCCATCGATCTATTCTCTTCCTACACCTCAGCAGTTGACTCTTGCTGTGCAAAATTGCACAGTCATACTGTCTGGTTTATTTCAATTTCATCTCAATTGGTCACTTGGCACTGCCTGGCGAGCTCACTTTATTCCCTTAGTAAGTTAGTTTTCCCAGTCTCTGAAGATGACTAACTGCCTTACTCTCCTCTAAAGTTCACACCTTTGACCCCCCACCCAGCTGAAGACTTTGCCTCATTCTTTATTGAGAAAATAGAAGTGATCAATCACGAAATCCCTTATTTTCTTACAATGGATCTATTGCTTTACCTGCATCTGTACCCATGAATTCTGCCTTTTCTCATATTTCCGGGAAGAATTGTGCCTTTTTTTTTTAAATGAAAAGCAAAATCCTTCACTTATGCTTTAGATACCACTCTCATTTCCTGAAGAACTTTCTTCCTGCAGTTATCCTCTCTCTCCTACAGCATCAATTTCTCCCTAATTAATCAGTTCCATGAGCATACTCATACTCTAGAATCTTCCATCTTGAAATAACTCTTGACCCCATGTCATTTTTCAAACTCTCCCCTTCCACCAGCATCACCACCATTTCTCTGTTGTTCTTCATTGCAGAACTTGTCAAAAGAGTTGTCTATACTCACTGACTCAATTTCTTCACCTCCCATTCTCAACACATTTGGTTAGGCTTCTTTTCTCTACTCTCCCAAAACTGCTCTGGTTTACTGCTTTTCTCTCTGCCACCACTACTATCGTCATGCATGGAGATTTCATATCCACTTGGATGATCCATTTGGCTTCTCAGTTCTTTGACCTCCTCACTTGGAAAGATCTTGTCCTTCACCCCATTGTAGGCACCCACTATCAAAGCCATTGTTAACTGCTGTACCATTTCCAGACTATTTCAAGCACTCTGATCTCTAACCATGTCTTAGCTTTCCAGTTCACTCCTCCATGAACCCCCTATCAAATTTTCAGCTTAAGGCACTTCTAATACATTGATCCTACTAACTTTTCATTATATATCACTATCTTATGTCCTGCCATCTCTCCTCGCCTTATATTCCATGGACCAACAATGGAATCACTCCCTTGATTCTCTCTCCCTCTGTCATTCTTGCCTTGTTAAATCCAACTCTTGCCTGCACTTGGAATAACAGATAATGGCAAGAGAAAGGCAAATAACTATGCCAACTATGCTAACTGACCTTTAAATCCATGCCCTTGAACTTCAAGTGGGCTCTCAGTGCTGCTTGCCAGTCATACTGTATTTCCCCAGTCAATTTATTTTCCAATTGTCTCAGAAATGATGGTGAGTGCGTGAGTGCTCTCATTCCTCAACCTTATGCATCCTTTCCTCCTTGCTCTTAGCTGATGATTTCACTTTTTTTCTTCACTGAGAATAGAAGAAATTCTGAAAGATCTTCATATCTTTCCACCATGAAATCTACCAAAATACCAGCATCTATATGTATGTACTCTACTTTTTTTCCTGTTAATAATGGATGAACTATCCTTGCTCCTATTAAAGGCCATTCCATCAATCTATATGTTGGATTTCAATCCCATCTTTCAATCTCATCTAACTTCTTTAAGCTCTTTGCTCCTAAAATTAGCCTGCCTCTCCTGCATCATTGTTTTCTTCCTCTACTGGATCATTCCCATCAGCATACAAACATGTGCAATGCACTGGGTGCAGTGGTTCACACCTGTAATCCCAGCACTTTGAGAGGCTGAGGTGGAAGGATCACTTGAGGCTGGAATTCAAAATCAGCCTGAGCAACATAGTGAGACCTCCTTTCTTAAAAAAAAAAAAAAAAAAAGTTATTAACCATGCATGGTGGCACATACCTGTAGTCCCAGTTACTGGGAGACTGAGGCAGGAGTATCACAGATCACCTCAGTCTCAGCAGTTCGAGGATTCAGTGAGATATGATCATGCCACTGCACTCCAGCCTGGACAACAGAACAAGACCCTGTCTCAAGAACAAAAACAAAAACCAACTAACCAAACAACAACAATGACAACAGTAAAATGCACAGTAACTCTTATCCTTAAAAAAACCCCAAACCTTCCCTGAATCCCATGTGCCCATCCACGTATCATGATTTCCTTGCTGTGCTTTAGAGGAAAAATTTTGCAATTGAATTACCTGCAAGTCATTATCTACATGTCCTCTTTCCCCCTTTTTCCCCTTCTCTTGAGAACCACTTACATTTTCATCCCCTCCACTTAGCTGCGGTGGCTTTTGCTGAGGTCACAATGATCTCTGCCTTGTCAAATTCAATGGCTAATTCTTCATCTTCATCTTAGTCATCTGACACATTAAGCTCCTATTTTCTTAGAAGTCTTCTTTACTTGACTTCTGGGATGCCTCTACCTCTGTGGTCCTACTTCATTGATTGTTCTTTAGTCAGTTTCCTTTGCTGAATCCTCCTCTTCCCAGCCTTTAGGTTGAAGTGACCAATGGCTTAGTCCTCTCAGATTCATTCTTCTAGAACTTTCCTTATTCCTTGGGTGAGGTCATCAGTTCCATGGCCTTAACTATATTCTGGTAACTTCCCAAATTATCTCCAGCCTCAGTTTTTCCCCTAAACTCGAGTTTTATAACCAGTCGTTGATTTATCATCCCTGCTTGAATATCAGTTTGGCATGTAAAACATAATGTGGGCCGGGCGTGGTGGCTTACGCCTGTAATCCCAGCACTTTGGGAGGCTGAGGTGGGTGGATCACCTGAGGTCAGGAGTTCGAGACCAGCCTCACCAACATGGTGAAACCCCATCTCTACTAAAAATACAAAAACAATAGCCAGGCGTGGTGGCACATGCCTGTAATCCCAGCTACTCGGGAGGCTAAGGCAGGAGAATTGCTTGAACCCAGGAGGTACAGGTTGCAGTAAGTCGAGACTGCATCATTGCAGTCTAGCCTGGGCAACGAGTGAAATGCCATCTCAAAAACAACAACAAACAACAACCAAAAAACCATAATGTGCTCACCACTGAAGTCTTCCTGCAACACCCATAAGTGCTCTTCCCTTGTTGTTTCCCGTTTCAGCAAATGGCACCGCCGTTCATTTATCCAGGTGCCCAAAAACCTTGGCATCATTCTTGATGCCTGTTTTTCTCTTACACTCAGACTTTAAACCATTAGCAAATTGTAACTTTGAGCTATATCCTGACTATGACTGTTTCTTAACATTTAAAATGTCATCATCTTTGTAAGCCACTATCATCTCTTGCCTGGTCTAAGGGAGGCGACCACCCCTCATATTGTCTTATGCCCAATTTCTGCCTCCACAGAAAGAAGTAAAAACTAAAAGGCAGAAATGAAATCCACAGGCAGACAGCCCGGCGCCACACCCTGGGCCTGGTAAAGATCGACCCCTGACCTAATCGGTTATGTTATCTATAGATTACAGACATTGTATGGAAAAGCACTATAAAAATCCCGGTCCTGTTCTGTTCCGTTCTAATTACTGGTGCTTGCAGTCCCCAGTCACGTACCCCCTGCTTGCTCAACTGATGACGACCCTCTCACACCGACCCCATTAGAGTTGTAAGCCCTTAAGAGGGGTAGGAATTGCTCACTCGGAGAGCTTGGCTTTTGAGACATGAGTCTTGTCAATGCTTCTGGCCGAATTAAAGCCGTTCCTTCTTAACTTGGTGTCTGAGGGGTTTTGTCTGTGGCTAGTCCTGCTACAGGTCCACTGCAGTAGCCTCCAGCTGGGTTCTTGTCTTGCCCCATCCCTGGTTCATTGTACCTACAGTGGTCACAAAAGTCCCTTAGAACATAAATTATATGCAGTTTTCTTGCTCTCCAGAATCGGTTCTCACCTCAGGTAGTATGTCCTCTGAGACAGGGATCCCCAACCTTTTTGGCACCAGGGATGGGTTTTGTGGAAGGCAATTTTTTCATGGGGTCGGGGTAACTGTTCCACTTCAGATCAATCTATCAGGCGTTAGTTAGATTCTCATAAGGACCACGTAAGCTAGATCCCTTACATGCGCATGCGCAGTTCACGATAGGGTTTGTGTTTCTATGAGAATGTAATGCCACCACTGATCTGACAGGAGGCGGAGTTCAGGCTGTAACGCCTGCTCGCCTGCCACTCACCTCCTGCTGTGCAGCCTGGCTCCTAACAGGCCACAGACCAAACCAGTCCACAGCCCAGGGGTTGGAAACCCCTGCTCTAAAGTCCTTAGCAGGCCTACAAGGCCCCACTTGATCTGAGCCTGTCACTAACCTCACCTTGAACTTGACCTGATATGTCCATGACATCATGTTCTACTACTCCCCTGTCGGTTTTTGCTCTGCAGGCACATGGGCATCCTTGCTCTGAGCTCAGGATCATTTCACTTGCTTTTTCCTCTGCCAGGGCACTCTTCTTTCAAATACTTGTCATCTCCTTTTCATGGGGTACCAAAAAGAGCATTATTTGGCCTGCTGGTTTTCTTTGAGACACTTATCTGACTGTATGATATATCTATTTGTTTACTTGTTTACATTAAGCTCTTATGGAGGCAGGACCTTTGTCTTTCATCCTCAATGCCTCAAGCTTGCCTGGAACAAGTCAGGAATTAATTGTTGTTGAATGAAAGATCTCTTCATTTGACCTCTGTGTTAGCAAATCCAGTGGTTTCTTCTCTATCCTTAGCATTGTCAAAGAGATTCAAAGAGTTAATACCCATAAAGGTCTTAGAACAGATGTAGTACATTGTAAGTGCTCAGTAGATGTTAGCTAGTAGTAGTAGTGTTGTAGTGTTATTATTATTATTGTTACTATTTTGAGATGGAGTCTTGCTGTGTTGCCCAGGCTGGAGGGCAGTGGTGCAATCTTGGCTCACTGCAACGTCCACCTCCTGGGTTCAAGCGATTTTTCTGTCTCAGCCTCCAGTGTAGCTGGGATTACAGGTGTGCCTGGCTGATTTTTGTATTTTTAGTAGAGACGGGTTTCACCATGTTGGCCAGGCTGGTCTTGAACTCCTGACCTTAGGTGATCCGCTCACCTCAGCCTCACAAATTGTTGGGATTACAGGCGTGAGCCACCGTGCCCAGCCAATGTGTTAGTATTATTATCTCATTAAACCTCTCGGCAGCATCTAACACCACTGGCTACTCCCTTCTTGTGGCCTCTGTGACACCATAGTCTCCTAGTTTAGCATCCACCTGACTGGCTGCTCCTTCTCAGGCTCCTTTGCTGGACGCTCTCTGAATTCTTGAATTCTAACAGGCTCTATCCTGACCCCTTTAAAAAATATTTATACTTTTACCCCTAGGTGGTCATAACCACACGCAAGAGTTTAGCATTTCTCTGCTGCTGCCTTCTAAATTTTTGTATTCTCTCTTCTCTGAGTCTGACACATATATTCAACTGCCTCCTGGACATCTCCATTTGAATATATCATATACTTCTCAAATTGACTATACTTTCAAACGAAGGTCTTGATTTCCCTTCCAACCCTGTTCTTCCTTCAGTTTCCCCCATCTGAGAAAATATCGTGAAGTTGCTCAAGCTAAAGAAAATCTACTCTTCGTCGATTCTTCTTGCCTCACCTTCAAGTACAAGGCACCCAGTGAAAGTTCTGTGTTTTATCTCAAGAATATTTCCTGAATTTATTCATTTCTGCTGCTAACACACTCAATCCAGTTGTCTAGTTGTGGTCACTTCTTACCTGGATTTCTTTTTCTTTTGAGACAGTCTTGCTCTGTCGCCGAGGCTGGAGTGCAGTGGCGCAATCTCGGCTCACTGCAAGCTGCGCCTCCTGGGTTCATGCCATTCACCTGCCTCAGCCTCCCCAGCAGCTGGGACTACAGGCGCACGCCGCCGCAACTGGCTAATTTTTTGTAATTTTAGTAGAGACAGGGTTTTACCATGTTAGCCAGAATGGTCTCGATCTCCAGGCAGGCAGATTACCTGAGGTCGCAGTTCAAGACCAGCCTAGCCAACATAGTGAAACCTCAGCTCTGCTAAAAATACAAAAATGAGCCATGCATGGTGGTGCAGGCCTGTAATCCCAGCTACTCTGGAGGCTGAGGCAGGAGAATCGCTTGAACCTGGGAGGTGGAGGTTGCAGTGAGCCAAGATCATGCCACTGCACTCCAGCCTGAGCAACAGAGCGAGACTCCATCTGAAAAAAACAAAACATAAGAAAAGACTACTTTAAAGCCTTCTCCCTTCTCAATTTGTCTTCTAGATTTTCCTTGTCAATTCCAGTAAGTCTTCACATTAATTCCTTTAGTAAAGCTCAACAAACACTAAGTATTTTATATAATATTTACAAAACGTAGTGTAAACATTGAGCGACAATTAGCACATCCCTGTGCCGCTACTCACTCAATAAGATTTTTTTTCACCCAACATTTATTGAGTGACTACTGAGTCACCCTTCTGTGTCCTATGGAGTGCAAAGATGAGTAAGACATGGCATTTTGGTTGTGTGCCAAATTTTAAAAATTTATAGAATCGGTTCTATTATTCTGTCACCTAACAATAGTATCATCTGATCATCACTGTTATTGCTGAACTTTATTGAGCACATGCTATGTTCATGGTGTAGGTACTGAGCTGTAGATGAATAAGACATGGATTCCTTCCTTGAAGAACTATGTATGTGGTTGGGAGGCTGAACACATCCACAACAATAACACGTCCACAGCATACGCAGTAAAATGTACTGGAGTATCCTACAGGACAAGCACTTCATTCTTCTGAGTTAAGTGGCAACAATAACCTCTTTTTATTTTTTACTTATTTATTTTTTTG
>NW_012118932.1:7442394-7445794 GCF_000951035.1 Colobus angolensis palliatus | reverse complement strand
TGAGGCAGGAGAATGGCATGAACCCGGGAGGCGGAGCTTGCAGTGAGCTGAGATCACACCACTGCACTCCAGCCTGGGCGACAGACTGAGACTCCGTCTCAAAAAAAAAGAAGTCATTCATATGGCCATTCCTAAACACTTTCTAGATTCACTCAAGAGTTACTGAGCTCATATTAATAGTAGCTTATGTTCATTGAGGGTTTAAATATTTAAGGTAATCTCATTTTATCCTTAAGACAATCCTTTGAAGTAAGTACTATTTGCGTCCGCATTTTACAGATGAGGAATGTGAGACTCGGTATTTTGTCTCCATGCATATAATGGAGGACCGGCGTTCAAAGCCATACCATGGGCCAGGCATGGTGGCTCACGCCTGTAATCCCAGCACTTTGGGAGGCAGAGGCAGTTGGGTCACCTGAGGTCAGGAGCTCAAGACCAGCCAGGGCAACCCATGCCAAAACCCCGCCTCTGCTAAAAATACAAAAATTAGCCTAGTGTGGTGGCGTGCGCCTGTAATCCCAGCTACTGGGGAGTCTGAGGCAGGAGAATCGCTTGAACCTGGTGGGCAGAGGTTGCAGTGAGCTGAGATCGCACCACTACACTCCAGCCTGGGCGACAGCGAGACTCTTTCTCAAAAAAAAAAAAAACGAAACAAAACCAAAAAAACCATATAATACCTCCTGATCAGTGGTGAATGAAAAAGAAAGAGAGAGAGAGCAAGAGAGAAAGAAAGAAAGAGAAAGCGAGAAAGAGAGAAAGAAAGAGAAAGAAGGAAGGAGGGAAGGAAGGGAGGGAGGGAGGAAGGGAGGGAAAGGGAAAGAGAAACAAAGAAAAGAAAGACAGACAGACAAAAACCATATTGGTTCATCCAAAGACTGTGAACTAGTGATAAGATAGGTCAGGCCCCTTAAATGGAAGAAAAGAAGCACGTCTGCTATTTTCTCTGGAAGAGCGGGCTGGGAAACATTTTGGGGACAGAGAGTGATACTGGAATTGTACTCCAGGAAAATCAGCCAATGAGGATGGATTGGATGTGTCAACTCCTCCCTACTGCCCCCAAAGAAATGTCAGTGTTTGAACACTGCTGTACCCTGTACCCAGGAGTCATGGCTCCAGTTGCTTGTCCTGGGGATTTCAATGTATGTTGCATTTCAACATATGTTTCAAATGTATGTTGCAGCATACATTTAGTAGAAGAGGAAACTTGATTCTGTTGTGAAGAACACTGGACTAGGAGTTAGGAAACTTGGGATTTACTTTTGGTTATATCATAGCTGTGTGTCTGTTTCCTTTCTAGTGAAATGAGGTGGCAGGACTGGCCAATCACTATGAACAAATGTTGAGAGTCTATATTTTAATATAACTGCTTAATCTGATGTAACAAGATGTTGCCAAAGTGCAATTACTATATATTCTTGAATATAAAGACATTTAAATGCTTTTGCCAATTTGAATATGTAAACTTTAAAAAATAGAGCTAAAATAGACAAATGTTTATAATTGTATTACAAAAATTTAAATTAAAAAATAAAAGTAACATATTAACATAAATGGTATAATTTAGAAATATTTATCCCTAATGTCATATTTCATGGAAAACAGTTTTATTAATTTTTTCACATGCATATTTGACATCACTAGAGTCATTTTTTCAGTAATTTAACACACTTTTGAGGGCACATTATTTTTATTTCTAAGTTATTTGAGATAGAAAACATAAAATTTTTTTTATTGTGGAAATTTCTTAACATACACAAAATAGAGAATATTATAATAAACCCCTATGTACCCATTACGTAGTTTCAATAATTAACACTGTTTTTGAATCTTGTTTAATCTAGGCACCCCCCAACCCTAAATTTTGGGCATCCTATAGGATAAATTTGTTTTAAAGAAACTGCCAGATACCATGTCATTTTACTCATAAATACCTCAGTATGCATCTCTAATTGCTAAGGATTTTTAAAAAGCCACATAATTATCATGTCATAATTACACCAAACAAAATTTACAATTATTCTTTCTTTTTCTATAGAGATGGAGTCTTCCTAGGTTGCCCAGGCTGGTCTTGAACTCCTGATCTCAAACGATCCTCCCACCTCAGCCTCCCAAAGCGCTAAGATTACAGGCATGAGCCATCATGCCCTGCCACAATTATTCTTTAATGCCCACTAAATACGTGTTTCCCTAATTGTCTCAAAAATGTATTTTTACAGTTGATTTGTTCAAATTAGGACTTCAACAAGAGCCTCACATTGCATTTGGCAGTTTTGTCTTGAAGGAAACCAAAATACTAATGAATGTTAAGTAGAAGACAATGAAAACAGAGAGGAATGCTCTGCCTCATGCTCCATTTGCCTGGCGGCGGGGACATCAACCCTTCCTTACTAGAGAAGGCACCAGCAGGCAACAGCGAAATCTGGAAACAGATTTTACTATCTTCCCACATTTTCCCGACTTTAAAAAGACCGAAACTGCTTTCTCCTTTCTCTGGTCACTGTATAGCATGTATGGCTCTTTGTTAAAATATGATTTAAGCAAAGCCCCTAAGCCACTGCCTTGGGAGAGAAATGCTTTTGAACTGAGACCTCTCCCGCCCAATGGGTACAGCTCATGTTCATAAACTTCTGCTTGTTTTTCTTTTGTAAATTAAACTTTTTTTTTTGGAGAGTGTCTCAACTAAGATCTCAAAAAGGGGAAGAAAATAACTTAGGTTTTCTCCCCTACAGTCTCTATGTCTCTTTTATTCTTCCTCAATAGACCTTGTCCTGTCTCCCTTTTTGAAACACCATCTATTTGTCAGGAAAATTCGGTAAAATAGCCCATATTCTGAATTTGATGCATTCTTTGTGATGTTTTTAACTCGTTTCTCTAGCTCCCCTACTTCTTGCGAATCACAGTTACAGATTATGAGGCTCTCCTCAACTCAGAATAAATTATTTTTGGCAAGGCTCTTTGATAGGTGGTTCTGAATGTGCTCTTCCTCTAACATCACACTTTGAGTAAGGTGCATGCTTCTGGCTCTCCCACTTGTGGGGAATGTAAGATTGATGAGTGGGTTCAGGGGAGGTCAGCCCTGATCCCTCAATGTTAGTTCCCATCCACCTTTCACCTAATGGTTTTAACAACCAGTTTTGTTCATTGCCTAGATACCATTATTTTATTAGATTCCATTATTTTATTAGGAGTAAGACAGGGTCCCTTTGAACCTGTGTTTGATGCTGTCGCTGGAAATTATCACAGGCCATCAGAACTCATTCATGTCATGTAAAAGTAGGAACTATAAAAAAAAAAATTCATCCTGTAGGTGTACTTTTACCTTTACAATATTATCACTATGTGGTTTATTATGTGTGGTTTATTGTGTTTTGTGTTTATGTTTTGCTTTTTTTTTTTTTTT
>NW_012118932.1:7441745-7442079 GCF_000951035.1 Colobus angolensis palliatus | reverse complement strand
GCAAGATGGCAGAGGTAGAGCAGAAGAAGAAGCGGACCTTCCGCAAGTTCACCTACCGCGGCGTGGACCTGGACCAGCTGCTGGACATGTCCTACCAGCAGCTCATGCAACTGTACAGTGCGCGCCAGCGGCGGCGGCTGAACCGGGGCCTGCGGCGGAGGCAGCACTCACTGTTGAAGCGCCTGCGCAAGGCCAAGAAGGAGGCGCCGCCCATGGAGAAGCCAGAAGTGGTGAAGACACACTTGCGGGACATGATCATCCTGCCAGAGATGGTGGGCAGCATGGTGGGCGTCTACAACGGCAAGACCTTCAACCAGGTGGAGATCAAGCCCGA
>NW_012118932.1:7438821-7440654 GCF_000951035.1 Colobus angolensis palliatus | reverse complement strand
CCTGTAATCCCAGCACTTTGAGAGGCAGAGGCCGGTGGTCACTTGGGGCCAGGAGTTCGAGACCAGCCTGGCCAACATGGCGAAACCCCTTCTATACTAAAAATACAAAGATTAGCCAGGTGTGGTGGTGTGCACCTGTAGTCCCAGCTACTTGAGAGGCTGAGGCATGAGAACCACTTGAACCTGGGAGGCAGAGGTTGCAGTGAGCCAATCGCACCACTGCACTCCAGCCTGGGTCACAGTGAGATTCTGTCTCAAAAAAAATAAATAAAATAATGTTTAAAGCTTTAGAGCAATACCCAGCATTTAGGATTATGAGATTATATGTGGGGAAAAGAAAGAGAGACCAGACTGTTACTGTGTCTATATAGAAAGAAGTAGACATAAGAGACTCCATTTTGTTCTGTATTTGAGATGCTGTTAATCTGTGACCCTACCCCCAACCCTGTCCTTGCAGGAGACATGTGCTGTGGTGACTCAAGGTTTAACGGATTTGGAGCTGTGCAGGATGTGCTTTGTTAAATAAGTGCCTGAAGTCAGTATGCTTGTTAAAAGTCATCACCATTCTCTTAATCTCAAGTACCGAGGGACACATACACTGTGGAAAGTCGCAGGGACCTCTGCCTAGGGAAGCTAGGTATTGTCCAAGGTTTCTCCCCATGTGATAGTCTGAAATATGACCTTGTGGGAAGGGAAAGACCTGATCGTCCCCCAGCCTGACACCCGTGAAGGGTCTGTGCTGAGGAGGATTAGTGTAAGAGGAAAGAAGGCCTCTTGGCAGTTGAGGTAGAGAAAGGCATCTGTCTCCTGCCCATCCCTGGACAATGGAACACCTCTGTGTAAAACCCGATTGTATGTTCTATGCTGCTCTTCATGCACTAAAAAGGTTTATGGAGATGTTTGCATATGCATATCAAGGCACAGCACTTTTCCTTAAATTTATTCATGTTACAGAGATCTTTATTCGTATGTCTTTCTGCTGACCTTCTCCCTACTATGATCCTATTGTCCTGCCACTTTCCCTTTTCTGAGATGGTAAAGATAATGATCAATAAATACTGAGGAAACTCAGAGACCGGTGCCGGCGCGGGTCCTCTGTATGCGCCGGTCCCCTGGGCCCACTTTTTCTTTCTCTATACTTTGTCTCTGTGTCTCATTTCTTTTCTCAAGTCCCTCGTTCCACCTAACAAGAAACGCCTCGTGGGCATGGAGGGTAGGCCACCCCTTCAATTATATTCCCAAGAATAATTACTAAATCTGTTTTGAATTTCTTTCTTTTTTTTTTTTTTTTTGAGACGGAGTCTGGCTCTGTCGCCCAGGCTGGAGTACAGTGGCCAGATCTCAGTTCACTGTAAGCTCCGCCTCCCGGGTTTACGCCATTCTCCTGCCTTAGCCTCCCGAGTAGCTGGGACTACAGACACCCACCACCTCGCCCAGCTAGTTTTTTGTATTTTTTAGTAGAGACGAGGTTTCACCGTGTTAGCCAGGATGGTCATCTGTTTTGAATTTCTTATTCCTTTCCCCCGCTTAACCTACTAATTTTGGTAGGGAGAACTCTGTATTTTTCCCATTCTAGCATATATTGAGTGTGTGTGTGTGTGTGCGTGTGAGAGAGAGAGAGAGAGAGAGAGAGATGGAGTCTCGCTCTGTCGCCCAGGCTGGAGTGCTATGGCCCTACCTAGGCTCACTTCAACCTCTGCTTCCTGGGCTTAAGTGATTCTCGTGCCTCAGCCTCCAGAGTAGCTGGGATTACAGGTGCCTGGCACCACACCTGGCTAATATTTGTATTTTTTGTAGAGATGGGGTTTCACCATGTTGGCCAGGCTGGTCTCG
>NW_012118932.1:7429939-7431356 GCF_000951035.1 Colobus angolensis palliatus | reverse complement strand
CCACCACGCCCAGCTAATTTTTTGTATTTTTCGTAGAGACGGGGTTTCACCGTGTTGACCAGGATGGTCTCGATCTCCTGACCTCGTGATCCACCCGCCTTGGCCTCCCAAAGTGCTGGGATTACAGGCGTCAGCCACCGCGCCCAGCTACTTTCTTACTTTTTTAACTTGGTTTCATGCAACACAAATCAGGAGTAAACTTCGAAGGGGAAAAAAACGTAAAAAAAATCGGGTTCTATTTGGCTTTCCACTGTCGTCTTGTAATTTATGTTGCTCCCTGTGTAACACCAGTTAAGACCTCATCGGAAAGATTTTTTTTAAAGATTTCGACATGTGTCGCAGTTCCAGTTGCTGGGCACCGCTAGGCCGAGCCCCGCTGCCCTCCAGCCGCTGCCAACCTGCGCCCCCTGGTGACCTGGATGCCGGTGGCACGTGCTCTGGCTCCGCAGTCTGGTGCACCACCTGGCCCGAGGGCGGGAGGGAGACTGTGGAGTCGTTCCAGCCCAGCCTGTGGATCTGCACAACTACCCCATCCCTACAACACTGACCGGAAGGCTCAGCAAGGGCAGCATCTCAACAGGAAAGGCCATCGCAGGCCTAGCTTCTGTGTCCCCGAGACGACTGTCTGCAAGGTGGTGGCCAGCACGCCTGGGTCCATCAAGCCCGACCTGTGCCACTGAGGACTGCACTGTCCACGCAGACCCGCCCGGCGCAGCCGTGTCAGTGTAAATCCTACAGTCTGCGGCCAGGCTACAAATGTCTGTTGACATTTGCATGTGATTGACTAATCTATGAGAAAGAAAACAAACACAAGAAAGCCCCTCCTCCACCCTCCTCCTGAAAGATTCCAATATTAGGAACAGCTGGTGTCTTTCTTACCTTGGTAGAATGCTCAGATACGACTATTCTAGACTTTATTATATATGCTTCCCTTATTTTTCTTTCCCTTCTCCTAACACTAGTTTTCTCTTTCTTTGAGTTTTTCTTCTAAAAACAGACATATCCTATTGTAGTCTGTTTATATAAGCAACCTTGAATCCTTCTAGAAATGGAGGGTAGAAACACATAAACCAATGAAAATACATGTGAGTACATGTTTACAAAGTAGGTTTAACGTTTTAATAATTTTCGTGGCTAGGCGTGGTGACTCATGCCTAGCACTTTGGGAGGCCAAGGTAGCAGGATTGCTGGAGCCCAGGAGTTCAAGACCAGCCTGGCACCACAGTAAGACCCTGTCTACAAAAAATAAAATTAGCCTGGCATGGTGGCACATACCCATAGTCCCAGCTACTTGGGAGACTGAGGCATGAGAATCGCTTGAACTGGGGAGGTGGAGGTTGCAGTGAGTGATGATTGTGCTACTGCACTCCAGCCTGGGTGACAGAGAGACCCTGTCTCAAAAAAAAAAAAAAAAAAA
>NW_012118932.1:7427181-7429759 GCF_000951035.1 Colobus angolensis palliatus | reverse complement strand
GTTATTTTTAGTAGAGATGGGGTTTCACCATGTTGGCCAGGCTGGTCTTGAACTCCTGATCTCAGGTGATCCACCCACCTCAGCCTCCCAAAGTGTTGGGATTACAGGTGTAAGTGACCACACCCAGCCACATTTTTTTTAATTCACAGAAATTTAAGCAGAATCTTAATTCCTAAATTCTTAGAATTAATAATGTAAAGGTAAACTGAGGCTGGAGCCAAACCGGGAACAAAGACACAAGGCAAATGGCAGTGAGAATAGCCTTTATTAGGACTCGCAGGCGAGGTTCCTCGGTCCAAAGGTGCGGGCCGAGGAAGTTGCGCTGAGGGAGGAGGGTAGGGGCTTTTTTATAGCCCGAGAGGTAGGGAAGCTAGTTGTACAAACAGGGCCTGGGGGGTCTTGAAACTACTAGGGCAGGAGTTGAGTAAGGGTCATGAGGAAGGGGTCTTTGGAAATTGTTAACCGAAACTGCTGTTTACGAACCTGTGTGTGGTTACCCAGCCGGAACCTCTGATATATGCAAATCTGCAGGTATGTTCAAAGAGGAAGGGAAGTCTCGAACAAAGGGCCTGCTATGCTGGGTGGCGCTGCTATGTCGGGTCTAGATCCTTGCCTAACATTCTGACCTCTTTCTAATAAGAAAAAAGGGGCAATGTGTTCATCTGGCTGCTTCCTGCTGGTATGGGTCATCGTGGGGTTCTTCGGCGGTCGGAACTCAGGTATGGGGTGGAGCAGCATCTAATTGAAAGTGACCCGGGAGACTTCTTTCATGCGGTCCTGGATGAAGCAGAGGATACAGGGAGCTATAAGTAGTAAGAAGCCAGTGATTAGTAAGGGGCTTAGGAAGGGTAGGACCTACCCGGCCATGGATGACTGCCACCACCCGAGTGGGGACTCTAATCCTGAGGTTTTTTTGTGGAGTCCTTCTTGGACTTTTTCTAGAGTGAGGAGGTTGGTTTCTACTAGTCCTGACTCATTGATGTAGTAGCAGCATTCTTCATTAAGGAACATACAGGTCCCGCCTTTGTCAGCCGTAAGGAGGTCAAGTGCCCTGCAATTCTGGGCTGCCACCTGGGCAACTGAGGTGATCTGTCGTTGGAGGGAAGCCAGGGATTCTGCCGAAGCTTCGATTGCTACCTGTAATCGGGCCGTAAGGTCTTGAGAGGATCGCACAGAATGAGTTAAGGCTCCAGTTCCAAGGCCAGAGGCCATGAGGGATGCAGCTAAAGAGACTCCAATCATTAGCGGAAGGAATACTGCCCTTGCCTGGAGGGGGCGGGCAAGGGACAGAAGAGAGGATAGCTCGGCTTCACTGTACAGGGTGAGGCTGGGGACTAGGGAGATGGGAACGCATAGGGTAGTGTTGGAAGCCCTGAGAGTTTTTGACAGGGTGAAGTTGCACCAAAAATACCCGCCCTGGGGGCCAGTGAGATTTGGAGGCGTCGATCCTGTCCGGTTGCACCAGGAAGCATTAGGGGTGGAGTAGCAAAAGGGGAGTTGTTGTTTAAGCGGGCCTTGGAACAAAGGAACTTCCCCCAGGGTTTGGCCAGGAAGGGGAAAGGAGGGGGTTAGGTTAGAGGAGTAAAAAGGGCTAGGTAAAGGTACTGCATCCAATGGGGGCTTATTCAATGCTGCACACAAGAAACAACGGGAGATGTGCACCCTGGCCATATGTACTACCTGGGCCCCTTCTCTGTCTAGGGTTAGCCAAGAAAAAGGGTTACCGCTGCCCTGAGGCTCGTTGTCTGAGTTGGCTGTGTTGTCTGGGTTGGCTAGAGCTGAGATGACCTCTTCTTGTTGTTTGATGTCAGAAGCCAGGCTGACGAGGCTGCTTGTGACCCTGACGTAGGCTCTATAAATCTTGAGTTGATTACGGGATAAGACTCGTAGCCGTGCCGGTAAAGGCGAGCCTCTATACCTGATGCTCACCGTGGGTCCTACGGGTCAGGAATGGTAAGGAAAAATGTAGGCACTTCTCCTTGTCCATATGATCTGTCTAACCGAACTGTTGATGCCGGTTGCTGCCACTTGGTGTATAACATGTTGAGGTAAGTAAAATGCATGTTACAATAATGATATGGACACCCGCCGTTGGTTTCTACCCAGTAATTGAGACAGTTATATTCTACCTGATCATAGAGAAAGCATATGACTGAGTTCCACCAGTCAGGGCAACTGTTAAAGGTGGAGAAGTTAAAGGTAACTTGACTCTGGCACCCTTGGGGCCGGCAGTCAACTGTGGCTAAGATGTGGGAACTTAAGCGATTGTTTTGGGTCCAGGTCTCTGACAGATAGAATCTCCAGCGGAATGGGTTGACGGGGGGAGTTCGGGCAGGAGTCTTCCCTAGGCTCAGGAGAACTGGATAGCTGAGGAAAGTTAGGCAGAGGGTTGTTACTGGCATGCGTAAGTCATAGTTTAGTAGGGGCAACAGCCTGAGCCATCCACCTGGAATCATGCTGGGTGGGTGCTTTTTTTAGCTGGGACAGATGATACCAGGAGGGAAGGCCGAGGAGCTTGGCAGCAATGGGCGTGGTAAGGATTACGGTATATGGTCCTTCCCACCAGGGAGATAAGGCT
>NW_012118932.1:7416747-7427116 GCF_000951035.1 Colobus angolensis palliatus | reverse complement strand
TTTTTTTGAGACAGAGTCTCGCTGTGTCGCCCGGGCTGGAGTGCAGTGGCCGGATCTCAGCTCACTGAAAGCTCAATGGCGGGATTTTTAGGGTTTAGGGAAGCGGGTGTGGGGAGACATCTGTCCGCGTGTTTTCTTCGAAGCTTCCAAAGGAGGGTTAAGTAAGGGAGGTGGGAGCCTAAGGGAGGGGAGAGGGCTGGCAGCTCCTGGAAGAGGAATGGGCGTCCGTACAGCAGCTCAAGAGGGCTGAGCCCTGTGGGGGCCCGTGGAGCTGCCCTGAGACAAGTAAGAGCCAAGGGAAGGAGAGTTATCCACAAGAGGCGGGTTTCTAGAGTGAGTTTGGTTAGATGCAGTTTAAGGAGGCCGTTTGCGCGTTCTACCTTACCAGAGACTGCGGATGGTAGGGAATGTGGAGCTTCCAGGTAATCTGGAGTGCGGCTGCCACCTGCTGGGTGGGTTTGGAAATGAAAGCTGGACCATTGATTGGATGGTTGGGGGAGACCGAACCTGGGGATGATGTGCTCTAGGAAAATAGTTGCCGCGACTTCTGTGGTGGTCTCTCAAGTGGTGGGGAAAGCCTCAATCTATCCTGAGAAGGTGTCAACTAAGGTCAGCAGGTGGTGAAATTTTTTATGTCGGGGCATGTGGGTAAAATCAAGTTGCCAATCTTCTCCTGGCTGGTGGCCTCTTAGCTGATGAGTAGGCCCTGGGTGTCTGAGCCTACCTTTTAGTCCTTGTCAGTGTTCAAGGGAGATAGGGAACTGGGGTCTAGAGGGGAACTTGGAAGGGTCTTTTAGCCGGATGTGGACCGGAGTGTGGTGCTGGGCAGTGATCGGGGTGGAGGTGTCCCACACCTTAGGGTTAATGAGGACTGGAAATGTGAGTGGGGGGTCAGCCTGGCGGGGTTTGTCAGGTGAGAGAAGGGGGAAGAGGAACGTGAGGTGTGGGGAGGGGTTGGGTCGGAAGTGAACTGAGGCCCTTAGCTTGGAGAGGAGATCTCGTCCTAACAAGGGGACTGGGCACGAAGGAATGATAAGAAATGAGTGCAAGAAGAGGGAGCCATCCAGGTGGCAAGACAGAGGAGGAGTCTGGTGGTAGGTGGAGGGAGTGCCGTCAATTCCCATGACTGTGACAGTGGAGGGGTGGCTGGGGCCACTGAAGGAAGGCAAAGCAGAGTAGGTAGCCCCCCCTTATGGTAAGTCCATAAGGAAGGATATGGACTTACCCACTACCTGGAGCATAACCCTGGGCTCGGCGAGAGTGAGAGGGGTCCCCAAGTCTGGGCCTCTTCAATCTTCATCGGTGTCAAGAAGCTGGAAGGCGCCTCCAATACCTAGAGGAGGGTCGTCATGTGGAGGCGCAGCGACCATCCTTAGGTCGGGGCAATCTGACTTCCAGTGGCCCATCTGCCGACAGTTCGGACAGGGGCGAGTTGGCTCCTTTGGGTTATGGCACTGCCTGGCCCAGTGGCCATTGTTGCTGCACTTGAAGCAGGCAGCAGGTGGCGCTCGGGTAGTATCTCTTTTCTGGGAGCTCCTGGAGCTGGCCGGCCTCAGGGCTGCTACCAAGGCCTGGGTTTGGAGTTGTACCTTCTGTTTTAGCCTGGCCTGTCGTTGGGCCTCAGCTGCTTCCTCCCTGGAGTTGTAGACCTTGAAGGCCAGTTTGACTAAATCCTGGATGGGAATTTGAGGGCCTTCCTCCGCCTTTTAAAATTTTTTTTGGATATCAGGCGCCGACTGAGAAATGAAATATGAGGCCAAGACGGTTCCTCCTGCGGGGGAGGCAGGGTCAAGGCGGGTGTACTGAATAAGTGCCTCAGTCAGCCGGTTAAGAAAAACGGCTGGATTTTCATCTGCACCTTGGACCAGCTCTTTTAGTTTGTTAAAGTTGACTGATTTGTTAGAGGCTGCCTGCATGCCGGCAAGAAGGCACTGAACCATCATGTCTCGGTGGCAGCGACCTGCCTGCCCTACCTGGTAGTCCCCGTCGGGCTCAGCCGAGGGCACTGCCTCGGTGCCGACTGGCATAGGGGGTCAGTTAAATGAACCTGGTTAGCGTGCTGCCTAGCTGCCGCTAGGATGCACTCCTGCTCCTCAGGAGACAGGGTTGAGGTCATAACGACATGGAGGTCATGCCAGGTGAGATCATATGCCTGGCATAGATACCTGAACTCTTTGATATAACAAGTAGGATTGGCTGAAAAGGAGCCTGCACGCTCCTCAACCTTAGACAAATCTGCCAATGAAAATGGCGCATGGACCCGGACTACTCCTTCGGCGCCTGCCACCTCTCGCAAGGGACACAGGAGGTCGGTCCTGGACTGAGTATGGGCTGAGACAGGCGAGGAAGGGGAGGAGGTGGAGGTAGGGGAGACAGAATCTGTTGGGTTTGGTAAGGGCACATGAGGGGTGGAAGGGAGGGGAGGCATTGACGAGGACGGGGATAATGGTGGGTCAGGGTAAGGAGGAGGTTGGCCAGAAGACTGGAGGGGTGGCCAGGATAGGGTGTCAGGAGGCTTAGAAAAAGAGGAGGGATCATCCCTCTCCTTGCTCGAGGGAAGAGACTTTGCGAGTAGGACCTGAGCTAACGAGCATTGGGCGCAGAGATCTGGGCGAGAATGCAAGTCCCAAAAGGCTTGAACATAGGATATCTCATGCCATTTGCCTAGTCTCTTGCAGAAGTTGGTCAGATCCGTGAGGATGTTAAAGTCTAGAGTGCCTTCTGCAGGCCACTGAGACTGATTATCCAATTTATACTGCGGCCATGCTACTGTGCAGAAGAAAATGAACCACTTTTGTTTTATGTCTGGGCTGAGACTAAAGTCTGGAGATTCGCCAAGAGGCACCCCAGAGGGGATTTTCAATCTGGTTTGGAATGGGTAGTTCCCATGGTCCTAAGACGGGCAGTCCGGAGGCAATGGGAGCATCCTCCCGCTGCCACACGGAGTGCGGGGTACGGTGGCTTCCAGGGAGGTTGGATGTCTTCTTGTCCCTGGTGCCAAGGTCACAGTTGACCAGAGGGAGCCCCTGACGTGGCCACGCCTTTCGGTCAGGGACTTCCCAGAGGAGGCCTACAGGACGGGGGAAAACTTACCCAGCAGTGATCAAACTGAGTCTTGGATTTGGTGAAACGGCTCCCGGCTCGGAAAGAAGGTCCTGGCTCAGGGAGAAGGGAGCCTGCCCGACCCGGCAGGGGTCTGGGGGAGGGGCCTCCTCCCAGGTTTCGGCACCAAATGTAAAGGTAAACTGAGGCTGGAGCTGAACTGGGAATGAAGACACAAGGCAAATAGCAGTGAGAATAGCCTTTATTAGGACTCGCAGGCGAGGTTCCTCGGTCCAAAGGTGTGGGCCGAGGAAAGTGCGCTGACGGAGGAGGGTAGGGGCTTTTTTATAGCCCGAGAGGTAGGGAAGCTGGCTGTACAAACAGGGCCTGGGGGATCTTGAAGCTACTAGGGCAGGAGTCGAGTAAGGGTCATGAGGAAGGGGTCTTTGGAAATTGTTAACCGAAACTGCTGTTTACGAACTTGTGGAATGCAGGTGAGCTGCAGGTCATGGAGGAGTGTGGTTGCCCAGCCGGAACCTCTGATGTACGCAAGTCTGCGGGTGTGTTCAAAGAGGAAGGGAAGCTTCTAACAAAGAGCCTGCTATTCCGGGTGGCGCCGCTATGTCAGGTCTAGATCCCTGCCTAACAAATAATGCCATTTATTGTGTATTTACTGTGTTTTTGGACACTATGCAGAGTTCATTCTTCACATTATTTAACTTTCCTCTAACAACTTTTTGAAGCAAGAACTCAGTGGTGAAAATACTGAGTTGCAGAGAGCTTAAATAAACTTGCCCTAGATCACAGGTTAGAGCCAAAATTTGGTTCCAGGAACTCTGATTCCAGAGCCAGTGGTCTCAGCCATTAAATGCAGTTCCCAAACTTGTCTGCTTCAAAAAATGCTGATGCCTGTGTCCGTTCCCCAGAGATTGTGACTAAATTGGTCTGAGATGTGGCCTGGGACTTGTAGTTTGTAAGAGATCTCCAGGTGATTCTAATTTGCGGACGAATTTGGAAACCACTGTAGCACTGCTTTGCTTGGGACATTAGCTAACAACAGCCACCTGAGAGCTGTTTCCTCCTGCCAATTAATGAGATAACATCAAAAGTGTGTTTTCTAAAATAGAGTTAAAGCTTTACCTATGGGAGAAATTATAGCACAAAAGAACAATAGCGAGTTATTCATTCACATTATCAGTACTTATAGATGGTCTTTTAGGACTCATTCAGTTTTTTACTGACTTCAACCTGTGTCAGGTCATAAAGCTGAAAGGCAAGGTTGGTAATACATAACAAACCTATAGAATAAGCGCTGCAACTTTCATGGGTGATAGCATGGCTGGCCACAAGGGGGATTTTTGTAGACTACTCTCCCTTTTACCTTAGGTCTTGAACAACAGAAAATATCTGAATTTAAAAGTTCCATTAACTTTTTTGTTGAAATTCATAGCCTGCCTCCCAGTGGAGCGTAAACTTTTTGAGACAAGAGACCTTCCTCATTTGTGTTCTGTCCATACTGGTACTATGCTTGCCTATAGGAGCCAAATCACAAGTTGGCTGAATAGTTAATTGTGTTTCCTATAGTGCTGTATTTAAGCCATTGGTACACTGAAGTTGTAACCAATAATTGTAACTACCATTCATCTACTATATGCAAGATTCTTTACATATATATGTAAGTGATATACATGTATACACTAATCTTGTTTTGTTTATCACTAATCCTTTTTTTTTTTTTTTTTTGAGATGGAGTTGTTTCACTCTTGTCGCCCAGGCTGGAGTGCAGTGGCGTGATCTCGGCTCACTGCAACATCTGCCTCCCAGGTTTAAGCGATTCTCCTGCCTCAGCCTCCCGAGTAGCTGGGATTACAGGCATGCACCACTATGAGTGACTAATTTTTGTATTTTCAGTAGAGATGGGATTTCACCATGCTGGCGAGGCTGATCTCAAACTCCTGACCTCAGGTGATCTGCCTGCCTCGGCCTCCCAAAGTGCTGGGATTACAGGCCTGAGCCACTGTGCCCGGCTGTTTATCACTAATCTTTACACAGACCTATTAATCCTCCTATCTGAGAAGGGGGAACTAAATCCCTGAGAAATTACCCAAGATTGTACAGTGGAGTAAGCAACAAAACTGAGGCTTGAGCCATGTCTGTCTGATGCTGTAGCACACCCACTTTTCTTTACCAAAAACATTCTAGACTCTTAGATGGGATTAAAAACTCCTAAGAAAAGACTCTGGAGTAATCCATCATTATGAGGCCTATGGGATCACCTACATTTTTCCACATTAAAATAAAAAACAAAACAGCTTCTAAACAAGATTTTTCATTAGCTTAACCATTTCTTCTGTTTTGAACATTTCAGTATTACCTAATTTCCCACTGTTAAAGATACCACAATGAAGATTTTTCTGCATAAATCTTTGCCCACACTTGGAATTATTTCTTTAGGGTCCATTTCTATAAATAGAATTGGACTAAGGCATGTAAACATTACTGACTTACACTATCAAATTATTTTTCATAAAATATACTAATTTAGACTTTTACCAGCAGTACACAAGAGGACTCATTTCATCCCTTCCAATATCTTTATACTTTGCAAAAAAATTTTGCCAATTTGCTAGTTTAAAGAAAAATCTCATTTTTTGCATTGTTTTGATTACAAGCAAGTTTGAGCGTTCTCTCTCTCTTTTTTTTTTTTACCTTTCCTGTAGTGCTGATGAACTTTTACTTAAAGTTTATTAGCTCTTTATATATCTTCATATGTGAATTCTGTTCTCATCCTTTGTCTATTTAATTTTGACACTTACCTTAGTGTTTTCTTATAATCTGTACATTTTTACTCTTCAAATGTTGAGACTATTAACCCTTTATCGTATTTATTGCCAAATATTCCTCCAAAGTTTTCTATCATCTTTAAGTTTTAATTTTTGACACAGAAATTTTAAGTATTTTAATCTATTTATATTGTCCTTTATATGTTTTGCCACCTTTAACTCTAGAAAATTAAAATCCAGGGATTAAGCAAATATTCTCTTATTTCCTCTAATTCCGTTTTTAAAATATTTAATGCCTTGATTTACCTGTGGTTTATTTTGGTACATAATATGATATATTTCACTTGGCCATTTCCCCAAATATTTCTTTTTCTAACTCCTTTCTCTTTTAATTTCTGATGCTATCTTGATCATATTTTTGATTCCTGTTGAATCTAATTTTTGCTTTTACTTTTGTTTTCTTTTAGCAAATCCTGTTTCCTGTGACTTTGTAAGGAAATGGTAAGATGTAGTTATAGTACTGTTTTCACAGACCTAAACTAATAGGCCAGCCAATCTGGATGGGGCAGATTCATTTGACGTGGGTCTACCTTGGGGTTTTCAAAAAGGACATTCCTAGGCTTTCCCTTTGTCATAAGGCCCTTTTCTTTTTTTTCTTTCTTCCTTTTTTCTTTTCTTTTTTTTTTTTTTTTTGAGACACAGTCTCACTCTGTTCCCCAGACTGGAGTGCAGTGGTGTCATCTCGGCTCACCGCAACCTCTGCCTCCCAGGTTCAAGTGATTGTCCTTCCTCAGCCCCCTGAGTAGCTGGGATTACAGGCATGCACCATCACGCCCAGCTAATTTTTGTATTTTTAGTAGAGACGGGGTTTCACCATGTTGGTCAGGCTGGTCTCAAACTCCTGACCTTGTGATCCATCTGCCTCAGCCTCCCAAAGTGTTGGGATTACAGGTGTAAGCCACCACGCCTGGCCCATAAGACCCTTTTCTAATCACAGTTCCTATGGGAAGAGGAATGAAGGAAGACAGAATTACTAAGAAGTTACACTTCTGGTCCCAAGCATTTTGGATAAGAGATATTCATCCTATAGAATCATTAGGGAGAAATATGAAGAGTTCATATAAGTGAAAAGTAAATAATACCAGATTTTATTTTTATCTACTTTTTAAAGAAATGGGTAAAAACCATTCATATTTATTGTTACTGATTAGCTCATTTATATGTATGGCTATTATTTAGACTTATTAAACAGTGGGAAAGAAGATTGACATGTAGGAGAACACTTCCTTTTTCTTTTTTTTTTTTTTTTGAGACAGTCTTGCTCTGTCACCAGGCTGGAGTGCAGTGGCACGATCTCGGCCCACTGCAACCTCTGACTCCCTGGTTCAAATTATTCTCCTGCCTCAGCCTCCTGAGTAGCTGGGATTACGGGCATGCACCACCACACCTGGCTAATTTTTGTATTTTTAGTAGAGATGGGGTTTCACTATGTTGGCCAGGATGGTCTCGATCTCCTGACCTTGTGATCAACCCACCTTGGCCTCCCAGAGTGCTGGGATTACAGGGGTAAGCCACCGTGCCTGGCTGGAGAACACTTCTATTCACTGAGTTTTTCACTTGTTTGCTAGGTACTTGATTCATTACTTAGTAGATCTGAACTTTTAAGCGATTTGGGATTCTGCATTGACAATCTCAAATCACAGATTTTGTGAAGCTCCAGTTCAATGTATCCCAATCTTCCTTGCCTCTAATTCAAGTACGGTAGCTAATGACTTTTCAAGAAAGTGCCCTTTATGAAAAAAAGAAAAGAAAAATGTATATGTGTATATGTGCATATAATGCACAACAATAAATGCCTCCTGAAAACCAATGCTTACCCTTTGTTTGGCTAAGATACAGTTAGAAGACGAGACAGAATACAGGTTGAGCATCCCTAATCTGAAAATCTAAAATCCCAAATGCTCCAAAAGCTGAAACTTTTTGAGCATGGACATGACACCACGAGTGGAAAATTTCACACATAAGTACTTATCACAAACTTTGTTTCACACACAAAATTATTTAAAATATTATATATATAATTACCTTCAGGCATGTGTGTAAAATGTATATAAAACGTAAATGAATGTTGTATTTAGACTTGGGTCTCATCCCCAAGATACCTCATTATGTATATATAGATATTTCAAAATCTGAAAGTATCCAAAATTCCAAATACTTCTAGTCCTAAGCATTTTGGATAAGAGATACTCATCCTATAAAATCATTAGGGAGAAACACTAAGGGTTCATATCAATGGTTCATGTAGGTGAAAAGTAAATAATACCAGATTTTATTTTCATCCACTTTTTAAAGAAGTGGGTCAAAACCATTCATATTTATTGTTATTGTTTAGCTCATTTACATGTATGGTTATTATTTAGACTTATTTTGTATTTTATGTTTTAACATTTATTTTTAAAATTTTATTGTGAAGATAGATCTCACTATGTTGCCCAGGCTGGTCCCAATTTCCTGACCTCAGGTGATCCCTCTAACTCAGCTTCCTGAAGTGCTGGCATTATAGGCGTGAACCACCACACCTGGCTGTATTTACCATGCTTTCCAGTTTTTTCCCCCCTTCCTTATTCAGGCAGCAAATACTACTACCTTATTTTTGTTTAATGGTTTTCAGTTAAAAAATAGGTTTTCTCATAAGAATTCTGAAAAGTAGATAGGACAGATAGATCAACTAGATTTTACTGAGAGAAAATTGAATTCAGCAAAATTAAGTCACTTTCCCAAGGTTGTCAGGTGGCTGAGGAGTAGAGCAGGCAGAATTAACATCTACTGAATAGTACCAAGTATCCACTCAAGATACCACAGTACTTAAAATAAATAATGTATGCTGAGTGAACAAGCTTTCCTGTGACTGGATAGTATGTGTCTCGTAAAGTTTTATACTTAAAAAGGCTGTGAGGAGTGTGGTTTCAAAAAAGTTTTTCATTATTGTTGTTTCTTACTGCTTCTTGTTTCTCTTTGCTCTGTTAATTTGGAGTCATGTGAGGAAATTGTGCCATCTCCATCTGCATTATCTATCCCTGTATCCTTTAAAAAGTTTGCTTTTATGCAAATATGTTGTGCCTAATTAGCCCGGTATGGTGTCCATAGTCCCAGCTACTCAGGAGGCTGAGTTTGGGTAGTAGTCCGAGGCCGCAGGGAGCCGTGATCACGCCATTGCACTCCAGCCTGGGTAACATAGACCCTATCTCTAACAAAACAAACAAGCAAACAAAAAATGCTGAGAGGTTATACAAGTGTGCAACCTTGGGAGCTGCTGACTATTGAGCCCACTCTCCCCTGCTGCCTCCTGCCACGGTGCATCAGTCACCACTTAATTAGGAAGGCCATTTCTTCACATAATGCCTTGTGTGTGCTGTGGCAGTGACTGAATCCTACCTGACACCAGGGCTAGGGCTTATTCTAAAAGAGTTTGGAGCCTATTAAAGAGCTCAGGCAAGTGTTAGGGGGATGCTTTTCCTTATCACCTCCCTCATTATACATTGAAGCATTTCCATTGAGGAATTCTCCTGGCCTCTTGCCTCATTCTTTAGTTAGACTTTCCATGGAGTAGGAGTGACATCTGTTTGATAGGTTTGGGGAGAGCATTGGTCCCTTCTGGGACCCTTTTTCTTTGGGGCCTGCCTGTCCACAGTGATCTGTAAGATGGTGCATCAATCTGTACAAGGATCTTTGTGATCTACTTTCTATCACATAGCAAGTTTAGCCCCTACAGGAGGAGGCCTGCAGCTTTGGGATGTCAGTTCATTTTGGGGGTGTCAGGGATCCAAACTACTCATTTCAATATGGTTTTGTCAATAACAGATAGTATTTTTATTCTATTTGTCTGACTCCTGTGCCTATTTTTCAGTTGGTTTCTAAAGATGGTAGACCAAAAGATTTGTTATGTATTGGGCCCTTCAGACTCCAACCAAGGCCATTACACAGTTGTAATATGAGTCTCCACAACATAGGTGGTATATTAGTCTGCATAGAATAGACAATGCTACATTAACAAACAAGATACAGAACTCTCAATGACTTAACACAATAAAAGTTTATTTCTCCCTCCTGCCAGAGTCCAGTGTGAATTGATTGGCCCTTCTCAACCTTGTAGCTCTGCTCTCTAGGATATGTGACTTCTAGGTCCCTGCAACAGGGAAAGAGAAAAGTGGAAGAGACACACTAGCTCATATGTGATACCCAGTACTCTTGCTGAAATTAGATGTGACAGTTATGTCACTCCAAACACTGCAAAGGAGGCTGGGAAACATAGGGGAACACATAGACACTTGGAGGACACAGACTCTCTCTGCTACAAGTGGATTAAGAAAAATGGCTGGGCGCGGTGGCTCAAGCCTGTAATCCCAGCACTTTGGGAGGCCGAGACGGGCGGATCACGAGGTTGGGAGATCAAGACCATCCTGGCTAACACGGTGAAACCCCGTCTCTATTAAAAATACAAAAAATTAGCCGGGCGAGGTGGCGGGCGCCTGTAGTCCCAG
>NW_012118932.1:7413727-7415561 GCF_000951035.1 Colobus angolensis palliatus | reverse complement strand
GAGTTTCCTCTCATCGCCCAGGCTGGAGTGCAGTGGTGCAACTATGGCTCACTGCAGCCTCAACCTCCCAGGTTCAAGTGATTCCTCCACCTCAGCCTCCTGAGTATCTGGGACCACATGTGCCCAGCTAATTTTAAAATTTTTTTTTGGAGACAGGGGTCTCCCTATGTTTCCCAGGCTGGCCTCAAACTCCTGTGCTCAAGTGATCCTCCCATCTTGGCCTCCCAAAGTGTTGGGATTACAGACATGAGCCACCATGCCTGTCCTATTGCTTTTTAAACAAAATTAATAGACTTTAATTTTTAGAGCAGTTTTGGGTTTACAGAAAAATTGAGCAGAAAGTACAGAGTTCCCATGTTTACCACCG
Organism: Colobus angolensis palliatus; assembly: GCF_000951035.1. NCBI lineage: Eukaryota > Metazoa > Chordata > Mammalia > Primates > Cercopithecidae > Colobus > Colobus angolensis. Next base: position 7,415,194 of record NW_012118932.1, on the reverse strand, counting down.
TTCCCCCTAGCTTTCCGTACTACTAACATCTTGCGTTATTTTGGTACAATTGTTAAAATTGATAAGCCAATATTGATATATTGCTACTGATTAAAGTCTGTGGATTACATTAAGGTTCACTTTTTGTGTTGTGCAGCTTTATGGGTTTGATAAATGCATAATGTATCCACCATTATAGTATCATACAGGATAGTTTCACAGCCCTAAAAATTACCTGTGTTCCAACTATTCGTTTCTTTTCATCTTTCCTCCCTTTCCAAACCCTTGGCCACTGCTAATCTATTTACTGTCTCTATAGTTTTGTCTTTTCTAGAAAGTCATATAGTTGGAAGTGTACAGTATGAAATCGTTCAGATTGGCTTCTTTTACTTAGTAATATGCATTTAAGATACCTCCATTTTTTTTGGCTTGATAGCTCATTTCTTTTTAAGATTATATTCTATTGATGTGGTACTATTTAGTTGTATAGGTGTATCATATCCATATATACCATGGATATAGGTATATCCATTCATCTATTTAAGGGCATCCTAGTTGCTTCCAATATTTGGCAATTATGAATAAAGCTGCTATAAACATTCATGTGCAAGGTTTTTGGTACATATAAGTTTTTAGTAATTTGGGTAAATTGCTGCATAATATGGTAAGAGTATATTTAACTCTGTAAGAAACTGCTAAGCTCTTGTAAGATGACTGTACCATTTTGCATTTTCACAAGCAATGAAGGAGAGTTCCTGTCGCTCCACATCTTTGTCGGCATTTGGTGTTGTCAGTGTTTGGATTTTAGCCATTCTAATAGGTGTGTAGTGGTATCTCATTGTTTTAATTTGCAATTCTCTAATGAACTGATGTTGAGCATATTTGCTTATTTGTGTGAGGTGTTTGTTCAGATCTGCCCATTTTTGCTATTTGTTATTGTTGAGTTTTAAGTGTTCTTTGTATGTTTTGGATGCCAATCCTTTATCAGATATTAGTTTTGCAAATATTGTCTCTCAGTCTATAGTTTAGCTTTTCATTCTCTTAGCGGTGCGTTTCACAAAATAGAAATTTTAATTTTTATGAAGTTCAATTTACTGGTTTTTTCTTTTGTGAATCATGCTTTTGGTGTTGTTTCTAAACTCATTGCTAAACCCAAAGTTACCTGGATTTTCTCCTGTGTGTTTTTCTATAAAACTCCTGAAAGTTTTATATTTTTGTATTTTATGTTTACATCTAGACACATTTTGAGTTAATGTTTATGAAAAGTGCAAGGTCTGTGTCTAGATTATTTACTTTTGCATGTAGATGTCCAGTTGTTCCAGCACTATTTGTTGAAAAGACTATCATTTCCTTTTTTTTTTTGGAGATGGAATTTCACTCTTGTTGTTCAGGCTGGAGTGCAATGGCGCAATCTCGGCTCACTGCAACCTCCACCTCCCAGGTTCAAGTGATTCTCCTGCCTCAGCCTCCCGAGTAGCTGGGATTACA
>NW_012118932.1:7402430-7411358 GCF_000951035.1 Colobus angolensis palliatus | reverse complement strand
AGAAACAAACAAAAAAGAAACAGAGGAAGCTGCTAGAAGAGAACCAAGAAAGAGAGAGTCTCAAAGGCCAATGAAGAAAATTATTAAAAGAAAGATGGATCCTATGAGGAAACATTACAAGAATTTGGGTTGGCTAGACTAGACTGGCAAAGAAAGTTTGAAGACTGATTTCTAAATTCAAAAAGTCCATAAAGCATTTTAAAGAGATAAAAGCTAAATAAGTATCTGTCATGATGGGAGAGATTATAAGAATTTCAGAACAGTACAACTCTGGAAATGGACTTATGAGAGCTGTTTTGTGTTTTCTAAATCTGGAAATCTGAAACAGACTAGAGTTTTAGCTGTGCAGAATGGGGTGATTGAACACTGAACCCCCCAGAATCCTTCTAGTTCCATTATTCTAGAATTCTGTGGGTAATTGTGATGGTGTCAGACTTGGTTCTGTTTCATGGATCCATCAGACAGATGTGGTATGGATAAAGATCCTATACTCTGTAGTCAAGTCCTAGATATGGACCATAGAAGATTACATTTTTATTTTCTTGATATTACTAGCCATGTAACTGCTAAACAGGTAATTTCTAAAATGCTGGCAGCACAGTGGTACATTATCTGTATACAATACGCTACTTTAGCCTGTTGGTTAGCCTCCCTGCTTCCTGATGAAGTTTACCTCCAAATTTTTCTCTTTTTCTTTCTTTTTGAGATGGAGTTTCCTCTCATCGCCCAGGCTGGAGTGCAGTAGTGCGTTCTTGGCTCACTGTAACCTCCACCTCCTAGTTTCAAGTGATTCTTCCGCCTCAGCCTCCTGAGTAGCTGGGATTACAGGCATCCACCATCATGCCCAGCTAATTTTTGTACTTTTGTAGAGACAGGGTTTTACCACATTGGCCAGGCTAGTCTCGAACTCCTGACCTCAGGCGATCCACCCGCCTCGGCCTCCCAAAGTGTTGGGATTACAGGCGTGAGCCACCACGCCCAGCCACCAAATTTTTCTTGACTGTGGAGCCTCTGCTCTTTCTCATCCCACTGGTCTTTTCCTTCTAACTTACTTTAAGCCAAATATCCTGCTTTGTATATTATCCTCAATGCCTTTTGTTCATAACTCTGTTTTCTAGTTCTTGTGGCCAAAATTTTTGTTTTATTTTTTTAAAAATATATTGTGGGTACATAGTAAGTTTATATATTTACTTGTGGCCAAAATTTTTAAGCAGCTATAATCTCATGAGGGTTCAGTTCTTGGAGGGCATCATTCGGACCATATTTTATGCACTTAATTTCATTGTTGTTTCTAAGGTAATTTTTGCTCTGAATTTGAAACTGGGTGCAAACCCAGTATATATATATACACACATCACCTCAGCTTCCTAATCCCTGACTCTTCTAGCCTCTCTCTATCTGAACTATTATATTTACCCCATATCCAAAGACATGTTTTTCACTCTGTTATTACCACTGATAATGGACTGGCCAAATCCTATTGTCTTTTGATTTTTTTCAGAGCTCATCCTTTCATGATATCTAGGTTATATTTGATGCTTTTTAATATATTTTATTGTTTATCAAAATATATTTAGTTTGATATATTTTATGCATCCTTCTCTCAAACTCTTCCCCTCTTTGACTTCTATTACGTGGTTCTCTCACCTCTACCCACTACTTCTTTCTTTTTTTTGAGATGGAATCTCACTCTGTCACCCAGGCTGGAGTGGAGTGGTGTGATCTTGGCTCACTGCAGCCTCCACCTCCTGGGTTCAAGGGATTCTCCTGCTTCAGCCTCCCAAGTAGCTGGGATTATAGGCATGTGCCACCATGCCTGGCTAATTTTTGTATTTTTAGTAGAGAAGAGGTTTCACCATGTTGGCCAAGCTGGTCTCAAACTCCTGACCTTAGGTGATCTGCCCACCTTGGCCTCCCAAAGTGCTGGGATTACAGGTGTGAGTCACTGCACCCAGCCTGCCCACTACTTCTTTCTTTGGGAGCCTAGTTACTGTCTTCCCTATGTGGATCTCCCTCTTCTGGCCCTCTTCACTTGAGGCCTAAACATCAGCATTTGCTTTTTATTCTGCCTGTGGTTATTCTCTCCTCTCTAATATGTGCTGCATGTCACCATCAGGTGAGTCCCCAGTTTTCACCATTCATTCATTCATCGAACCACTGTGTGATTTTTCTTGTAGTTTTTTTTTTTTTGACAGAGTCTCACTCTGCCACCCAGGCTGGAGTGCAGTGGTACTATCTTGGGCTAACTGTAACCTCCACCTCCCAGATTCAAGCAATTCTCCTGCCTCAGCCATCCGAGTAACTGGGATTACAGGTGCATGCCACCATGTCCGGCTAATTTTTGTATTTTTAGTAGAGACGGGGTTTCACCGTGTTGGCCAGGTTGGTCTTGAACTCCTGATCTCAAATAATCCACCTCCCTTGGCTTCCCAAAGTGCTGGGATTACAGGAGTGAGCCACCGCACCTGGCCTTTCTTGTGGTTTTTTAAAAAATTTATCTCACGTACAAGAAATTAGCATGGTTTCTTTCACTGGGTAGATGCCTCACATAATCCATTCAAGGAAGATCACTTAGTCAATTTAACAAAACCGATATCCTTCGCATACTGACGGAAACATTGACAGTATGTATGGAGGCCATATTTCCACATCAGGCCATGCTGGCTTGAACAGACTCGATGAGAGCAAGATCCCTGCCCAAAGTTTTGCAGGTGGCTCCCGTAGAGTTTGATGAGACAAAAGGCCATCAAACAATATTGAGTACCACTTCTGTACAACACTAAACTATGCAAGGAAAAATCCCCAAAAGACTAAGACATGATCTGAAAGAATAGATAGGCTGGAGAGGCAGACACTCTTGACTTGATCAAGTTTGCGTTTAGAAAGATCACTCAGGCAGTGGCATAGAGAAAGGCGTGGACATAATGGGAGTATGGACAAAAGAAGGAACAGTGGGAATGAGGAGAGATGGACAGATTTGAGCCATATTTAGAAAATGGATTGGGAGGCCGAGGCGGGAGGATCACGAGGTCAGGAGATCAAGACCATCCTGGCTAACACAGTGAAACCCCGTGTCTACTAAAAATACAAAAAAAATTAGCCGGGCATGGTGTCAGGCACCTGTAGTCCCAGCTACTCGGGAGGCTGAGGCAGGAGAATGGCGTGAACCCGGGAAGTGGAACTTGCAGTGAGCCGAGATCGTGCCACTGCACTCCAGCCTGGGAGACAGAGCCAGACTCCATCTCAAAAATAAAAAAGAAACAAAAAGAAAATGGAATCAGCAGAAGATAGGGAGCAGGGATATTAATTATTGTTTCTAATAATAATTCTGACTGATGTTTACAGAGCAGAGAAAGAAACATTATATCTAAAAATATAAGCAAAGCTGAAAAAAGAAAACCAGGGGTCTTTTTAAAGGGTAGACTTAATCATTTGGGCAAATTTAATTATGTGTGGAGTCATAACAAGTGTACGGAGATTTTTTTTTTGAAACAGGGTCTTGCTCTGTCACACTGGCTGGAGTGCAGTGGTTTGATTGATCTTGGCTTATTGCAGCCTCAACCTCTCAGGCTCAAGCAATCTTCCCACCTCAGCCTCCAAAGTAGTTGGGACTACAGATGCTGCCACCATGGCTGGCTAGTTTTTTGATATTTTTTTGTAGAGACTAGGTTTCACCATGTAGCCCAGGCTGGTCTCTAACTCCTGGGCTCAAGTGATTCTCCTTCCTCCTGCCACAGCCTCTCGAAGTGCTGGGATTACAGGCGTGAGCTACCACGCCTGGCCTGTATCTTTTTCTTACTCCTCCATCTCAAGGCCTTGCCCTCCTTACCCATTTCAGCAATGCTGCTTAATTACCTCCCAATGTGACATTCTACTTCCCCCTAAATATTCCTGGTTCGAGCCTTGGTTATTTCCATTTCCCATTGTTATCCCAACATGGAATGTACCTCATTTCTGGCAATCTGTGCTTTTTTCTTTCTTCCATGAAGCCTTTTCAGGTTAATTCCTTAATGATTTCTCCTTTTCTGTTCATCCCATGTTCAGTAATCCTCCCAATTTCACAGGGCTGTTGAGACTAAATGAACTGATATCTGTAAAGTACTTAGCACAATGCCTGGCAAAGGTTAAGTATTCCACAAATTATAGCTATTAATGCCATTCTGTTACTATTTTATTTTCTAACCACCCGGTACAGGACTTCACCCAAAACAGGAGGCTAGTGTAGATAGTTAGAATGCTCATTTTATGCCAACCTGAGTATAAACCACAGGGTTTACTTGATGGCAGAAACAGAACTATCTCTAGTAGGTTCATTTTTGGTCACCTCATTTTAAGACAATAGGTTAAACAGTAATAGTTTAACTTCCATAAATATTATATTCATTTCAGATCCTTGGAAATAATAAAATTCTGTGATATAGTTCTTAAAATGAAGTAAAGTCAGTATAAAAGCCATCAAGAGCCATTTCTGGCCAGGCGTGGTGGCTCACGCCTGTAATCCCAGCACTTTGGGAGGTCAAGGCAGGTGGATCACTTGAGGTCAGCAGTTTGAGACCAGCCTGGCTAACATGGTGAAACCCTGTCTCTACTAAAAAATTAGCCAGGTGTGGTGGCGCGTGCCTGTAATCCTAGCTACTCGGGAGGCTGAGGCATGAGAATCACTTAAATCCGGGAGGCAGAGGTTGCTGTGAGCCGAGATCGAGCCACTGCACTCCACTCCAGCCTGGGCAACAGAGCGAGACTCTGTGTCAAAGAAAAAAAGAGTCAATTTTTAGATTTTCCTTAGCAATCCATTTTTTTTTTACCATTTTATTTGTATGTTTCTTAACAGAAAACTGTTTTGGGGAAATCAAGATCCTATTCGCCCTGTTTCCCAGGGTGCTTTGAAGGCTCAGCTGACCAAAAGACTTGAGAACCTTGCCCAGCCCAAGGAAGTTTCCTGCCTCTATGTACCTAACAGGTTAGTGTCTGTGTGTTATCATGTTACTTTATCAGGAGGTTTTTTGTTGTTGTTTTTTGTTTTTGAGCTGGAATCTCAGACTGTCACCCAGGCTGGAGTGCAATGGCATGATCTTGGCTCACTGCAACCTCCACCTCCCAGGTTCACGTGATTCTCCTGCCTCAGCCTCCCAAGTAGCTGGGATTACAGTCACACACCACACCAGGCTAATTTTTTGTATTTTTAGTAGAGACAGGGTTTCACTATGTTGGCCAGACTGGTCTCGAACTCCTGACATTGTGATCTGTCTGCCCTGGCCTCCAAAAGTGCTGGGATTACAGGCGTGAGGCACTGCGCCCGGCCTTTATCCCGAGTTCTTAGGGAAAATGGACAAAGAACTTTTATCTAAAAGCCACAAATTGTTCAATGTGCAGTCAAAATTCACTGAGAATTAGGGATTCTATATCTGTTTCCAATCTGATGCTACAAGTAAGCTTTTCCAGGGCAAAATCTAGTATTTAACTATTGCAGACTTGTAATATATTATAATGCTTTGGTTTATGAGGATTAAAAAAATAATAAAGTGAAGGTGTTATACAAGGATACTTCTAGAGTTAGGAAGATATCTCTTCAAGATATCTTTGAAGAATTCTATAGAAGCCATTATTTTTTCAAGTTAGGGTCTCCAATTTTAGAATTAAAGACACTGTAGAAGTTCAGGGGATACTGAAATCACCTGTTGCGACTCTTGCCGAGGACTGGCCACTCCCTTCTCTAAGTTCTCCTCCTCTTGGCTTCAGTGATACTCTCCGCCCTGGCTTCCCTCCCATCTTCTTCACCTTGCCCTCTCAATATCCTTTGTGGGTTTCTGTTTCTTTGCCATTGTTGCCCAATGTCTTGTCCCTGGATTCTTTCTCTTCCTGCTCTAAACTCTTCCCAAAGGTGGAGTTGTCCCCATAGGAATTTTCCTTCCATTCTTGTGGTGGTGACCTCCAACTCCTGTTCCCAGCCTAGACCTCTCTCCTGTCTCAGAATTATTGACTTCCCCTGTAAGAAGGTGCTACAGGAATCTCCAACTCAACATGTTTGTATCTTTTTTTTTTTTTTTTTAATTGAGATGTTGTCTTGCTATATTGCCCAGGCTGGTCTCGAACTCCTGGGCTTAAGCAGTCCTTCTTCCTTAGCCTTCCAAAGTGCTGGAATTACAGATGTGAGCCACTGTACCTGGCCATCATATTTGAAACTGAATTACTTTTTATCTTTTTGGAGACAGAGTCTTGCTCTGTTACCCAGGCTGGAGTGCAGTGGCCTGATCTCGACTTACTGCAACCTCCACCTCCTGGGTTCAAGTAATTCTCTTGCCTCAGCCTCCTCAGTAGCTGGGATTACAGGTGTGAACCACCATGCCCAGCTACTTTTTGTATTTTTAGTAGAGAGGGAGTCTTGCTATGTTGGCCAGGCTAGACTCAAACTCCTGGTTTCAAGTGAGCCACCCACCTGGGCCTCTCAAAGTGCTGGGATTACACACATGAGCCATCGCGCCTTGCCAGACCTGCTTTTTAATCTAATGTTGAAGTGGATATTTGCTTCAGAATGATATTTACAGGCTACAATCATAGGTGTATTTATTTACTTGTAAAAGTTTATTCAAGAAGATGAATTCAATAATATTTTCAAATTTCTTAGTGAAGATCACTTCATTTTTTTAACACAAGAATACCAGTTGTACATGATTAATTTTTTCTTCTTTCTAGAAAATACAGAAATGATCTTTGCATGTTTGGTGACATTTTATCATTATGTTTGGTGGCATGTTACTATTAAATTTAATTCAGCAAATATTTTGCTACAACAGAATACCTGAGGCTGGGTAATTTACAAAGAGAACAGGTTTTAGCTCACGGTTCTATAAACAGAGAAGTATAAGAAGCATGGCGCTAGCATCTGCTTGGCTTCTGGTGAGGGCTTTTCATGCTACTTCATAACATGAAGAAGAAAGTCAAAGGGAAAGCAGACATGTACAAAGAGGGAAAACCAAGGGGCATCTGGTTTCATAACAACCCATTCTCATGGGCACATTCCTGTCAAAACTAATCCTGGCTCAAGAGAGTGAGAAGTCACTCACTACCGAGAATGGCACCAAACCATTCATGAAGCGTCCGTCCCCGTGACCCAACACCTCCCATTAGGCCTCAACTCCCAACACCACCACACTGGGAATCAAATGTCTTTTTTTTTGAGATGGAGTCTTGCTCTGTCGCCCAGGCTGGAGTGCAGTGGCGCGATCTTGGCTCACTGCAACCTCCGCCTCTGAGTTCAAGAGATTCTCCTGCTTCAGCCTCCCGAGTAGCTGGGATTACAGGTGCCCACCACATCGCCCAGCTAATTTTTGTATTTTTAGTAGAGACGGGGTTTCATCATGTTGGCCAGGCTGGTCTCGAACTCCTGACCTCAGGTAATCTGCTTGCCTTGGCCTCCCAAAGTGCTGGGATTACAGGCATGAGCCACCGCACCCGGCCTGGGAATTAAATTTCAGCATGAGCTTTGGTGGAGGCAAAGAAACATATCCAAATTACAGCACAGGGGCAAAGGCAAGTAAGACACTATTACTGCTTTTAAGGAGTTTATCATCTATTATGGAGGATATACAAGGTAGATTAAAGTAATAACTAAGAAGCCTTTGGAGTTCAATAAAGAAGAGATTATATTTACTTGGGAGGGATCAAGGAGGAGAAAAAAGCTGAATTTTTCCTTTCCCTAGTCTATCTTCCTAAAAGTATCCTAAATTTTCTTATGATTTCTTCCAGAAAAAATAAATAAAATTATGCATATATGTATCTTTTGCCCTTTTTAAAAAAGAAAAAAGCAAAAGGAATCTTTCGTGTGTGTGTGTGTGTGTTTATATGTGGTTTCTTTCTGGTAAAATCCTTGATCCTTTAAAATGTGTTCCCCAGACTTGAGCCATCAATTTATTATCTTCACAAGCTGCCATATTTGTGTACCATTAAATTATTTATTCAGTATTTGTATTTAAATGACATGTGTCTAGTAAAACTCTTAAAATACCACTCCTTCCCTCTAAATTCACTCAAGTGCTACCTAAAACCATTTGGAATACCATTTGCAGTATGTGTACAACACATTTGCTTCATATTATTTTAGACTTTTCCCTTATATCTTTATTTTACTTAATTCTGTACTGTATAATAAGAATATGTTTTAAAAGGCAACAAAAATCTACTGTAGGCTTACAACTCAGAGAAACTATTTTGTCATATTCTAGTCTTTTTTTTTACTATGGATGTATTTACATATATAGCCTACTTAAAGAGTTAGAGATAATAAATATATAATTTATATAGTGCTTTTTGCACTTAAAAATCTTTCTAAACTTTTCTTTTAAGGAAGAGTAGATAATTTATTAAGCAGGTAATTCTTCTATTGTTAGAGATACAGTATATTTCCAATTTTTATAGCATATGTAACATTGTTGTGAATGAACTTGTTCGTGCATGAAATTCTCATGAATTTTAAATTATATACATGGACTTGATTGTGTGAGTTAATTACTGCATCTAAAGCTAAGAGTGTTGTTAAGGCTTTTTTTTTTCTTTCTTTTTTTTTTTGGAGGCTGGAGTGCAGTGGTGTGATCTTGGCTCACTGCAACCTCTGCCTCCCGGGTTCAAGAGATTCTCCTGCCTCAGCTTCCTGAGAAGCTAGGACTACAGGCACATGCCACCATGCCTGGCTAATTTTTTTCTTTCTTTCTTTCTTTTTTTTAATAATAGCTGTCATTTATTGAGTGCTTACTAAATGCCAGGCACTGTGCAAAGCACTTTCATCATGATTTGTGTACATTATCTCCACGTCAAAGGCAAAAAATTTAGGATAAAAATGGTAAAGTGAATTGCCCAATTTGGATCATCAGTGAGTGCTGGCCACAGGATACAAACCCAGATCTGCCTGATGCCAAAGTCTACAATCTGCCC
>NW_012118932.1:7393808-7397230 GCF_000951035.1 Colobus angolensis palliatus | reverse complement strand
TTTTTTTTTTTTTTTTTATCGTATTTTTAGTAGAGACGGAGTTTCACCATGTTGGCCAGGCTGGTCTCGAACTTCTGACCTCATAGGATCTGCCTGCCTCGGCCTCCCAAAGTGCTGGGATTACAGGTGCGAGCCACTGCACCTGGCCTGCTGTTGAGGCTTTTGATGCTCAAATTTGCTTTCGGTGCTTCCTGGTTGAATGATTAAAGCTTTCTGCTAAGTTAGCTCTCTGAGAAAAGACTGTTGGGGGAGGGGAAGGAGATGGGTACAGGCAGTGAGGGAGCTTAAAGTAACAAGAAAAGGATGAAGATACTATTATTTACCTGAAGTCTGGTTTTAGATAAAATACTAGTTTAAGGTGGCCATTTCTCTATCTCTTTCAATATATAACTTTAATAAAAAGTTAACAAACTTTTTCTGGAAAGGGCCAGATAGTAAAGTTAGCCACAGAGACTTTGTTGCAACTACCCAGCTCTACCATTATAGCACCAGAGCATCCATAGACATTATGTACATTGAACATGTATGTGATGCAATACAACTTTAGAATTCTTGCATCTATGTCTATGAGGGATATCGGTTTGTAGTTTTCTTGTATTGTTCTTGTCTGGTTTTGGTATTATGGTAATGGTGTCCTCATAGAATCACTTGGAGAGTATATAGACTTGGTATTTATTGGTATTTATATAGTGGAATTCTCCAATGAAGTCATCTGGGCCTGGAGTATTTTGGTGAGAAGGTTTTTAAACTATAAATTTATTTTATAGATACAGGGCTATTCAGATGACCTATTTCTTTCTGAGTCAGCATTGGCAGTGTGTGTCTTTCAGATAATTTATTAATTTCATTGAAGCCGCAATCTGTGGATTTTTTGTTTGTTTGTTTGTTTTTGAGACATAGTCTCCCTCTGTCACCCAGACTGGAGTGCAGTGGCATGATGTCTGCTCACTACAATCTCCACCTCCCAGTCTCACGTGAACCTCCCACCTCAGCCTCCCAAGTAGCTGGTACAGGCATGGCACGCACCACCATGGCCAGGCTAATTCTTTGTATTTTTAGTAGAGAGGGATTTTCACCATGTTGATCTGGCTGGTCTTGAACTCCTGACCTCAAGTGATCCACCCACCTCGGCCTCCTAAAATGCTGGGATTACAAGCATGAGCCACTGCACCCAGCTCATTTATTAATTTCATCTGTTTTAAAATTTATTGGCATAAAGTTGTTCATATATTTTCTTACTTTTGATAGCTATCCAACCTCCTGTGATGATTCCCCCAACCCCTCGTTTCTGGTATGAGTAGGTTGTGGCTTCTCTCTTTTTTTGCTGACATTCTGGCTAGAGATCTATCAGTTTTTGGTTCCATTGATTTTCTCCATTATTTTACTGCTTATTATTTCATTGATTTCTCCTCTGATCTTTATTACTTCCTTTTTTCTGCTTACTTTTTATTTTATGTGCTTTTCTTTTTCTAGTTTCTTATGGTGGAAACTGAGATCGTTGACTTGAGACCTTTCTTATTTTTTTCTAGTATAGTCATTAGGGGGGTGCATTTTCCCCTAAGTGTTGTTTTAGATGCATTCCACAAATGTTGATATATTGTGCATTAAATGTTGTAATTAAATGTTGATTAATTTTCATTTAGTCGAAAATACTTTCTAATACCCTTTTTGATATCTTGTTTCAGCCATGGATATCAGATGTATATTATTTAGTTTTCAAAACATATGGGGGATTTTCCAGATGTCTTCCTATTGATTTCTAATTTAATACCACTATGGCTAAAGAACATATTTTGCATTATTCTAGTCCTTTTGAAACTTCTTTTATGTCCCAGAATATGATCTATCTTGATAAATGTTCGATGTGCAGTTGCAAAGAATGTGTATTTTGCTCTAACGGGTAAAGTGTTCTATAAATGTCACTTAGGCCAAGTTGGTTGGTAGTCTTGTCCAAGTTTTCTACACCCTTACTGATACTCTGTTTACTTACTTGTTCTATCAGTTATCATGATGGAATATTGAAATTTCTGACAATATTTGTGGATTTGTCTATTTCTCCTTGCAATTCTATTGGTTTTTACTTTATGTACTCTAAGCTCTGTTATTAAATGCATAAAACTTCAGAATTACAGTTGAGCATCCCTAATAAAAAAATCTGAAATCCAAAATGCTCCAAATCCAAAACATTTTCCGTGTTGACATGACTGGAAAGTTACACACCTGACATCGTGTGATGGGTCACGGTCAAAACACAAGCACACAACACATAGTTTATTCATCATCCATAAGGGAAAGTAGACGCAGTCCCCTTTCTGCACTCCCATGAAGGAGATCCATGAAAGTTAATCAAATGGTTCAGTGTATACAAACTTTGTTTCAGGTAGAAAATTATTTAAAATATTCTATAAAATTACCCTCAGGCTATATGTATTAGGTAGATTTGAAACATAAATGAATTTTGTGTTTAGACTTGGGACTCTTTCCAAGATATCTCATTATGCATATACGTATTTATTCCTCAATCCAAAAAATTAAAAATCTGAAACACTTCTAGTCCCAAGCATTTTGAATAAGGGATACAGTTAGCCCCTTTATTATTACAAATTGACCCTTTTTATCATTGGTAACATATGTTTTACTCTGAAATCTACTTTGTCTGTTGTTAATACATCTATGCCAGCTTTCTTTTCATTATTGTTAGCATGACATATATTTTTTATCCATTTACTTTTAACCTATTTGTGTCTTTACATTACATTTGTTATAGACAAATGTTGGTTTTTTATCCAATCTGATAATCTCTGTTTTTAAATTGAGGTATTTAGATCATTTACATTTACTGTGATTACTAATATGTTCAGATTTAAAGCTACCAACTTGCTGTTGTTTTCTGTTTAGTCCATCTTTCTTTCGTTCCCCTTTCCCCTCTTTGTTGCCTTCTTATGTATGTATGTATGTATGTATGTGTGTATGTATGTATGTATTCGAGATGGAGTTTTGCTTTTGTTGCTCAGGCTGGACTGCCATGGCACAATCTCGGCTCACTGCAACCTTCGCCTTCCAGGTTCAAGCAATTCTCCTGCCTCGCCTCTCGAGTAGCTGGGGATTACAGGTGCCCACAGGTGCCTGGCTAAATTTTGCATTTCTAGTAGAAACAGGGTTTCACCATGTTGGCCAGGCTGGTCTTGAACTCCTGACCTCATGATCCACCTGCCTTGGCCTCCCAAAGTGCTGGGATTACAGGCATTAGCCACTGCGCCCGGCCTGTTGCCTTCTTTTAAATTAATTGATTTTTTATTATTCCAATTTATCTTCTTTGTTGGTTTATTCACTATAAATTTTTTTGTTTGTTTTACTTTAGAACTTATAATGTACATCTTCAGCTTATCACAGTCTTTCTATCTTTAATTAATTAATTAATT
>NW_012118932.1:7373246-7390713 GCF_000951035.1 Colobus angolensis palliatus | reverse complement strand
TTGAGGTGGAGTTTTGCTCTGTCATCCAGGCTGGAGTGCAGTGGTGCAATCTCGGCTCACTGCAACCTCCGTCTCCCGAGTTCAAGCGATTCTCCTGCCTCAGCCTCCCAAGTAGTTGGGATTACAGGCATGTGCAACCACACTCGGCTAATTTTTGTATTTTTAATAGAGTCGGGATTTCAGCATGTTGGTCAGGCTGGTCTCGGACTCCTGACCTTGTGATCCACCTGCTTTGACCTCCCAAAGTTCTAGGATTACAGGCATGAGTTACCGTGCCTGGCCTACTGTAAGATTCTTATAATGGTATATTACCATTTCCCTACTTCTGGCCTTTGTGCCACTGTGATCATACATTTTACTTCTATAAATCTTACAATATATTATCGTTATTTTTGCTTTAAACAGTCAAATCTTTTAAGGAGATTTTTAAAATAAGAAAAAGTGTTTTATATTTACCTGCGTTCTTACCATTTCCCATACTCTGCATTCCTTTGTGTAGATCTATTAAATCTATACGTTTCATTTTGTATTTTTCTTCTTCCTCGAGGACTTTCTTTAATAATAATTTTTTTTTAAATTGAGATGAAGCGTTGCTCTGTCACCCAGGCTGGAGTGTAGTGGTATATTGGTATATTTGCTTAGCACAATATTTTCAAGATTCATCTGTGTTGTAGCATGTATAAGTACATTTGTTTTTATGGCTAAGTAATCTTTAATTGTATGGCTTTGCCACATTTTATTTATCAGTTCACCAGTTGTTAGACATTGGCCTCTTTTTACATTTTGGCAAAAGTAATGCTGCTACGATCATTTGTGTACAAGCTTTTGTGTGAATTTATGTTTCATTCCTCTTGAATATATAGCAGGAGTTGAATTGCTTTTTCACATGATAACCCTATATTTAACTTTTTGATGAACTGCTAGACTGTTTTCCAAAGTGACTGTGTCATTTTATAATCCCACCAGTAATGAATGAGAGTTCCAATATCTCCACATCCTTACCAACACTTGTTATTATCTTTTTGATACAGCCGTCCTCCTATGTGTGAAGCAGTACTCATTGTGGTTTTGATTTGCATTTCCTTAATGATTTTTGATGTTGAACATTTTTTCATTTGTTTATTGGTATTTGAATACCTTCTTTGGAGAAATGTTCATCCAAATCCTTTCTTCATTTTTGAGGCTTGCTTTTAATTAAAAAAAAAAAAAAAAAAAACGGGACTGGTGGCTGGGTGTGGTGGCTCATGCCTATAATTCCACCACTTTTGGGAGGCCCAGGTGGGTGGATCACTTGAGGTCAGGAGTTTGAGACCAGCCTGGCCAACATGGTGAAACCCCATCTCTACTAAAAATACAAACAATTAGCTGGGTATGGTGGTGAGCACTTGTGGTCTCGGCTACTTAGGAGGCTAAGGCGGGAAGATCACTTGAACCTGGGAGGTCGAGGCCATGACTGCCTTGCTGCACTCCAGCCTGGGTGATAGAGTGAGACCCTGTCTCAAAGAAAAAGTTACTGGAGATATCTTTATTCTAGGGATAAACCCAGTCCCTATTATTCTATTATGCCTGGAAGTGGAAGTCTCTTGTAAGCACTTTAATTTACCAAAGTATTTACTTTAAAAATACTATCATTTGTATTTCATGACCCAAGGATTTATGCTGTAATACTAAGTGAAAAATTTGAACATAAAACTGTATATATACTCTGATCCTACTTTTATTTTAAAATGTTTATTCCTTAAGCATACCAAGATATTTCCCATCTCAAGGCCTTTTTCACATTTTCTCCTCTGCCTAGAATGCTTTCCTCATTTTTAAGTCACTAAGATGTTTTAATCCTTTAAGTCTCAGCCTAGGTCTCAGCTTTTCACAGAGACCCTCCCTGACGATTCTCTTCAGCACAACTTTCAACATTCTCACAAACCTACCCAGGAAGCCTCTATCTCTGCTGAATAGCTGATGCCTTCACAGTATTCACCACAACTATTTACAGTTATGTGTTGCTTAATGACAGGGATATGTTCTAAGAAATGCATTGTAGGAGATTTAGTTGTTGTACACACATCATAAAGTGTACTCACACAAACCTAGAGGGTATAGCCTACTACACACCTGAGCTATGTGGTGTAGCCTGGTGCTCTTGGGCTACAAAGCTGTGCAGCATGTTACAGAATACCATAGGCAATTATAACACAATGGTAAGTATTTGTGTATCTAAACATATCTATACATAGAAAAGGCACAGAAAACTATGGTATAAAAGATAAGAAATGGTACACCTGAATAGGACATTCACTAAGAATGGAGCTTGCAGGACTGGAAGTTGTTCTGGGTAGGTCAATGAGTATGTGGTGAGTGAACGTGAAGGTCCAGGACATGACTGCATGCTACTGTAGACTTTATAAACACTGTACACTGAAGTTATACTGTTTATGAAAAATTTTTTCTTTAATAATATATTCACTGTAGCTCACAATAAGCTTTTTAAAAAAATTTTATTTATTTATTTATTTATTTATTTATTTATTTCTGAGACAGGCTCTTGCTCTGTCACCCAGGCTGGAGTGCAATGGCGCAATCTTGGCTCACTGCAACCCCCTCCTCCCAGGTTCAAGTGATTCTCCTGCCTCAGCCCGTCAAGTAGCTGGGACTATAGGCATGCGCCACTACACCTGGTTAACTTTTGTATTTTTAGTAAAGTCAGGGTTTCGCCATGTTGGCCAGGCTGGTCTAGAACTCCTGAGCTCAGGTGATCCCCCACCTCAGCCTCCCAAAGTGCTGGGATTACAAGTGTGAGCGACTGTGCCTGGCCTTTATAAGCTTTTTAACTTAAAACAAAACAAAAACCTTTTTGACTCTTTTATAATAACGCTTAGCTTAAAACACAAACACATTATACAGCTATCCAAAAATATTTTTTCTTTATATCCTTATTATTATTTTTTAATCCAATGGACTCTGCTTGATATATATCCTTATAATATAAGCTTTTTTTCTTTTTTAAAATACTTTAAACTTTAAAATTTTTTTTTTTTTTTCAGAGAAGGTCTTGCTCTGTTTCCCTTACTGGAGTGCAGTCATACTTCTTACTGTAACCTCAGCCTCCTGGGCTCACGTGATCCTCCCACCTCAGCTTCCCAAGTAGCTGGGACTACAGGTGTGCACCACCACATCTGGTTAATTGCTTTGGATTTTTTTGGTAGAGACAGGGCTTTGCCACGTTGCCCAGGCTGGTCTCAAACTCCTGGGCTGAAGCATTCCACCCACCTGGGCATGGTGGCTAGCACCAGTAATCCCAATGCTTTGGGAGGCCAAAATGGGAGGATAATTTGAGGCCAAGAGTTCAAGACCAACCTGGGCAACATAGTAAGACCCCCATCTCTAAAAAAATAAAAAAAAATTATCTGGGCATAGTGGCACATGCCTGTAGTCCTAGCTACTCGGGAGGCTGAGACAGGAAGATTGCATAAGCCCAGGAGTTTGAGGCTGCAGTGAGCTATGATCACACTGCTCTCCAACCTGGGTGACAGAAAAAGAAGGTACAAACAAACATTAGCCTAGGCCTACAGAGGGTCAGGATCATTCATATCACTATCTTCCACCTCCACATCTTGTCTCACTGGAAGGTCTTTACGAGCAAAACATGCATGGAGCTGTCATCTCCTATGATAAAATGCCTTTTTCTGAAATACCTCCTGAAGGACCTGTCTGAGGCTGTTTTTTTTATAAGTAGAAAGAGTACACTCTAAAATAACAATAAAAATACATAAACCCATAACATATAGTAAATACATAAACCAGTAACATAGTTGTTTATCATCACTATCAAGTATTATGTACTCTTTAAAACTGGATTTTACAGGGAAGTAAAAAAAAAAGTATTATGTACTGTACAGAATTCTATGTGCTGATGGGTTTGTTTACAGCAGCATAACTGTAAACATGTGAGTCATACATTGTGCTATGATGTTATCATGGCTACAACATCACAAAGCAATAGGAATTTTTCAGCTCCAGTACGATCCAGTATAATTGTCGTATAGGTGGTTCATTGTTGACCAGAAGGTCGTTACACAGTGCTTGACTGTGTTTTACATTTGGTATTCTCCGCTTGTCATGGGGAATAAGCTGCAAGAAAGCAGCGATTATCCTCTTCTCCACTGCCTCCTAGTGAGTGCTCCTAACGCAGCACCTGGTGCTCAATAAGTATCTTTTGAGTGTATAAATAGAGGGAAAAAAGACTCAAATTATTCCAAGATATTACCCATTACTCTCTCTGAATGATGGACTACTGTATACTTTTTGTTTCTCTCTCTTAAACTTTATTTTACAAGTTTTCTATACTGAATATTTGTCCCTTTTACAATGAGAGAAATGCAACATACTCTATATTAAAATAATATTTGAAGCTGGGAGTGGTGACTCACACCTGTAATCCCAGCACTTTGGGAGGCCGAGATGGGCAGATCACCTGAGGTCAGGAGTTCGAGACCAGGCTAGTCAATGTGGCAAAACCCTGTCTATACTAAAAATACAAAAATTAGCTGGGGGTGATGGTGCACACCTATAATTCTAGCTGCTTGGGAGGCTGAGCCAGGAGAATTGCTTGAACCCAGGAGGCAGAGGTTGCAGTGAGCCGAGTTCGCACCATTGTACTCCAGCCTGGGTGATGGAACAAGACTCTATCTCCAAAAAAAAAAAAAAAAAAAAAATTGAGTACCTGCTCCGTTGCCAGCACTGTGAAACTTGGATGTGTGGATGACTCTGGGAGGAGGAGAGGCACACAAGGGCAGCAGCAGTACATTCTGTTAATATGCAGCATCTATGAGGAAGAGATATGCAAATATGAAATTAAAAATTAATATAAAAGTTGATTAATAGAATCATTTGAATAGTGCTTTGTGAATTATAAAATAACATACACTTCTCTTGTTTAGCCTTCATAAAACCATACATTGTTTATTTTCTCCATTTTATAGAACACCTATGTACTTTTAGGTGTTGGCAGCATAAGGCATAAGTATTACAGTCAGTACAGATTTTCCTGGCATTTGTTGGTTGCCATTCCCACCTCAGAGTATGTTGAGTAGCAGATTTGTCTTTGGTGTCTTCTTTTTTTTTTTTTTTTTTGTATTTCTCACTCACTGCTTGGGCCTCTCCCCTCAGGTCTACTCTTCAAGCACATCTTGCCTTTGTGCCGCTCATTGGCTGCATAATCACCTTCTTCCCAACCACTGTGGCCCCCCTTGCTTGAGTCTAAGGTCTCCGCAGTGTGCCCCATTGTTCAAAATCACACTTCCTTCTGTATCTCTAATTCCCAAACTGAACCGCCATTTCCTGCAAAAGTCTAATCCCAGGTAAGGGCTGGAGATTTCCTGCCTGTTTAAGCTAGGCCGTGTGTGTGTGTGTGTGTGTGTGTGTGTGTGTGTGTGTGTGTGTATGTAGGGGAGTCAGTGCAGTCAGGCAGTGGAGTCAGGGCTGGGCAGCCTCCAGCTCCCTCAAAAGATGTGTGTGATGGTGTAGACAGGCCTCAAGACTGGGTGGTCGCAAGCAAGGGGGATAAAGACTTGCATGCAGATTAAGGCTTACAAGTCACCAGTTCAGCCTAGATGTAAACGATATTTATAGCTGCAACCAGCAGACAGAGGCTTGGGCAGAGGGATGCAGATCTGTATCTGTGAATGTCCTAAAGAAACAGGGGTCTTTATAATAGAAGCAAAAGTGGGACTGCAATTTGAGTTAACATCAGGTCTGGGGGTAGTCAATGTCACTTCCTTTTCCACTGATGATATCTTTTGTTAAGGAAAGATTGAAGGTTACGGTGGATAAGAAGAGCAATGGTGGCTGGGTGTGGTGGCTGGAGTAATCCCAGCACTCTGGGAGGCTGAGACGGGAGCATCACTTGAGCACAGGCATTCAAGGCTAGCCTAGATAATATAGCAAGCCCCCATCACTACAAATATAAAAAGAAAGCCCAGCATGGTGATGCAAACTTGTAGTCCCACCTACCCAGGAGGCTGAGGCAGGAGCATTGCTTGAGCCCAGGAGTTTGAGGCTGCCATGAGCCATGATTGTGCCACTGCACTTCAACCTGGGCAACAGAGCAAGATCCTACTTCTAAAAATAATAAATAAATAGACAAAAGAAGAACAATATTATTACTTATCCTAAAAAATCATAGTTAACAAGCCCCAGTAATGATTATTCTATGCACATCATCAAGTGAAATGTATTCTTAAACTCAGTTATCTAACAAAGTATCAATACAATTCATCCTATAAAGTAGAAATGTAAAAATTTTTATTTACATATAGATGCTAAAGGAAGTATTTGGTTTTAAAAGCAAATTTTCTCTTCATCTGTGTATCTTTTGGTCTATTTGGAAAATGTAATTGCCAGGCATGGTGGCTCATGCCTTTAATTCTAGCACTTTGGGAGGCTGAGACAGGAGTATTGCTTGAGCCCAGGAGTTCAAGACCAGCCTGGAGAACATAGTGAAACCCCATCTCTACAAAAGAATTTTAAAAAGTTGCTAGGCATAGAGGCACATGCCTGTGATCCCAGCTACTTGGGAGGCTGAGGTGGGAGGATCACTTGAGCCCAGGAGGTTGAGGCTGCAGTGAGCCGAGTATGACCCTCTCTCAATGAAAAAAAAGAAGATGTCGGCCAGGCGCGGTGGCTCCCACCTGTAATCCCAGCACTTTGGGAGGCGGAGGCGGGTGGATCACAAGGTCAGGAGATCGAGACCATCCTGGCTAACACGTTGAAACCCCGTCTCTACTAAAAAAAAATACAAAAACCTAGATGGGTGTAACTATTTCTAAAGTAATTTCTCCTCACGTGGAAAACAGCTCATCAATAATAAACCGTCATACCTGCTCCCCTAGGCCTGGGGATCAATGTTGGAAAATACTATGATAATTTGAAATCATGCTTGTTTTATTTACTTCTTTTCTCTTCTACAACTTGCAGGGCTCAATATTACTACAGCTGTGGAAGAGAGTCTATAATTTGGGAGATCACTCCTCCTGCGTTGTTTAGACAGCCCTCCAAAAGGATCCAGAGGCTCTCACAGCCCAGTGGATTCAAAAGACAGTGTCTACTAAATAGGTAGAGTATCTTGAGAATCTCTGTAAATCCTAATCTAATTTGGCCAGATGTCTCAGTATTTTTTTTTCTAGTTTTAGTGTGTGCAATTTCATGAGCTAAAAGTCCACTTGTGTTCCAAAGCATCAGGTAAAAAGAATCAAATATTTGCAGCAATTGTAGGTAATGAGAAGATCATCTTCAGTAATTACATTTGGCTCAAATTGTGCTGAAACTAAAATTTATACTCAACCTTACCATTGTTAGCCAGTTGAAAGGAAATACGCAACTAAAACACCACAGGTTTTTGCAGTTTGTGGAATTTGTTCTCCTATATCTCTCTGACTTTGAGGATACTTTTTCTTCCTTTTGCTTTGAAGGCTGAATTTCTTCTAGTCTTGATAAGACCACTAGGTGGTACATTTTCCATGGGAGCTAAGATTGTGATATGGTTGTTGGAAAAGCTAATTCAATGTTAGGTTGCATTAGTGGAAGATATACAGTGCACAGTTATGGAGAGCTGATAGTGCTACTGTGTGCTACTTTAGTCAGAACACACTGGACATGTATGTGCAGTTGTGGATGTTATACCTTAAGACATGATAATAAACTTGAGACTGTTCAGAAGGTGGGAAATGAGATATTGGGCTTCTGGAAACTATGTTGTGTGAAAAATAGTTAAGAGAAATGACATGTTTAGTTTAAAAAAGAGAATAAGAAAGTGGCGACAGCTGTGTTAAAATATTTAAAGGGTTGGCAACTGGAAGAGGAAGAAGAGGTGAACGTGAAATTACTTTATGTTAATCCTAGAACTAGAAGTAGAACTTTGACAGGGCAGCAGATGTCAGCTTAGTATAGGAAAATCTTTCTGACTAGCTATCAGGTAATGGAAACTGTCCGGTAACGGGAGGTGAACAGGCATTCCACCCTAATCCCTGAAAGTTTTCAAGCCACACTGGAATTGTGACTTTACATGGATTTTAGAAAAGGTTCCTGCATTCAGAGAAAGGTTGAACTAGACAGCTTGAGTCTTTTCCATCATAGAATACTGTTAAAGAAGGCCCAATTCTTCCCACAAAGTTTCCTCAATTACTTATTTATCAATTCGTTCAATAAAATCTGCTGTATACCAAATACGTAAAATTTGGTAGTTATGTATACACATGAATTTGGTAATGTATCTATTGTTATAAACAAAGGAATACTTTATTGCCACTTCTTGAGAGACCTCAGTTTGATGTTACATGTAAATAAAATGCCCTTTAGTGTGAAAACATTTTGTATTTTTTTAAGTTTATATTTCTCTGCTTTTCTAAGTAGACTTTTCTGCTGCTTGAACATACACGTAACCGTTGTTCATTGGCTTAAGCTCTTTATTATGAACATCAACTATTTTATAATACTTTAATAGAGAAAACTTCTCAGGAGCTGTTTAAGTATAAAGCCAAGATTTTCCTTAGGCTAAATGGTCTGACTTCCGTGCTTTCAAATTATGAGATGTTTGCTTCTCATAGTTATTTCTGTTATTTCTCTTTTTGTCAAGGGAATAGTCTCTAGCCAACCACTTTTTAAATCTTCTGTGAATTGGAAACAGATCACCAAGCTTGTTATAATTATGTGAAGGAAAAAAGCAAGTGCTTAGTGAAGACACACAGGGCTGTCCAATAGATGACAGATATGAGCCTGGGCTTTGTGACGTATCTTTTAGTTGATTAACTAAAGGAGCTCAACTGCATATTTGAGCAAGTAGAAGAAATAATCGGTAACCTTGAACACAGGTCAATTGAGATTATCAAGTCTGAGAAACAGAAAAGAAAAAGAATGAAGTAAAATGAACACATCTTCCGAGACTTGTGTGACACTTTGAAGAGTATCAGCGTAGCCGTAATGGAAATCCCACAGCAGAGGAGAGAGATCAAGGGATGGGAGAAATATTTGAAGAAATAATGGCCCCAAATCTCCTAAATTTGATGAAAAATATTACACATCCATGAAACTCAACACACTCCAAATAGGATAAACTCAAAGAGATTCAGAACTTGACACATCATGATCAAACTGTTGACAGCCAAAGACAAAATCTTGAAAGCAGCAAGAGAAAAACAACTCATTGTATACAAATGATTTGCAATAAAGTTAAAAAGTGATTTCTTATCAGAAACCATGAAGGCCAGAAGGCAGTGGTATGCCATATTTAAAGCACTGAAGGATTGACCAGGTGTGGTGGCTCACACCTGTAATCCCAGTACTTTGGGAGGCCAAGGTGGGTGGATCATCTGAAGTCAGGAGTTTGTGACCAGCCTGGCCAACAGGGTAAAACCTCATCTCTACAAAAAATACAAAAATTAGCCAGAAGTGGTAACTCATGCCTGTAATCCCAACTACTCAGGAGGCTGAGTCACAAGAATAGACTGAAAGTAAAAAAATAGACACAAATAGACTGAAAGTAAAAAAATGGAAAAAGATATACCGTGCACACCAACCAAAAAAGACCTGGATTGGCCAAACTGATATCGGACAATATAGACTTTATGATAAACATTGTTACTAGAGACAGAGAAAGGTCATTTTATATCATAAAAGAGTTAGTCCATTAAAAAGGGAGGTGGAGGTTGCAGTGAACAGAGATTGCACCACTACACTCCAGCCTGAGCTCTGTCTCAAAATGAATACATAAATAAAATAAAGCACTGAAGGAAAAAGACTGTAAGCTAATAAAAGAGTTTTTCAGCAAAATTATCCTTCATAACTGAAGGGGAAATTACAGCATTCCCAGATAAGCAAATATTGAGAGAATTCATTGCCGGCAGACCTGGTTTATGAGAAATAATAAAGAAAGTCCTTCAGGCTAAAGTGAAAGGACAGTTAGCCTGGGCAGTATAGTGAGATCTCATCTCTACTAAAAATAAAAAATTTAGTGGGGTGTAGAGGTGAATGCCTGTGGTCCCAGCTACTCGGGGGGCTGAGGCAGGAGAAATTGCTTGAGCCTGGGAGGTTGAAGCTGCATTGACTGTATTACTGCATTCCTGCCTGGGTGACAGAGTGAGACCATGTCTCAAAAAAAAAAAAAACAAAAAAAGACATTTGACAGTAACTCAAATCCAAATAAAGGGCACAAAAAAAGTTAACTACATAGGTAAATATAGAATGTAGCACATTTTATATAGTACATTATAATTACATTAAAATGTAAATATGTATATATTTTTGTTTGTAACTCTTTTTCTTCAACCTGACATAAAAGACAACTGCCTAAAGTAGTAACTTTTTTTTTTTTTGAGACAGAGTCTTGCTCTGTCACCCAGGCTGGAGTGCAGTGGCACGATCTTGGCTCACTGCAAGCTCCCCTCCCGAGGTTCACACCATTCTTTTGCCTCAGCCTCCCAAGTAGCTGGGACTACAGGCACCTGCCACCATGCCAGGCTAATTTTTTTTTCTTTATTTTGCATTTTCAGTAGAGACGGGGTTTCACCATGTTGGCCAGGATGGTCTTGATCTCCTGACCTTGTGATTTGCCCACCTCGGCCTCCCAAAGTGTTGGGATTACAGGTGTGAGCCACGGCGCCCAGCCAAAAGTAACTTTTATGCATTAAAGGACACTACCAAGAGAGTGAAAAGACAACCCACAAAATAGGAGAAAATTTTTGAAAACTATATATCTGATCATGGACTAATATTCAAAATATATAAAAAAATCCTGAAAACTGTACAATAAAAGACAACCCAATTTTTTAAATGGGCAAAGGATTTAAATAGACATTTACCCAAAAAAGATATACAAATAGACAAGAAGCATATGAAAAGATGCTGAGCATCATTTGCCTTCCTGGAAATGCAAATTAAAATCACAATGAGATACCACTTCACACTTACAAGAATGGCAAGGATGATGATAAGAAATAATAAATCAACAAAACAATAACATATCGTTGAGGATGTGGAAAAATTGAAACCCTTATACATTTCTGGTGGGAATGTAGAATACTGCAACTGATAAAGAAAACAGTTTTTCAGTGCCTCAAAATGTTAAATATGGAGTTATTATATGAGCCAGCAATTAGACTCCTAGACATGTACTCAAGATAATTAAAAACATACGTTCACACAAAACTGGTACACAAATATTCCTAGCAGCATTATTCATAATAGCCAAAAACTGGCAGCAATTCAAATGTTCATCAATGGATGATGAATAGATAAACAAAATGTGGCAATCATAAAATGGAATGTTATTCAGCCATAAAAAAGAAAGTATTGCTATATGAATCTTCTAAACATGCTAAGTGAAGGAAGGCAGACACAAAAGGCTACATATTTGTATGAGTCTATTTATTTGAAATTCCTGGCCTGGTGCAGTGGCTCACACCTGTAATCCCAGCACTTTGGGAGGCTGAGGTGGGCAGATCACTTGAGGTCAGGAGTTCGAGAACAGCCTGGCCAACATGGTGAAACCCCATCTCTACTAAAAAATACAAAAATTAGCCAGGCATGGTGGCGTGTGCCTGTAATCCAAGCTACTTGGGAGACTGAGGCAGAAGAATCGCTTGAACCCAGGAGGCGGAGGTTGCAGTGAGCCCAGATAGTGCTACTGCACTCCAGCCTGGGTGACAGAACAAGACTCCATCTGAAAAAAAAAAAAGAAATTCCAGAATAGGCCAATCCATAGATCCAAATCCATAGAGACTGAAAGTAGATTATTAGTTCCCAGGATTCTGAAATTAGATAGTGGTGATGGTTGCATATCTTTGTGAATATTTTAGAAACCACTGAATTGTATACTTTAAAAGGGTAAATTTTATGGTATGTTGATTGTATCTCAGGAAAAAACAAAACCCAAACTAATAGCCTACCCCTGGAGAGTAATCATGTTTTTATTTGAGAAAAAACATTTTCCATATTAGGCTTGTAAGTTTGTCATTTAATTGGTAGGTTTTTGATTAGGGAAAGAAATATGTGGGGAACAGCCTATGAAAATTGGCCAAGTGGCTGGCAATTATGACCAGCACTATCTCAAATCATACTGCAGAGGAGACTGACCATTGCAGAGGGTGGCTGGAATTTTTATTTCAGAGATTTAAGAGGAGGAATTGGTATAAAATGAAGTGTTTTTCATAATGCAGGTCACAACTCATTCATAACAGATCATAAAATTAGTTCCAGTTTTTTTCATAATGAAATTAAAATTTAAAAATTGGAATGCATTGTATAGGGTATTATTTCATAATAATTTTCATTTCAGATACACAAACACACATTTGCATCTACTGTATCACAATATAAAATATACTTTTTTTTTTGAGACTGGGGTCTCTCTTTGTCACCCAGGCTGGAGTGCAGCAGTGCAATCTTGGCTCACTGCAGCCTTGACCTCTTGGGCTCAAGTGATTCTCCCGCCTCAGCCTTGCAAGTAGCTGGGACTACAGGTACATGCCACCACACCTGGCTAATTTTTTAATTTTTGTAGAGACAGGATCTCACCATGTTTGCCTGACTGGTCTCAAACTCTAGGCCTCAAACAATCCTCCCACCTCCACCTCTTAAGGCAGAGGGATTACAAACATGTTGGGATGTCTGTTAGGAATACAGACATGAGCCACTGTGCTGACAAAAATGTACTTCTTACTGTGGATGAAAGTAAAAAAATTTTAAGAAACACCAATCTGATCGAAAGAGCATGACTGTGGGATAGATGTTGCTAAGATAGAAGCAGTGTATATAATTGATTAGAAGTTCATCATAGCAATGGAAAATCCAATTGTTGTTTCTCCATCCAACAGTTGTAATAGTTCATGTTTCCATTTGCATATAGACCCTTCAGTGATAACTCAGCAAGAGATTCTCTTCAAATCTCTGATCCTTCTCCCCGGATATTACAACTCTCAGTAGCCAAAGGCACAGACCCAAACTATCATCCTTCAAAAAAAGTAAGTGTGCCCATGTGGAAGAAACAGTTCCTGATTGACTTGTAACATGCTACATACCCTCTTTTTCTAGATATGTTTTCCTTTCTTCCTGCTTATTTTTCCCTCTTATCAAATGAACTTTTCTGACTCTTTCCTCCATGCCTAAGGTATCAGTCAGGATTGGATCAGAGAAGCAGAACCACTATGTGTGATGTAGGATACAGGATTTATTATAGGGATTAGCCCTTCAGCAATTGTGGGAACTAGTGGAGAAGCCTGTGGAAGCCTGTTATGGCAGCTGGGACTTGAGTCTGGTTATACATCTAGAAGCAATGAGATATAATATGGGCAAGTCAGCAGTTCCTTGGAATATGTCTATGATAGGGGAAGCCTCTATGGGTTCTTTAGGCAAGGAGGGTCTAACCTCTTCAGATGGAGGAAAGATTGATTCTAATAGCAAGGGAGGCTCAGCAGTATTTTGGTGTTTAAAGTCCCCAGCTTCATTGGAATCTGCCCATATATCCCCATTCCAACGTTCAAAGCCCCACTCTTTTCCAATCACTGCCCTAACTTTAACATAAAAGACCATTCAAATTTGGAAATTCAGTTTTCACTGTAATTCACCCAGTCACAAAATTAGATTCTGGGTCTGGTTTTCAGAATGTTCAGCCCTATGCAGTTAGAAGACTAGGCTTTCAAAATTTTAGGGAAGTCATAGAAGCTTTCTGATTCTGTATGTGGACATTACCGTGGAATTTTATTTTTTAATTTTTTTAAGACAAGGTCCCACTCTGTCACCCAGGCTGGAATGCAGTCATGTGATCACAGCTCACTGCAGCTTTGACCTTCCAGGCTCAAGTGATCCTCCTACCCTGGCCTGAATAGTTGGGACCACAGGTGCATGCCACCACAATCAGCTGATTTTTACATTTTTTGTAGAGACAAAGTTTCCTTATGTTGTTCAGGCTGGTCTTGAACTCCTAGGCTCAAGTGATTCTTCCACCTTGACCTCCCAAAATGCTAGGATTACAGGTGTGAGCCACTGTGCCTGTCCTACAGTTGTATTTTAAAGGCCTGAGATTACCATTTTCTTTTCTCAGGTTCTTCAGTTCACTTAGAAGCAACCAAGCAATCCTACTGTACTTATTTATTTCACTAAAATGTTTGCTTGCAGCAGCTGCTTCATCACCCAAAGCCTTTCTTTCTGTTTTGCCACTGCATGCCATGGACTATGGTGTATTTTTTTTCACCACTAGCAGTAGGATCATTAATGCCTTTAAATCTAATCAGTTTGGAAAACAAACTCCAGATAATCTAAAACCAATACAGAGAACCCAGCCTTAAAGTTCTCATCTAGGTGTCTGTAACTTTATGCCAAACCATCCCCAAACTTAGTGGCATAAAACAACAATGATTTTGTTATGCTCAAGGATTTTATGACTGAGAAATTCTGACTGGGCAAGCAGGTATGGCTCTTCTCTGCTCCATGATGTCTAGGGCCTCAGCTGGGAAATCTGTAATGCCTTGGGTATCTGAAATGGTGGGGTACTGGAATCATCTGGAGGCTCCTTTACACTTGTCTTAGTCAGCTTGGGCTGCTGTAACCTAAAACCATCGTCTGAGTAAATTAAACAAAAGACATTTATTACTCACAGTTCTGGAGCCTGGGAAGTCCAAGATTAAGATACTGGCATATTCTCTTCTTGGTGAGGGCCCACTCCCTGACTTGCAGACAACCACGATTTTGCTGTATACTCACATGACCTCTTCTTTGTAGGTTCTCAGAGAGAAAGAGAGAAAGATCTCTGGTCTCTCTTCCTTTTCTTATAATGACACTAATCCTATTATGGGGGCTCCAGTCTCATGACTTCATCCAAATCTAGTTACTACCCAAAGCACCCCACCTCCTAATTCAATCACTGGGGATTTGGGCTTCAACATGTGAATTTCGGAGGGACACAAACAGTCAGTCCACGATAATACCTGTGTGTGGTGCCCAGGCTGGGATAACCTAAAAGCTAGATAGACTCAGTTGAGAATATCTATAGGAGTTCCTTCATATGGTCTCTCCATGTGGCTTAGACCTTGTCATGAGAGCTGTTCTGAGAAGGAATATACTAATATGGAGTATCTCGAGGGTGAATATTTCAAGAGAACAAGTGGAAGCTGCATGGTTTTTATGGCTTGACCTTAGAAGTCACATAACGTTATAGTAGACATGCTCTGTTTATTGATGTAGTTACAAGTCTGGCCAGATTCAAGGGGTCAGGGACACAAACCCCACCTCTCAATTGAGAGAAGTGTCAAAGAAGTTATAGGCACTTAAAAAAACCTGCCACATCCAACGATGTAAGCTTTTTAGGTATCCTTGAGCATGGATTTTATATGCAGAAAAGACTGTTTAGAGGTATGCTATAAATAATCAATAGTCTTATTTTTAAATTTTCAAATTTAATAGTTGATTTTTCTTAGGCTTGGCTTGCAAGTTTTATTATTTTATTTATAATTCCAGCAGTTTGTAACAATTAATTTTAAGAGCCCTAAATATTCTTTTTTACATAGCTGCCCCTAAAATGTTTATTTTATAAATTTACCTTTTACACTTTATTTTCATTCAACTTACTCATTTTACAGTGCATAAAACAATTGTACTTTATCCGTTCTTCCTTGGTCCGTTGATTGACTGATTGATTGATTTCTTCATTCAACATTTTTCTTTTTTTGTGATTTTTCCATAAGTTATTGAGGTACAGGTGGTATTTGGTTACATGAGTAAGTTCTTTAGTGGTGATTTGTGAGATTTTGGTGCACCCATCACCTGAGCAGTATACACTGCACCATATTTGTAGTCTTTTATCCATCACCCCCCTCCCACTCTTCCCCCAAAGTCCCCAAAGTCCACTGTATCATTCTTATGCCTTTGTGTCCTCATAGCTTAGCTCCCACGTATCAGTGAGAACATACAATGTTTGGTTTTTCATTCTTGAGTTACTTTACTCAGAATAATAGTCTCCAGTTTCATCCAGGTCACTGCAAATGCTGTTCATTCATTCTTTTTTATGGCTGAGTAGTATTCCATCCTATACATATACCACAGTTTCTTCATCCACTCATTGATTGATGGGCATTTGGGTTGGTTCCATGATTTTTCAATTCTGAATTGTGCTGCTGAAAACGTGCATGTGCAAGTATCTTTTTCAAATAAGGACTTCTTTTCCTCTGGGTAAATACCCAGCAGTGGGATTGCTGGATCAAATGGTAGTTCTACTTTTAGTTCTTTAAGGAATGTCCACACCGTTTTCCACAGTGGCTGTACTAGTTTACATTCCCGCCGGCAGTGTAGAAGTGTTCTCTGATCACCGCATCCACACCAACATCTGCTGTTTTTTGATTTTTTGATTATGGCCATTTTTTCAGGAGTAAGCTGGTATCGCATTGTAGTTTTGATTTGCATTTCCTTGGTCATTAGCAATGTTGAGCATTTTTTCATATGTTTGTTGGTCATTTGTGTATCTTCTTTTGAGAATTATTTGTTCATGTCCTTAACCCACCTTTTAATGGGATTGTTTAATTCTTACTGATTTGAGTTCGTTGTAGATTCTGGATATTAGTCCTTTGTCAGATGTATAGATTGTAAAGATTTTCTCCCACTCTGTGGGTTGTCTCTTTACTCTGCTGACTGCTCTTTTGCTGTGCAAAAGCTCTTTAGTTTAATTAAGTCCCAGCTATTTATCTTTGTTTTTATTGCATTTGCTTTTGAGTTCTTGGTCATGAAATCCCTGCCTAAGCCAATGTCTAGAAGGGTTTTTCCAGTGTCATCTTCTAGAATTTTTCTTTTTTTTTGAGACGGAGTTTCGTTCTTGTTGCCCAGACTGGAGTGCAATGGTGTGTGTGATCTTGGCTCACTGCAACCTCTGCCTTCCAGGTTCAAGCGATTCTCCTTCCTCAGCCTCCCAAGTAACTGGGATTACAGGCATGCACCACCACACCAGGCTAATTTTGTATTTTTAGTAGAGATGGGGTTTCTCCATATGGGTTAGGCTGGTCTCAGACTCCCAACCTCAGGTGATCCACCCACCTCAGCATCCCAAAGTGCTAGGATTACAGGGGTGAGCCACCGTGTCTGGCCATCTTCTAGAAATTTTATAGTTTCAGGTCTTAGGTTTAAGTCCTTAATCCATCTTGAGTTGATTTTTGTATAAGGTGAGAGATGAGGACCCAGTTTCATTCTCCTACTTTTGGCTAGCCAATTATCCCAGCACCATTTGTTGAATAGGGTATCCTTTCCCCACTTTATGCTTTTGTTTGCTTTGTCGAAGATCAGTTGGCTGCAAGTATTTGGGCTTATTTCTGGGTTCTCTGCTCTTTTCCATTGGTCTATGTGCCTATTTTTTTTTCCTTTTTTTCTTTTTTTGAAACAGAGTCTTGCTCTGTCGCCCAGGCTGGAGTGCAGTGGCACAATCTCAGCTCACTGCAAT